>NC_027756.1:48787864-48802755 GCF_000695525.1 Brassica oleracea var. oleracea | reverse complement strand
TGTATTCACTAAGCCGAGGCAAGGTGGTATTTCCCCATATGAGCTTCACTACTTAGTTTGCAAACAGGTTATGCTTCATTGTCCTACTCACTTTTACAGTTTCATCATTGCTAGCTCTTCTCAGACGCCTTTAATTCTTTGGTAGGCTCCTAAGTCCTAATTAAGTACGTTTTAAGTTTATCCAACACAGTGTAGATGATGAAGAAAGATCAGAGCAGCATCTCATAAATGCAGCAGACAAAGAGGTTGTGTATCTAAAAATAAACCAATGGGACTTACTAGAGAAGATACCTAAGAAGCCAACCAGCGATTACTTCCTTCTGAAAAATCATAAACAAGGAGAGTAAAGTGGCATTCGTCTCCTAATTATTGTGATTGAACTACCCGTAAAATTGGTTCAGTATTCTTCTCACTCTACGAATGTAAAAGAATACATATATATATATATATATATATATATATATATATATATATATATATGAGATACAGTTTAATCTATGAGCAAAAACCACTACCAAGTTCTTTGTTTCCTGATCTGAAACATTTTATATCCTATGTAAATTATGTCTCCTGGTGACCTGAAGAATATATAATATGTATTTTATTTTTTTTGTGTTGTGAATTAATAAGAAATAAATCTTTGAATATGAACAAGTTACCGAAGACTTGTTCATTTTAGTTTTTACTGCATGTGAGGTTGGGTTAAAGAATACACGGTTTGTAACGTAAAAGAATACCAGGCCAGGTTTATCAAAACTGAACCACCATTTGCAGTAAAACTTTGAAGTTTTCTCCGCATCTTTCATATTTTTCCTCTTTATGATATTTTTTGAACATAAAAGTAGAAATATTTTTTTTTTGTTATTTAGTAGCTTTTAACATTCTATTAAACATTGCATGTTAACTTTGTTCATTTTTCTATGAGCGTAAGTGTTTACAAATCCCAAAATTATTTTATTTGAAACCTTTAATAAATTTTACATAAAATATCAAGTCATGTGTAATAATACTTCCTCCGTTTCAGTTTAATTTTTGTTGTAGAGTAAAATTTTCGTTTCAAAATAAGTGTTGCTTTAGAATTTAAAGCAAAATTTATTAATAATATTCTCCAGATTATTTTTATATTGGTTAAAATATGGTTAGGTGTATAAATAATGGTGTTTTTTATTTTAAAAATATGCAAAATTAAATATTTTCTTATTCTGTGTACATAAACCTCCACAATTAAAATGAAACGAAGAGATTACATGTTTGTATGATTTATAACTTCTTATAAAACGTATATTTATTTGATTATAAGTCTATTCAGACATTGTTATAAATGATTTGTTAAATTTTTATAAATAATTTTAAAATTCTTATAAATGATTTTGTATACTTTTAATAAATGATATATAGACTCTTATAACAATTTGTAAATCTTATAAAATTCTTATAAATGATTTTATAAATCTTAATATTGAATTTATAAAAAATTATAAATAATATTATAGTTATATTAAGTATGAATTTTATTAAAATTAGTATATTATTATAATGCTTTATATAAAATGTAAAGTCGTTATATTGGTTGCCACAACTTATTCTTTTAAAACAAATTGAATAATTTATAAATTCTTAATTGGTAAAAAGTAATTGATGAAAGATTATATATATACTTTCCATAATTTTATGATTAGTTAAAACATGTATATATGAAATATAATTTTTACATTTCTAACATACCCTCCATCTTATATAAAACGTATAATATACACCAACAATTGTAAAGCTTTCACAACAATTAAGCATCTATGTTCACATAGCTAAAAAGCATAAATAATCAAAAATATAAAATTATTGTGGTGGAAGAGATTACATGTTCAATATATAACTGTCAAAACAAGAACCCAAAATGTAATACATTATGATTAATATATTTTATTTACAGGGAAGCTAATGCTCATTTCATCGCTAGGGACACAGTTTTACTTTGACAGCATAATAAAAATCATCAAAAGCATCTAAGGCAAGATAAAATTCAAGTTTAATATATGAATTTGAGCAAAAACAAAAAAAAATATACAATTCATAGGATGATCTTCAAGAACTTTTCGATCTGTCTTTCAAACAGTTTTTGTATTCTAAACTTAGTCTTAATATTTTAAAAGTATTATAAAATACAATTTAGAAGAACAAAAATAAAATAACATGCAACAACCAAAATCAGCCCATGTCATCTCCCCCCCCCTCTCCTTTTATACTATTTCATCCGTTCCATTAAGATAGACTTTTTAGAAAAAAAATTTGTTTCACAAAAATAATTATAAATTTCAAGAAAATTAATTGACTTGAAAATTGAAAATTACAGAAAACAATATATTTATTATGGTAGTTTTATGTGTTTTCTTAATATGTGTGAAAATATTAAAAAGTTTATCTTTTTGGAACAAAGAAAGTATATGCTAGGGATTAAAAAATTGTACAATTGTTAACTTGAAAAGTAAATTATCAGCGCGGAAAACGAACTAGTACTCGTAGTTTTAAATAATCAGATCATATGGGTTCCCACAAAGCATGCAGGTTGGGGGTTTTTAATAGACTTTTGGGTTCCATGCTTTGTACGATGCATGTAGTTTAGTAGTTGTGTGTTTATGATTGTCTATATTATTTATCTTATGATGCGAAGTATATAGTGAATCACAGCTCAAGCATTTGCTGTACTTATGACACATTTCATCACTTTTTTTACAGCCGGAGATTAGCACAAAAAATATATAACGTTAACATGGACTAACACAACCTGATTATTATGTCTAACAAACATTACATCTAACATAACAAACATTTCTAAGGGTTTCTTAAGATTATTTCAATATTGGATTGGATGTCATTTGAGTAATATAAAATCTGGAATAATTTATCGTTAGATCATAGTTCCTAGTTCATAGTTCATAATAGTTATAATGATTCTCTTATTATGTACCTGTATAGTTTACTTTTTACCAATGGCTTTTATGTCCTCCAAAACATGGATATCTGTCCACCACTAGTAAGATAACAAACATTTGTAGTCTTTCATAAATATTTGTAAAAATGGATTAAAGTGTAAATTAAGAAGAAGCGAACATTCATTCATGAAAAAGGATTATCATGTTAACATAAAAGAGGAAAGTGTACGCGCGACATCTGTAATGTTAAAATCTATACTCGTCGTCGACCTCACAGTGTTGACCCCATCCCTATATGTCAGAAAAAGATAATAAAAATCACCGTAACTATTTAAAGGACTCATGTGCTATTGTCCATCTCTGATCTGATAACACTTCAAATTTTTATAAGAAAAAAAAAGGATACACTATTAACTTATATATTTCACAAAACACTTTAGTGTAATTTTTTGTTGGACATGTTAACAAATGATAAACGACAAACCCTTTTTCTCTAGGGCAATAGTATAGGAGACTCACATGTTTATTTTATCAAAAAAAAAAACATATATACACAGCTTTATGGGTAGGCCTGGGTTCGCGGGTCAACCCGCCTCGCACCCGCCCCGCAGGACCTGCCAACCCGCGGATCGTTTCTTTTTTTAGTTAAAATTTTGATCCGCTCAACCCGCAAAGAAATAAACTAATACCCGCACTCGTCCCGCTTTATTTTGCGGGTAATCCGCTGGATCCGCGGGTAATCCGCGGATTATATTTTTAATTAAAAAATAATTATTTAATTAGTTTTTCTATAAAATAATATATTTATAAGTAAATTTTTTATATTATTTTATAAAATTTTAATTATTTTTTTTTGAAAAAAATAATTATTTTTCTAAAAAAATCGTATTTTTCAAAAAAAAAAGATTTTTTTTTATTTTTTATTTTATTTTGCGGGTTGGCGGGTATCCGCAAATCAAAATCCACCAACCTGCATCCACCCTGCATAAAATAGTTTTAACCCGCACCCGCACCCGCATCCACGATTTGATTTTTTCAAAATGTTCGACCTACATCCATTCCGCGGTGGGTCAAATGGGGCGGACCCCGTGGACTTTGATTTAAATTCCCAGGCCTATTTATGGGCAAATGGAGTACTGTTTAAATAAAATACTCCTAGCACTAATAATTTATCCAAAATATACTAACTAATGTCAGTTTTGCCATCCACTGGTTTCTCGTGGGTACGCAAACATCTTCCATAATTTCACCAGTCCATAAGAGTTAAAAATGATTTTATTGGTAAAAGTATTCCAAGTTGATGAATGAATAAAGTGGCAATGGCAATTTCATGTATTATTTTAAGTAGAAAATAAAAAAATCATGTATTAAACTCCACAATACTTACTAATTCCTATGCATTAAAAATATTTACTTGTATTTAATGAATAAAAAGAGGAATTAATAATTATATTAATAAAAAGAACTTCCATTTATAGCACAAAAGGCCATTGGTCGTCTTCGTGTGACTTCACCAGTCCGTAGAGTTAAAAATGATTTTTATTGGTAAAAGTATTCCAAGTTGATGTATGAATAAAGTAGCAAATGGCGATGGAAATTTCATGTATTATTTTTTAAGTAGAAAAATCATGTATTAAACTCCACAATATTGTTACACGAGCTATGATGCAGTGAAAGTTCAAAGCTGGCATGCATATTAAATAACTACTCTGGAGTCTGGGCCTAACAACTTACGCACTAAAGCTATTTATTTGTATTTTATGGATAAAAAGAGGAATTAATAATTAGTATATTAATAAAAGAACTTCTATTTATAGCACAAAAGGCCATCGGTCTTCTTCGTGTGACTTCACCACTTCCTCATCTCCCAGAAAATGGCTCTCTCACTTCTTTCTGTCTTCATCTTTCTTCAAGTCTTTAGAAATGTAAGCTATTAGTTTTTTTTTAACATTAAGTTATATTAGGCTTTTCTAAAGAAAAATATTGTTTTTGTTTTCTATTCTGTTTATTCTGAAAGACGTTGAGAAAATAGTACTAGTATATATCTATGCACGTTACGTGTTTGCACATTTTAACCAACATATATTTGGATTAATCACTGAGCAGATTGTTTTTGCTGCTTCAAATGAAGAATCCAAGGTAGTTATGTTCCTAACTTCTAATTTTAGCTTTGATTATTTTTAATGTGTTATGTGTACATCAACTACAAAGCATTGTACATATTTATGTTTACTTTTTTATAAAGAATTAAAGTTTTTTTTTTTTTGGAACACAAAGAATTAAAGTTAAAATTTGCAATTTATATATAGATCTCTGTACCACCGTCTCCGTCGTACAAACCCTCACCGCCACTGGTTAAGCCACCCACACTGCCTACAACTCCGATTAAACCACCCACCACAACACCCCCAGTCAAATCTCCAGCCACTCCGGTTACACCAACCAAATTGCCGGTTAAATCATACCCACCTCAGGTTAAACCACCCACATCACCACTTGTCAAACCACCTACGTACAAACCCCCAACGCCAACGGTCAAACCACCCACAAAACCACCGGTTCAACCACCTACATACAAACCCCCAACGCCATTGGTTAAGCCACCCTCGATCCCACCAGTCAAACCACCTACAGCGCCAGTTAAACCAACCCCGACAACACCGGTTACGACACCACCACCGGTTAAACCACCTGTGAACCCAATCCCATCACCTCCGGTCAATGCACCACCTGTTAAACCACCGACACCTCCGGCCAAACCTCCGACACCACCTCCCGTTAGAACTCGGATAGGTAAAAATCAGTAATGTTTTTCTAAGATTTTAATGATTATTATTGGTCGTTGATTAAAATATAACACTTGGATTACTGTTTTGGACGGTATAGATTGCGTGTCTTTATGTGGGACACGATGTGGCCAACACTCAAGGCAGAACGTATGTATGAGGGCGTGCGTCACGTGCTGCTACCGCTGCAAGTGCGTACCCCCTGGCACGTATGGTAATAAGGAAAAATGTGGATCTTGTTACGCCAACATGAAGACACGTGGCGGCAGACCCAAGTGTCCTTAAGCCTTTGATGAACAATGGTTAATGTGAAGGGATATCATTAATCAGTGATGATTTAAGAGGGGAAATGGTGCTTTCATATAAGCTTTTAATGCGTTTTATTTTGGTTTAGTAACTTTGAGCTGGATGTGCGTTTACGGATTGTATAAGAAACCTTTTTCGTTGAATTGAGGCTTTTCTGGGTTTTGTTTTGTTTAATCAAATAGTAATAAATAATTTTTAAGAAAAAATCGACCCAGACTTTAAAAAGGCATATCTTCGGCCACACAACTCTTTTTATGGGTGGTGATATGAAACTAATTGGATTTTTAACGTTAAAACCCTCGACTAAGTTTGTTTTTGGTAAAAAACTCAAACTAAATATTTAACAAAAACACCTTCAAACTAACTTTATTTAATGAATTAAACCCTAACATGTCATAATTATCATTACTACATGTAAATCTTTGGTTTAGAAGTTTTTACATTAAGTAAACATAATTAAAAAATTTTACCATTAAAAATCTAAAAAATAAAATAAAATTTAAAATTTATAAGATAATCTAAAAATTAGTAACTTAAATTTTTGAAATTGGTATTTTTAACTTTTTTTTTTTGTAAATATATGAGTTTGATGTGTTTTAACATCAACATTATATATGTATAAATTTAAAATATAAAAATCCAGAAAATATAATAAAATTTATCTAAAGATTTACATGTAATAAAGTTACTACAAGATTAAAAATGTAAAAAACAAGAAAATATAATAAAAAATATATTTTATCTAATAAAAATGTAATAATAAATTTTTAGATATTTTATTATATTTTCTGGGTTTTTACATTTTTAAAATATACATTTATAATGTTGATGTTAAAATACACCAAACTCATATATTTACAAAAAAAATTTAAAAGGCTAATTATGAAAATTTAAGTTAATAACTTTTAGATAGTATTATTAAATTTTTAATTTTTTTTATTTTTAGTGGTAAAACCCCTCAACTATGTTTACTTAATGTAGAAATTCCTAAACTAAAATTTACCGGTACTAAAAATAAAGTTTGTTTGAAGAATTTTTTTGTTAAATATTTAGTTTGAGATTTTTTTATCAAAAACAAATTTAATGGAGAGGTTTTAAGAAAACCAAACTAATTTGATGGAAGAGAGACAAAACAAGATTGGAGCATAAGCATTTGAGTGGTGGGCTTTATTTGGGCTTGTACGTTTAAAAGGCTAAATGGGGGAGGTCATTAGATGACAAGATGACATACATGCCTCATCAAATACATCTCAGCTTATCCTAGATACATACGATTAATTATTTAAATGGTTTTTTTTTTTGAAACACTATTTAAATGGATTATAACTTAGAAATAAAGTCGCGACTGTGAGAGAGTTGGTGAACTTATTACGGGTATTTATTGTCTGTATGACTGATGAGCCAACCCTAAATCGATCGTCACTGAGTTTTTTTTGGCTTCTTTAGTCGTTTCTGATTATTGAGTGTGGGGGTGTTCAAAAAAGAAAAGATTATTGAGTGTTCACTTTGGCATGCTACGTTAGAGCATCCGCAGAGGAGGTTTATCACGATTCCTTAACACAAAATCCTAGTTTAATATGAATACAATAATATTATAAAACTTAAGTTAGCTAAGGATTGGTCATTGATTAAGGATTATAAGACCATGATTAATCTGGGGTTCTTAGAATGGGGTTCTTAGCGAAAGTTAAGAAACAGTTTCTTAACTTTCTCTAAGAACATCATCCTAAGAACCCAGGGTTAATCATGCTCTAAGGATTTGGTCCTTAGAGACGTGACATCGTGTCATTGGGTCGGTGGAAATTTTAATTTCACATGTTTTAAAATTTAATATTTTATCTTTATATTTAATCATGTATCTTTATATTTAATCATGTAATAGATAAAAAATTTAATGGAGTTAAATCTATTTAATATTCACCAAAATTTTAAAATTTAGTATTTTATTTTTATATTTTATTGTATCTTTATATTTAATTATGTAATAAATAAAATTTTACATGTTTTAAAATTTAATATTTTTTAATTTCTAAGAACTCCAAATTGAAGAACATCATTCAACATACAATTTTGATTTAGAGTCCTTGACTATTTAAACAAATTTTTTTTTTTTTAAAATAGTTTAATAATGCTAAAGACTTTAACGGTGGTAACACTGGAGATGCTCTTATATATTAAAATGCAAATGTGTTTATTATATTCACACTTGTGTCAGGGTCAAATAAATCGGAAGCGTATGCAGAACGAATCAATGGATTTCTGGGACCGGAAAATGAGATGAGTGGAAGAATAATTAACTTTATTTTTCCTTTTCTTGCTTGACGAATAATTAGATGCTTCTTTGTTTTATTATTCCCTACTATTAAAAAATGAACTCTCTTCTCTTCTCATTATTGTACATCTTCTTTTGTCTGCTTTCCATCGTTTTTCTGCTTTGAACCTGTTCAACCTGTTCCTCCACAGATCTTTTCCAGCTCACCTTATGGATTTTTCTTCACTGTAAGCATATTGATTACTGCCTTTTTATTTCTCAGTTACTTAACGCCTTGCTCTCAATCATTCCTATCACATATTTTTTTCTTTTTTGATATTGCCTTCTTGAAAATCATGTTCTTTGGACATTTGACTAAACTGACGGTCTTTCTTGGTTTCTTAGAAAAGGCTTTGAGCTGGGGAAGCTTGTGTTGAGCTCGGGTCTTTTACACATCTCATGGAATAAGATCTCAGAGTTACGTGCATCAAGAGCCCATCAGGTTCAAACTCCAGGTCTAGGAATCAAGATTTTCCAAGAAACCAAATACACGGTTGTTGTTTTTGTCGCACCACCGATAAACTTGAGTTGTCCGTTAAACTCTGCTTCTACAATTCTTTCTGGGACAAAAGATCAAAACCCTTTTCATTTCCTCTGCTCCGAGAAGATCTCCTCCTCTCTTCACACCCCTGCTTTTCAGCTCTTTGTCTCTGCCTACAATAACAATCTCCTCCACCTCAAATCAAAGGTAATCTCGAATCCCATTCATTATTTATATTTTATACTCTCTTCATAATTGTGTTTAGAATGTAAGTCAGCATGTTATGATGAGGTCAAAGACAATTTCAGAATCTTGAAAGTTAGTGTATATGCTTAAACATATCAAGTTTGTGTTCTTCTCTATAGTTTCAAGCATGCCTGGTAAGAGCATAAGTTAATGTCACACCGACACCAAGTGAACTGTAAAGTATGTGTGGTTTTTGCAGTTGCTCCATTTGCTTGAGTCAAAGGAACATGTGATCATTACCGGAGCTGCTCTAGGAGGATCGGTCGCATCTCTCTTTACACTATGGCTTCTAGAAACAGTCGAGCCAACTCTAAAACGTCCACTGTGCATCACATTTGGCTCACCTCTAATCGGAGACGCTAAGCTACAAGAGATTCTTGAAAACTCCTTGAGAAACTCATGTTTCCTCCACGTGGCTTATGCTTCACAAACTCCCATCAACACAGACTTCAAGCCTTTCGGAACGTTCTTGATATGTTTCGACTCCGAATGTATATCCATCGATGACCCTGAAGCCGTCATGGAGCTACTAGGCGGTACTAATACGGACCAAGTAGTAGGTTTGATAGACTACGGCAAAGTTCTTGATCGTTTGGATCAAACGGTGATGGAGGATTCAAGATTGATGATAGATGATGTTATCAGTAGAATGGATGAACGTGCTGAGAAGAAGAAGCTGCGTTATGATCAGCTCAAGAAACTAAACGACATCAAAATATCAATGATATATATAGAATGGTACAAAAAGAAAAGCAAGAAGGAGAAAACCGGTTACTACGACCGGTTCAAGACGCATCTCGCGTCTAGTGTTTCACCCTTCGACATAGATATCGAGAAGCGCAAAAGAGAGGTCAACGATTACTGGAGATCATTGGTTGAAGAAGTTGAGAAGAAGCCTCAGAGTGAAAAGTCTCTCCTCAAGACAAGGTCTCTCTTCTCCGGGAACAACTACAGACGCATGGTCGAGCCACTAGACATTGCTGAGTATTACCATAATGGTGGGAGAGAGTACAGAGCCTCTGGGAGGTCGAGACACTATGTTATGCTGGAGAAGTGGTTTAAGGAGGAAAAGATAGAACCGGTTAGGTGCGTGAAGAGGGATTTGAGTGATTTTTTGACGTTTGATTCTTGTTTCTGGTCTGAAGTTGAGGAAGCTTTGATTGTGAGCAAGTGTCTTCAGACACAAGAAGGTGAGAGAGAGGTGTTGTTGAGGAAGCTTGTGAGGTTTGAAGAGTACGTGTGGGAGATGATAAGAAAACGTGAGGTTTCGCCGGAGATTTTCTTGGAGAAGAGCAGTTTCATGAAGTGGTGGAAAGAGTACAAAGAGATCATCAAAGGGTTTCATTCTTCACACTTCACCAAGTTTATGAATGATAGGATGTACGAGAGTTATGGTCAAGCCTGCTGAAGATTAATGATTAACATTTAACTCTTTAAACGGTTAGTCAGTCGATGATCTGATTATTAGTGTATTATGGTGTTAATAACATTTAATAAGCAAACATTTATTTAATTTCATAATAGCAAAAAAAAAAGAACATGTATAACCCCTTCACGTGTGGTGTTTGTACTTTGCAACACCGGCGCTCACTGTGATCAACCCGCATCTTCAAAATTTATAAAATCAAATATCATCTCGTGTGGATACTTTCAACATGAATGATGATCGGTTCATCGCAGCCGATATCATCTCTAAAGTCATCATAGTTGCGGTCTTAGCGTTTTGGGCCAAATATAGCAACAAAGGAAGCTATTGTTGGTCCATTACTAGTTTCTCTCTATGCACTCGTACAAACTCTCTTGTCGTGTGGGTGTGTCATTGGCTAAGGCCATGTACGGACAAGCCGCTGTTGCTCTTGTGGTCAAGTCCTCCTCGGTATTTCAGGCAATAGTGTGGCTCACAATTTGACTGAAATACCGAGGACTTGACCAAGAAGGCAAAAACTGCTTGTCAGGATCGCCTTAGCCGATGGCATAACATATAAAGACGTTGCCGCTTGAGCTCCAAAGCCGCACTTCGGACTTTGAGATCGCGTCAGCCAATCTGCACCTGTTGGGTAACTTGGGTTGATGCTTCTTAGCAGATTGATAATGCAAGTAGTACTACTGTAGGAGGTAGGATTAGACCCTATGATTATAGACACAGCTTAAATGATCATTATTATTTTTTAAGAAAGATTGCTTTTTTAAAAAAAAAAAACGACTAGGATAGCACTAAAAAAGTTTTTGTCAAAAATATAGTCTCTAAGAATAAAAATGACCAAAATAACACTTAATGTTTTATCAAAAGAGATAAATATACCCTTATACCCTAATGGTAAATTAATTTAGACATTAGAGTTTAGAGTTAAGGGGTGAGATTTAGGATTTAGGGCTAGGGTTTAGGGTTTAGAGTTTAAGGTGGAGTTTAGGATTTAGGTTTAGAGTTAAGGGGTGGGGTTTAGGATTTAGGGTTTAGGGTTTAGGGTTTAGGGTCTAGAGTTGGGGAGTGGAGTTTTGGGATAAGATTTCTAAATTTGAAAAATAAAATAAAAATTTAAATTTTTCAAAAGATAAAATGCTATTTTGGTCATTTTAGTTTTTGAGAGTTATTTTTATGACATAAACTTAGAAATATTTTGGAGATTTGCCCAAAAAAAAATTTCTTACCTCATAAGTCATAACTCATATGATTAAAGATAATGCTAGTAATATGGAGTTAGTGCATACGGTATGGCCTCGGTCCCGAATAAATGGCAGGCATTGTAGGATATGTAACTGAAGTTATGAATTGGTCTAGTTTTCAGGTATTATTATTACTAGTTTTTTCTAATTTAAAATATTATTATTATTATTATTATTATTATTAGTTTTATCATTTTTCAAAGCATCTGAACAGCATAAAGAAATTTCATATCTGAATCTTAGTACTAGGCATGGGCATTTCGGGTATCAGTTTGGTTCGGGTATTTCGGGTTTCGGGTAGGGAGGTAGAAGATCCATTTACTACTTGACATATTTTCGGTTCCGCTCGGATAGTTTCGGGTTCGGTTCGGTTCGGATAGTAAAACTAGGAACCGAAAAATACCCGGAAAAAATTGGTTCTCATTTGGATCTGGTTCGGGTTCGGATAGTTCGGGTAATTCGGATAATTTGGATAAAATATCGGTTATTTAGGATAAAATATCAAATAATTAAGATGATTTAGATAAATTTTTTAGATATTTCGAATTACTAAGGATATTTCGGATAAAACTATCGGGATACTTTCTGATAGTTCAGATACTTTATAATAATTTAGTCATCCTCAACTATTTTCAGATACTTTTAATAAATTTTTTAAATTAAAAATATATATTTAGTTATGTTATATGTATATATAATTAATATTTTTATATATTCGGGTATCCGTTCGGTTATTTTGGATATAAAAATATAGGAACCGTTCGGATATTTGAGGGTATTGGTCCGTTTATAGTTTCGGGTATTTCGGTTCGGTTCCGTTTCAGTTCTTTGGTTCTGGTTATTTTGCCATGCCTACTTAGTACGATGCCATCAGTTTAAGAAGGCTTTTTGTTCTTACAGCTTTTGTTTTTTTTTCTTGGTTGATACATATTCACCAACATAAAAATAAATTACTAGTACACACTTCCGGGAAAATAAAAGCATACGTTAAAATATAGACATACTTTCAAGAAAAAAAATCAAATTACATCTGCAAAATTATTAAAATCAAATTTCAAATACAAAACATGACATGTGTAATGGGTTTTCAAAAGAAAAAGTTCTTGAGTAATTATATTATATATATTAATGGAAAAACATTTAAAAAGTTATAACATGTAGTTTATACTAATTAAAAAAATGTATTGCTGAGTTGTCACATAATTGGAATGCTAATTTTGTTTACGTGACGGTTTAATCAATTGAGAATTTTGTTAGCGCAAAATTAAATTGATAGGGAATGTTATATTATATAATATGTTCATTTTAGATTATTTATTTATCAAATTGAAATTATTATATATTCTTTCCTTAAATAAAACATACAGAATTACCTAATGTGATTAAGATATATATGTCAATTAATGATTTTAAATAATAAAGATTTTCTAACAATCTGTATACTTTCTATCATTTTGTTTAATTATTTATTATTAAAATAATTACACAATTACATTAATTATATTATAAAAATTTAGATTTTTTTGGTATATGTTGTATTTTGATTTTTCAAAATGAGCAAAAATTACTAAAACTATTAAAAGTCTCACATAAACATTTGTGAGCAATGTTTTTTTTTTTTCTATAATAAGATACAAAATCTTATGAATAAAAAAATTTATTTTAATAGGTGTTTATGTTAATATATATATATATATATATATATATATATCATATCGTTTAAATTAAATTATACATCATATGAAAATATATACTTATATTTTGATATATGCGTTGAACATATATTGAAAAGTTAATATTTTAATTTTGAAACCTTCATTGGTTTTCTTAAATGATTATAAGTTATTGAAAAATTACTAAGTGTCGTCATGAAATTTCATCATGGCGTAAGGATAATCAACCATACAGAAAGGACAAAATTAAAGATCTCCAACATGCACTTGAGGAGGTCCAGTCAGATAATAGCAGATCACAAGAGGACATCCTTGAGGTGTCCAGGAAGTTACAAGAGGCGTATAAGGATGAAGAAGAATATTGGCATCAGAAAAGTCGGAATATGTGGCATTCATCTGGAGACCTCAATACCAAATTTTACCATGCTCTCACAAAGCAGCCTAGGGTCCGTAATAAAATAGTGGGACTCCATGATGATTTAGGTAATTGGATCACGGAGGAAAATGAGATTGAGAAGGTGACAATGGATTATTTTGATGGTATTTTTAGAACCACAAACCCATCGGACTTTGATAATTTTTTGGATGAGATAGTACCGTCTATTTCCCCCAAATGAACTAGATACTATTGAGAACAGCAACAGAGGATGAGGTTCGCCAGGCTCTATTTATGATGCACCCAGAGAAAGCGTCAGGGCCAGATGGAATGGCAGCCCTATTTTTTCAGCATTCCTGGCATATTGTTAAGAATGATGTGGTCGAAGTGGTGAATAATTTTTTGGTTACGGGCAGCTTGGATCCACGGTTAAATATTACTAATATTTGTATGATCCCAAAAGTAGAAAGGCCAACAAGGATGATGGAACTACGGCCGATAAGTCTATGCAATGTGGGCTACAAGATTATATCGAAATTTCTGTGTCAACGGCTGAAACTTTGCCTTCCCCGATTAATTTCAGAGACTCAATCGGCTTTTGTGGCAGGTAGATTAATATCAGATAATATTCTTATAGCGCAGGAAATGTTTCATGGTCTGAGGACAAATAAGTCATGTCAAAATAAGTTTATGGCCATTAAAACGGATATAAGTAAGGCGTATGATAGGATAGAGTGAAGTTTTATCGAGGCCCTCCTTAACAAAATGGGTTTCGATCCTCATTGGATCATTCTAATGGTGGAATGTATCTCCTAGGTTTAATACAAGGTCCTCCTAAATGGCCAACCGAGAGGTCTTATAATTCCCAAGCGAGGGCTACGTCAAGGGGATCCTTTGTCTCCTTATTTATTTATAATGTGTACTGAGGCTTTAATTGTGAATATTAAGAAGGCGGAGAGGGAGAAACAATTAACCGGTATGAAGGTAGCGAGAGCTTGTCCGGCAATCTCTCATTTGCTATTTGCCGACGATAGCCTTTTCTTTTATAAGGCGAATAGAGAAGAATGTCAAACTATTCTCAGGATTTTAAAAGAGTATGAGGCTGTTTCAGGGCAACA
>NC_027756.1:48759498-48787223 GCF_000695525.1 Brassica oleracea var. oleracea | reverse complement strand
TTCACCCCTTGAACCGATCCGATCTTATTCTCCGTCATATGGCTGGAGAAGTATGACTTCTGCTAGATCTCTGGTTTGTAAAGGACTAATTAAAAGGGTGAGAACATGTTCATCTATTTCAGTATGGAATGATCCTTGGATCCCAGCCACTCGCCCGAGATCAGCAAACAAAAATCTTCACAATAGTTACCCAGATCGCACGGTGGATTCCCTCATTAATTTGGAATCCCGAACTTGGAATCTTGAGGCAATTAGGGCTTTGGTGGATCCTCATGATGCACAAATTATTGAAAGTATTCCCTTAAGTAGAAATCCGATGGACGACAGGAATGGATGGCATTTCACTAATAATGGAAAATATTCGGTCAAATCAGGATATCAATTGGAACGGGTTTATCCTGATTAGGAAAAACCACCAGAATTTTATGGACCTACAGTGGATACATTAAAAGCTTTCTGTTGGGAAGTGCGGTGTCCGCCGAAGTTGAGACATTTCTTATGGCAACTCCTTTCAGGCTGTATAGCGGTAATGAATAATCTTCAGGGGAGAGGAAAAAAAGGAGATATTTGTTGTACTCGATGTGGGGACCAGGAGGAATCAATAAATCATGTATTTTTTGAATGCCCTCCAGCACGTCAAGTATGGGCATTATCTAAGATACCATCAAATCCAGACCTTTTTCCTACTTGTTCTTTTTTGGTAACATGGATCATCTCTTTTGGAGAATTACTCCAACGATGGACGATCACCAATTCACGTGGATATTATGGTATATATGAAAAGGTCGAAACAATAAGGTGTTTAGTAATCTGGATATGGATCCAAGGGAAACACTTGGATTAGCAGAACTGGAATCGGCACTTTGGGCTGAAGCACAAATAGTCACTGATCAAAAAAGGGAGAGCCAAGTAATGACCAGACACACATTAGAAACTACAAGACGTTGGTGTTTTATAGATGGTTCATGGAAAGAAAAGGAATTATTTTCGGGACAAGGATGGTATAGTACCTTACCGGGTTTTGATGGTTTATTAGGGGCAAGGAATGTAAGGGCGTGTCTATCATCTCTTCACTCGGAGGTGGAGGCGTTGATTTGGGCAATGGAATGTATGAAGAACTTACGACAGTTTCAGGTTACTTTTGCAACGGATTGTTCTCAATTGGTGAAGATGGTTTCGGAACCAGAAGAATGACCAGCATTTGAAAGCTACCTGGAAGATATTAAGCTTTTACGAAGAAGCTTCCACAACTCAGATATCATCTATGTACCCCGAACGGAGAACCTACGGGCGGATAGCTTGGCACGTAGTGCTAGGAAACAACCGTCTTTCGTCGTTCATATGGATGCGGAGTTGCCGATCTGGTTTACAGAGTCAATATGAGTCTGTAAATATCTTGTTGTAAAAAAAAAAAAAATTCTACATTAAAAAAAAATCATTGGTGTAAAATTTTGTTACACAAATATGCAAATAATCACAAAATCATATGAGTAGAAACCTCATTTAATAAATATCCATATTAAAAGTATACTATATATCTATGTAAATATCATTTAAATTTAGTTATATATCATATACGATAGATAATATTGATTGTTTTATTTATTTACTCTAAAATGATTGCGAATAAATAAGAGCGATGGTTTGATTTATATGCGCATACCAATTTATTTTATAATAGTAACTAATTTCTTAGTTATTTAATATATAATTATTATTTTATTATTTCATAATATGTAGAAAAACATAGAATAAGTAATAAATATAAAATATTTATTCTGCACAAGACGCAAATCTTAACTTAAGTATGTATCTTTTTAATAATTTTAAATCTTAAACATTTTCTAAATCTCATGCCAAAACAAAATAACGAAATGAGAATAAACTAAAAAATCAATATTTATATCAAGCAATAACCAAAATGAAAAAAATACACAAAAATGAAAAAAAATATTGAAGATAGATAGGATTGGCACGTGAACGTAAACTTTTCATAACCATAATTCACTTTTAAATTGCTAAATCATGATATAAAATCGAGCTGACATAATTTCATTGTAACAAAATAGTAGGCCTAAGATTCTTCGGCCTAAACGTTAGGCTCTTATGCGATAAGTGATTTTTTGACCTAAAATATTTTTTAAAATGAGATCAGCTCATCAATAAACAAATTATGTAATTAACATAAAAGTTTTTAAAAAACTGTTTAAGGGTCAAAAATATTAATTCGATCAAGAATATAAATTTTACTTTTCCATATGATATTTATTAAATAATTTTCATATAAATTCACCATGCGCAAGACGGAAGTCTTATCCTAGTTCGTAATTAAAAGATTAGAAATAGTCAAACTATTATTAAGGACAAACTAGTGTCTTCGTGTGACTTAAAAGATTAGAAGTTAATGGGCGGTCAATCTTGCTCTCAAGGACCTTACCGAATGATCTTAACACACATTAAATTCATAACACTGACCATATGTTCGGGCCTAATTACATCTGAATGGTTTGCAATTTTCTTACGTACGTTTTCTTCACGACCAAACATCCTATTAGATCGACGCAGAGTATTGATATGATCTAAAATTTAGTGTTTTAGGTTTTGAGAACAAGACCTATTTATTCATCATGGCTTATCGAATAGATGTAAAATCTTATTCTACATTTTCTCTGTGATATGATCAAGTGGTTTAAAATAAACTCATGGCTGAGAGAGTGGGCACTTATTGTAATTGCTACACTTGTGTGAATCAATAACTATCGTAACGGAAGACGAACAAGTCTTATTGCAATTTCTTCATGGACAAGCGATACTAGTAACAAGTAACAATTAACTATGTATTTGACTTTTTAACTACTTGACTTTAAATTACGTTTTTCTTTTGTACTATCACCTTCTATGCCTATAAGATCACCAGCAACGGTATATTTTGAGGGTCCTTAGCACATAATCCTAGACTAATTGGAATAAAATAATATTAACAAAGCTCAGTTTGGTAAGGAGCACTCCTAAATTAAGAGGTTTTATGGAGCAAATCCTTAGTGACATGGCAAGCTCTTTTCCGATCATCATCGGAGCTAACGTCTTCCGATCACTTATCGAAACCACTTTTAAAACTCATTAAAAGATTAGAATTGCTATAGAAACTTAAAAAAAATAAAAAAATAAAAAACTTATAGAAACCACTTTTAAAATTGATTAAAAGATTAGAATTGCTATAGAAAATTAATAATTATTGTATTTGGTGATGAAAATATATTTAAATTAATAATTATTGTATTTTTATATATTTAATCATGTAATAAATAAATATTTAAATTTAACATGTTTTAATTTTTTTTTCTTCTTAATGATAGTTACTCATGCAAAAATAAATATCTTATTTTACATGCTTTTTTTCTTAATGAAAGTTAATCATGCAAAAATAAATATTTAAATTTGACATGTTTTAATTTTTTTTCTTAATGATAGTTAATCATGCAAAAATATATATTTTAATTTCACATGTTTTAAAATTTATTAATTTTTTATTTTTAAGGATTGCAAATTGAATAACACCATTGGACATACTTTAATATTCCTAAGGATTCCAATGGTGGTAACACCATTAGAGATGCTCTAAGTATTTTCAAATGGACTCTCGTTTTCAGACATCGAGACAAACATTGTCTGCTTTCAATAACTTATCTCTTTGAACTTTCTCCGCATATCGTTCTAGCTTATTCCATGGATTCTTATTCACTGTAAGTTTTACGATTACTTTCTTCTATCTTTTGCTTAATTTTTGAACAACTTCATGTTATGTGGACACTGACTAAAGTCCTTGTCCTGGTTATAGAAACTGTACTGAGCTTGGGAAACTTGTGTTAAGCTCCGGTCTCTTAAGCACCTCATGGAGTAAGATCTCGGAGATGCACGAGTCAAGCCATCAGCCTAAAGATTCAGCTCTAGAATTCAATGTCTACCGTGAAACCACATTCGTCTTTGTGGTTTTCTCTGCACCACCGGTTTGCGGAGATGCCTCTTTAAACTCTGGTTCTACTCTTGTTTCTGATGTTACGTCACAAGATGCTAACCTGTTTAGCTTCCTCTGCTCCAAGAAGACTCCTTCCTTCTCTCTTCATACCCATGCTCTTCAGCTTTTTGCCTCTGCTGTGACTGAGAATAACCGTCTCATTGACCTCAAATCAGAGGTAATTTAAGTTCAGCCACTCTCTTTGATATTGTTTAGATTGTCTGGTTTCACATCAAAGGTTTTAAGAAGTTGATCTGAGGTGAAGACAAATTCAAAATCTTTTAAAAAAAATTAGTGTGTTTGCTTAAACATATCTGCCTTGCGAGACAAGTCAATAGCTATTTAATAATTAATACTCTTCATAATTTTTTAGTCTAGTATGGGTTTTCAAGCCAACAACTCTGTGAATCTTAAAATATTATATTTGTGTTTGTAGCTGCTCGAGTCTTAGAAACTGATCTAAGGTGAAAGACAAATTCAAAATCTTAGAAAGTTAGTGTGTCTGCTTAAACATATCTGCCTTGTAACACAAGTCACTAGGGTTTACTAGGGTTTTTAAGTCAACAACTCTGTGGAACTTAAAATATTATATTTGTGTTTGCAGTTGCTCGAATTCAAGAAACCGGTGATCATCACGGGAGCTGCGTTAGGAGGATCCATCGCATCTCTGTTCACGCTGTGGCTTCTAGAAAAAGTCGAGCCAAAACTAAAACGTCCCTTGTGCATCACGTTCGGCTCGCCTTTTATCGGAGACGCTAAGCTGCAACAGATTCTAGAGAACTCCGTGAGGAACTCATGTTTCCTTCACGTAGCTGATGCTACACAAACTCCAACCACAGAAGGTTTCAAGCCTTTCGGAACGTACTTGATCTGTAACGGATCTGGATGTGATTGCATCGATGACCCTAAGGCAGTCATGGGGTTGCTACTGGGTGGTGGCACGGATCTACAAGGGTGGAGAGACTACGGAGAAGTTCTAAAGAGTCTCGATCGATATCTTCAATGGAGGATGTGTTTGAACCGAAAACAGTGTGTTGGTCGGATTCATACAATGAAGAATTTAAGAAATAGATTTCTTAGATTCTTGAGGCTTAACAGAAATCAACAGTGGCGAATGTTGGATTATATTTTGGTGGTGGCAATCCTATATAAACTTAAAAAATGTAGCTAGAAAATATTATTTACCAAAAGAAATAAAACTAAAATTTAGGTGTATTTAACAAATTCTGAATTTTTTTTATGGGGCACTTGCTACCATCTTGGGCAAGGTAGGTTCGCCAATGGAAATCAACATAGAAATCAAATGGAAGATGAACATCAAAAAGAGTTAATTGATCAAAGATTGTATTACATGTATGATTACAAGTGTAAAGTAAATCTAAGAATCCATAAACTCTTTGTAAGAGAGTGTTCTAAGTCTAGAATGGAGGAGAGAAGATCCTTGGTAAAGAAAGTTGTATCTCTTATTTATACAAGGAAGAAGCTAGGGCTTCATAGTAAAATGAGTCTAGTTTATTGTCTAATGGGCCTTGAGGGAAGATGTAAATCCACCCCCAACAGTAAGCCCTCCCCCCAGTTCGTAGAGAGATGAAGTCGATCTCTATGAATTTTCCGAATGGGGTTTATTAGACAATTAACTAGACACATTCATGCCCATGACGATTTAGGCGAGTTTACTTTAAACTTGTGCCTAGTAAAAGGCGAATTTGCTTTAAATTCGTGCTTAGCGAAAGAGGAGTTTAACTCATGTTGAGACAAAGGCGAGTTTACTGAGAACTCGTGCCTAGTAGAAGGAGAGTTTCTGTAAACTCATGCCTAGCCAAAGACGAGTTTTTGTAAACTCGTGTCTAATGATAAGCGAGCCGAGTGCAAATTCGTGCCTGATAACAAGCAAGTTCAATTTAACCTCGTGCCTTACCGAACTATTGCCAACCCGAAGTCTCGTGTTGAGATCGTGTGTGCCGAGCAAGTTTATGGCTTGTATGTTCGTCAGACTGTGATGATGTTGAGAAACATTCTGGCTTGTGCCGATTGTACCGCTTCCAACAAGCTTGTAGCTGAGGGCCGTCTTTCGAAGCATGAGGACATGATGATGGCAGCTGCTTGTTGATTCTCTTTGGCCCACGATCGCTGGCTCCCAAAAAAAATATGATCATGGTCAGATCAATATAAACCACAAGACATAACTAACTTTGGCATAATCAATAAACAAGCTGCTGACTTGTTTTTGCTTAGTGTTCACAAGTTGATTTGATAGTAGTAATATAATAATCACTAAGCAATGTGCATGTCACGGATAATAAAGCAAGCACCACTGAGTTTATAAAATTTAAATATACGAGAAACTTATCTTTGAGGATAAGTAGTCGCGAGTTGTTGGAGATGAGAACTTATCTCTTCCTTTTTTGTTTTTTTTTTTGAAGTAGATGACCCTGAACTGAGGCCAGGCTGGTCATGGTCCATCATATGCTCCTCTGTTTTCTTCTCTCTCTTATTTTTGTTTTGGAGCTTGAATCTGCTGATGACGTATAAAGATGCAGGTAAAGCCATGTCTCATACTTCCATGGCAAGACCAGAGCTGTATTTGTGATGGCAAGCTCGGGCTTCTCGGTGTTGGCGAGGTAAGGACGTTGCTAACATCCTTTTTGACGTGTTTTTATCTGGAAACATTGAGCCGACGAGCCCTGTGCATGCGGTGACAACGTTGCCGCCGAGCCGAGGAATAGCACCAGAGCTGTGATGTTCTTGACCAGTGATAACATCTCCAGTGGTGCTATTGTCGTGGTTGGTCTTGACCTTGGAGCAAAACCGTTGAGAGGTTCCTGCAATGTTGCAGCACGTTCATCACCATTTTTGGCGGAAGTCAAAATCTTCATCTTGGAGCAATGGCCGAAGGAATCAGGAAAAGGTTCGGAGAAACGGTTACTGGCAAGATCAAGAATGCAGAAACCTTGAAACCCAGCGAAGTTGAGATGGACAGAACTTTCCACACTCGTCAAGGTTGCCGATTATGCTGCTGCAACTTGGAAACCTCTGAAGTCAACTCGTCTTTGAGGTGGTTATGAGATCAAGTAGCCTCAGCTTGCTCAGCTTGCCTAAAGAACATGTTCCTCAACGCTCCTGCAAAATAAACTCCCGGAGCGCAGATAACCCAATGACATGTGAGCGTTGGTTGGCTCAGAGATGGACCAAGGGACAAGAGCAACAATAATGATCGATCACCATGACTAACCGCAGAGACAAGAGTCTTCTCTCACCATAACTAACCGCAGAGACAAGAGTCTTCTCTAGAGATTACGTCTCTTCCCCAGAGTTTCTGCTATTTAGTCTCAGATAAAGACAAGGGCTTTTGAAGAAGAAGAAGAAGAAAGCTCATGGAGTTGTATGCCCGTGTCACCAAAGCTCCTTCATTCCTTTAACCGCAGGTTAAGAGCTACAGGCCGACGAGTTTGACCCATCAAGATTTGAACTGGTGAGTTCAATACCAAGACAAGATCAGAGCTTCATTTGTGAGCTAGAGAGACACCCATGAATCTCTGGAACTCGACCAACTTCTTACAACTGTTTAGGAGGTCAGCTTGGCTGAAGCATCTTGTTCTCGATGTCAAACTGAAGAAGGTGAAGTTACAGCAGAGACAGAGACAGAAGAAGTGCCGGAGAAGTTACTGAAAGATAGCTCAAGATCTGATTTGACGGAGGTTTGTTTAAACGTCGTTAAATAGAATAGCTTTGCTGTGGTCATTGCTGAGTAGACGTTTGTGTCGATCTTCCACCGTAAGAAACAAGACGAGCTTCTACCGTAAGAAACAAGATGAGCATACAGAGGGTTGCCAACAAGAACAGCCATTGTTGCTTCATTTATTATCAGCCAACCAAGTGTTCGATCAAATTCCCATCAGAGGAAAGCAAAGCTTTCATGAGAAAGCTTCATCCTTTATCTTGAAACCACCGTAGACTGACTAGATCTCCTTGTTGCCGGACTGAGCTTGAGGTGAAGTTAGATGAGAAGCTTCGAGTCAGTGCAGGGGTCGTGATTGTGGATCTTAAGCGAGAAAGTTCTTGACTTTGTTGCAGAGATCTTTGCGAGAGGAGGAACGGAGAGGAGAAAGCTTCATCTTTTTTTTTTTTGCAGATCTTCCTTGGAGGATTGGGCTTGTTGGTGGGTAAATCGAAAGCAAAACTTTCATCTTGGTTGACTAAAGTAACGTTCTAGATCTACATGACTCAAGACGACGCCACCTTCGGCGCTCCGGGCGAGGAACCGACGCCTACTCCTGCAGCCGCGCGGTTTGATCTAAAAACGGTGTGTTTGTCGGATTCATACAATGAAGAATTTAAGAAATAGATTTCTTAGATTCTTGAGCCTTAAGAGAAATCAACGTAGAAATCAAATGGAAGATGAACATCAAAAATAGTTTATTGATCAAAGATTGTATTACATGTATGATTACAAGTGTAAAGTATATCTAAGAATCCATAAACTCTTTGTAAGAGAGTGTTCTAAGTCTAGAATACAGAAGAGAAGATCCTTGGTAAAGAGAATTGTATCTCTTATTTATACAAGGAAGAAGCTAAGATTTCATAGTAAAATGAGTCTAGTTTATTGTCTAATGGACCTTGAGGGAGGATGTAAATCCACCCCCAACAGATGCAAGACCGACGATTGGTGATGTGATCATCAAGGGTATGAAGAAACGTGCTGAGAAGAAGAAGAATCAGCGTTTTGATCAGCTTAAGAAGCTAGATGAAGTGAAGATATCAATGGCTTATATGGAGTGGTACAAAAAGAAAAGCAAGAAGGGAAAGATCGTTTACTACGATCAGTTCAAGAACCAACCAGCTTTTGTCTATGAGATTCGCAGGAAAGGGATGAATGATTACTGGGAAACAATGGTTCAAGAAGTGGAGAAGATGCCTCAGGGTGAAGCATCGTATCTCAAGAAACGTTGTCTCCTCTCCGGGAATAATTATAGAAGGTTAATGGAACCGTTAGACATTGCTAAATATTACTCGAGGGTAATAAAGAGGATATAACCAAGGGAAGGGCTCACCATTATGTTATGCTTGAGAAATGGTTTAGGGAGGGGAATTCGAAAGAGACGCTTAGGGGTAAGGAGACGGATTTGAGTGAGCTATTAACGTTTGATTCTTGCTTCTGGTCTGAAGTTGAGGAAGCTTTGATCGCAATCAATGAGTTGAAAACACAGCCAGAGGAAGGATTGTTCGAAAAACTAGTGAAGTATGAGGAGTACGTGTGGGAGATGATTAGAAAACGTGAGGTTTCGCCGGAGATTTTCTTGGAGAGAAGCAGTTTCATGACGTGGTGGAAGGAGTACAAAGATATCAAAGGAAAAAGAGATGGGTTTAGTTCTTCACCTGAGTTCACTGAGTTTATGAACACTGGGAAGTATAAGAGTTATGGTAAGTAAATAATAAACTCGGTACTTTTTTTTTTCCTTTACGACGTGTGTCTCACTGACCCCCTTCATACTCATATTATAGGTAAGCCTGAGTCGGACTCGGCAGCCTAAAGCCTCCAAACCGAGTGAAGGACCATTGGCCTACGTTGCATTTTTTTTTGGCTTCCAGCACTCATTTTTATCTGTTGTGTCAGTCATACAAATCGCTAATAATATTTGAAATTGCAATTACCCACATTCATAAACTCCAGCATCCGCATATCCAACCATGTGTTTTAAACCTGTGAGCCTTTATTGTTGTCTTTTTGTTTCTATCAATTTCTTTTAGTTTCCAAAACAATAACTGCCTCTTATACTATATAATAAATCAAAAGTCAAATTGTGTGGAGTGTTTTAAGATTTTTGTTATTTTAATTTGTTATACAGTTATGTAATCTTAAATAATACGTGTAAGATATGTATGAATATATATAGTTCTCCATATTTTTTTTTGGTCAAACCAAATATAGTTCTCCATATATTTATGATTTTTTGTTAACACTTGATATTCATTAGATGCAACTCGCATAGCGTTACCAAACAGCTATTTTTGAGCTGTTTTAAGTTTATCAACTAGTTTCATCGCATTTATCCTCATCCTCATCACTACTACTCTTAAAATACTTGCAAATTACAATATACATCAAAAAGCTAATAGCGCTTGTGAGCGCCAAAAGCCAATAATAGTTATCAAGTCTAGCTTCCGACATATCATCCGCAAACCAGTTATGTTTCCCACCTCTTGACTTCGTGTAACTCTCTATCACCGATATCAACGCAGCGCTCACGAAACTCCCCAAACCAAAAACACTCGTGTACAACGCAAACCCCATCGTTCTCATTCTAACAGGAACCTCGCTGTAGAAGAACTCTTGCATCCCTACAACCGTGAAAATATCCGAGATTCCTAGTAGAATATATTGAGGTAAGAGCCAGAATATGCTCAACGGTTCTGTAGTATTTGGTGAAGTCTTCATCTCTTTGCTTATCTTTAGTCTTTTTCTTTCGACTAACGCGGCTATAACGATGGCAATGATGGATATGAACATGCCGATTCCCATTCTTGTCATGACGGTAATACCCTTTTCGTTTTTCGATATTTTCTTGGCCATAGGGATCAAGACTTTGTCGTATAACGGCATGAGAAGGATTATAGACAAGGTGATTGTGCTTTGTAGCGTTGCGGGTGGGATTTTGAAGTTTGGTCCGATGTTTCTCTTCATAGCCATACCTTGCTTTGTGAAAAATGTCGCTGGTTGTTGGAATATAACGGCGAACATTAGAAGCATCGTCCATATGGGTAATAACCGAAGCAATAGCTTGATGGTTTTGAGGCTGGAGAAACCAGTTTTGCTGCTTTCATCACCAGCTAAGCTCTTTGTACTAGTATTAGTAGTAGTGGTAGTAGCTTCAGTGTTGCTACAGTTACATAGAGGCTTCCCTTGCAGCCTATATACAATAATATAAGAGCAAGATTAAAGGGGTGTTCAGTGCGAGTCAACCGATCTTTAAACCAAACCGGAAACAAAATAAACTGAATAATATATGTATTCCAACAAACCGTAACAAGAATCCAATTGTACTATAAAAGCAACCTAGTAAAAAATTAATATTTTAAAAATCACATTTTTACATACTGTCTTACGCCAACAATGCTGAATTTAAACAACTGAAACTTAATTTACTAGAAAATCGGTTCTAAACTGAAACCAAAAATCAGACTCACCGATTATTTGGTTTCCATTCAGCTTCAATATTTCATAAACCGAAAAACTAAACCAAACCGGCAACTAAGCACATCAAAATTTTGTGTCTATTATGGATTGAATAATGATGAGTACTCACTCTAGCTCCATGGCATTTAAATCATGGTTGTTCTCAAGAGTGATCTTACTTCTTCTCGTCACTACTCCTTTGATCGTATAAAAGATCCTTTGAAATGGTCTAGATTTTAGGTGTGAACCCTGATCAGCATAGACATAAACTCCGCAGCCGCATAGGAACAAGAAGATCAATAGTAACATGGAACCGGTTGGGATTGCAAAACCGAGAACCCAACCAAATGTGTCTTGGATATAAGCCATGACGGTGACTCCTAGAAGACTACCGGCGCAGACACCAAAGTACCACCATTGGAAAAACTGAGACTTGCGGTCCGATTTGACTTCTTTGTTCTCTGAGGATGACTCTTGGTCTTGTTCATGGTCATGGCCAAGGTCGTGGTCAAGCTGGTCAGCACCAAATGCTTGAAGAGATGGGTTTAAGACGCCTAGGCCGAGAGCGACGAGGCTAAGTGAAGTGTACAGGAAGAAAATAGATATGGTTTTAGTAGTGGAACGTGACCCGGCAAATGCCGTCCATGTCAATCCCACTAGTCCCTATTTACATATACCCAACAAAATGCCAAACATTAGCAACTTACATAATTAGCAAAAGAATAGAATCTCCAAAATGAATTAAAATAATAGTAGTCAGAAATATTTAAACTTTTAATAAGAACTTAGTAATATACACGACAAATGATTTTAATTAAGTTTCCAATAAAATGCTGTCCAATTTCCTATCTAAGTTCATATTTTATAACACTATTTTTCCTATGAAGAAAAATTAGGGTAAAACTTAAAACTTACATTGTGGGTTTATTTCCTTTTTACTAATACTAAATATTCTGTGGTGTAAGATCTAGTAATGGAATATAATGCATGATTAGTGAGGAATGATACGAGTTCCATTATCTTAGTTGATTGTACACTAGGCTTAACTTTTTTTTTATCAGATCCAGAAACATCACATTATGGAACCAAACTTTACCAACAGTATGTGCTTAATTGGTAAGGTACGTTCCATACTCTAAAAAGAAAGATTGATTAGGAAATAGTTAGAGAAAATAATTTTCTCAGAAAATCCATCGAAATGTTCACATGCTTAGTACCAAACCACATAAACAAAGTACAAAGATATTAGAGCACCCACGACAATAAATACTTAACAACAAATTATTATAATAATATGTGGGGCTCAAATATTTATGAATCTTTGCCACAATTGCATTTTCAAGTTTCAATTTACGGATCTCTTTTCTGACAGTCTCTTCACTATGTGCGGGCTCCACTGCCGCGTGGGAGCCCGCGATTGGCCAATTTTTTTTTTTTAAATTCGGACGAAAAAAAAAATAATAATAAAATATTTCAAAAGTTGTTGTTATGGATTTGTTGCTAAGAATTTGTGGTTGTGGGTGCTCTTAAGAAACGTTTCGTAACAATTCCTAAAAGTTCCAGTTGTCAAGCAAATAGACCTAATAAAAATACGCAAAGAAGAGGGTCACATGATCAATAACACATCATAAACAAAAAAAATTGAGAAAGAACTTTAAACTCTAATTCGTAGAAAATTTATGGATTTACAAAAATAAACGTAAAGGTAAAAAGGAGAAGATGTTATGAAAAAGGAAAGGGACCACTTGATAAGAGATCATATGAGACATATATATTTCAATATGGAAGATATAGTTAAGCGAAAAAATTTGAATCGACTCTTTCTGAAGGTTGGTTTAGTAATACTTACAACAAAGTATAGAGAAGAAGAAGCGAGGATGGTGAAGAATCTGTCCCCGTAAGAATCGGCGAAAGGAGCAGAGAATAGAGGCAACATGAAAGTGAAGCCACTCCAAGTGTTAACAGTCGTGGCTGCTCTTGAATTGCTCATCTTTACCACATCAGTTAAATAAGTCACTAAGTTTGATGCAACTCCTTTAAATGCATATCTCTCTATCCCGGCAATCACTATGAGAAGGGCACAAGATTTGCTAAGTCTTCTTCTTTTACCTCCTCCAGCCATGAAGCGAGAATATTTAAGCTTGTGATTTTGTGTACGTTTTTTTAAGGGAGAGAAAAATAAGTAAGGTTATGTTTTGTGTGTGTGAAAGAGAACTACGGTTATGCTTTGTTTGTAAAAATATATTTATAGAGCTTTAGGCCATACATTTGGGTGGGTGCAGTGCACACGCCTAAATGCATAAGAGTACAAGACATTTTTATTTATTTTGTGTCTAATCTAAAAAGGAACTATCTTTCAAGAACATATTTTTATTTTTATTTTTTTGCCCTGTTTTGGTAGAATTCATTCCATATACGTTTCTTCCAACTCAAGAGGAAAATATCATGGAACTCATCAACTACTTTTTATCTAGACTTTATTTTTGTATGGGATATATTCAATATTATGAATATGACATTATAGTAATACCTTGCATGTAGAAACTAACAACCTACTTTTTCTCTCTCTCTCTCTCTCTTTTTAGGAATTTGTTTCTTAATTACTCCTTTTACTTGAAAAGAGATTGAGACAAGCAAATTGCAAAAAGAGGAGTTTGTGTAGGTACGTACAACAGAACATTATAGGCACTAACTAATATTGGCCTATATAGTAAACCATTTTGATTATCCATCTATTCAATTATTAGAAAATGAGAAATTGTTTCTTAATTACTCCTTTTACTTGGAAAGAGATTGAGACAAGCAAATTGCAAAAAGAGGAGTTTGTGTAGGTACGTACAACAGAACATTATAGGCACTAACTAATATTGGCCTATATAGTAAACCATTTTGATTATCCATCTATTCATTTTATCACTATATATGTATATAGTGATAAAATGAATAATCTATTATGTATTAGAGTCCTATGTCCATGTAGGGGGACACTAACAAGTTCGCGTCATTTTTATTACAAGTAAGAAAGCAGAAAAAAAGGAAGATAAAATAAAGTCCACTTTAGGGCTTGGCTTTGGAGAAAGATGTAGTGAGTGGCGATATGTCGACTTGCACCAACGTAAACATCGAGTAGCTTACGTTTTTCGGTTACATCATCGTCGGTACAACTCATCATAAACTGTATATAAATTAAATTGTATATATGCATTCTGTAATGCTGATTTAGGGATTTGTGGCTCTTTTACTGTCATATCAATAGTGAGCATATGTTTTAAGAGTAATAATTAAAAGAAAACAGAGGGAGTATATTGGATTTGTATTTTGTAAAATTTAGGCCAGATAGGTTTGGTGGCTGGGTGTCCTTAAGGACATGGGAGCGTGTGTACTGTGCCTTGGTTACTTTGATGTAAATATAGAATTCTGGAGCATCAAAGTCATAGAGAGTTTAAAACCGAACAAAAGTTGTATCGAGTTCTAACTATGGTTTTTGTGGTTATGCATTAATCTTCTTTTCTAGCAAAAAACTATAAATATTCGTGGTCTCGGACAGTCAACTATCATATGATCGTTATGAATAGTATTGTAATAATTATTAGATATCTTTTTGTTTCATACAAGTATTCAAGTTTACCACAGACAAGACTGTTCATCTTTTAAAACAATAACAAAAGTTTTATGAAAAAAGTGTGTTTCTGTTTCAAAAGCTAATTCTAAAATTATGTATGATATCTTAATTGCAATAAAATTTTAATTTTAAAATCGTTTTTCATATTGGAAAATGAAACTTTAATTGATCTTATCGCAATAAAAGGTTAGGAATTTGTCAATTTATAAGCTTTGTAACGATTTCATTTGATCACCACCGTGTTTGCTATTTTTGATATTTTTTGAAAGGTGTGGCCATGAACCACTCACGCCTAATTTTGCATATAATAATACTTAATCAGTAATTTGATAGGTTAATCTAGATTAGTAGTATAATTATGTGTATTTAAATGTCTTTTCTTTTTCTGGTTAATTTACCCATGTACTCTTATTAAATTGAATTGAAGTAAATATTGACACCGATACAAATGAGCAGATTACTAGATTACAAACTTTGGTGCTTATTTGTGTTTTTAGCAGTTAAAATATTAGCAAAATTGCATAAGACCACATGTAATAATTAAATCCTCTTAACTTTACGTACAATAATTAACTAATTTCACTCGTCTCGTAGAAAAACTGTAACTAACGTTTAACTACTCTCTTTTAACAGTTAACGTTTCCCGACCAGCTCTTGACAAGAAGCCGATTCTAAGCAGAACCTCGTAGTCAACGATCTAGTGAGGCCGAACAAGCCAAATAGTCAACGATCAGTCTTGACTGTGTTTTCACTTGTGATGGTCCCTTTTGTATATTTCAGGAGCTGGATTCACAAAAGAAGAAACCTTTACAGAGAGAATGTGAGAAAGGAAACAAGAATGATTTGTTGGAGTATTTGCGTTCCTTTAGATTCTGAGATGGTACTAAGCGTTGTTGAGGTTTCTTTGATTTTCATTTTCAGCGCATGTTTGTTTCTCCATCCGTCATCTCCATCTAGCTGCTCCATCTATGTGATCTATCTAGATGATCCATTCAGATTTTAGGAGCTGTTTGTTTCTCTATCCAGATAAGCCATCTAAATGAACCATTTGGATGGATTTTATGTTCGTTTCTTGTTTTTCATTTCCATCCAGATGAGTGTAATAAACAAATTACAAATATACCCTTCTTTGATCTTTTTTTTTTTGTGCACCAAAGTCTTTTATTGATGATCTAAGTGATTACACGAGTAGATACAACCACGATGTGCGAAACAAAAGGCTAAACCCCAAACATAAAAAACGATAGAATACAAGGATAGAGACATAAATTTATAAAAGTTTGATAAAATGTTACGAAAGATATCAAAGTTGCCACTTGCGATCCTACTGAACCGCACTTCAAAATCTTCAAATAACGAACGATTAGTCACAATAGCATATGACGTCGCAGCACCATCCAAAACCTCGACTTTCATTTGTATGAGAATCGTTGCATCTACCGGCCCCAAGCGGACCTTCACACAAGATAGCAAACGGCTAGGAAATTTGTAATTTTCCCGGGTTTTGAATACCGGGAGAGGATCACCTCTTATACAGAGGGAAATTGGTGGACGAATTCTCTCCTTTGAGAAGGAGGATGTGGAGAAAGATCTCTCTCGGCCCTGTCGAGAGGAAATTTGATTTAATTCATCCTCAAAAGATGATTTAAAAGGGCTGTTTCTGCGGAGCTTTAGAAGTCTCAGATTAGAAGATGAAGCTGAGCACTGTTGTAAGATATTGACCATTGAGTCAACAGACAGATACTTCATCGCCTGGAGAGATTGACCTTTGTGTACCGAGCATCTAAACCACTCTAGTAGTCTGGCGGGAACTGCATTCCAGCTTTGAATCTTCACCATAAAGATATTAGTCGTTAAAGAGCTTTTCACCTTAATACCGATAAACAAAGATATAGGCTTGACACCAACTTCTGAGTGAACTAGCGTTGATTCCAGGCAAAGGCATCCCACTCCAGCATTACCGCGTTGGAGCCCGGGAGATTTGACGGAACCAAAACCGAGCCATTGGTCGTTGTGGTCAAACAGGCTGAGAAAGGTTGAGCAGTCGTCGGTATGTGTAGCTTCGAATGGTGTTTGCAATGAACATGGATTGGTTCGTGGGTCATCGAACGGGAGGAATTTCGTCGGGATAATTTGGTTGTAGTACTTAGAGCCGTTGAGCCTCATAGATCTGACGAACGTCAAAGAACCTGGAGGACTAGTACGAGAGCCACACGGACAGCTGAACCAGTTAGCATCGATCTTCCCCGAGGGGAGAAAATTCAACGTCGTAGGAGACGAAGATGAGAGCACACGTCGTAACAGCTTTAGATCTGGGATCTGAGAATAACAAATCGAAGAAGTGCTGGTCTTATGAAACAGATCTGGAACTAGTGCAGTCAATAGAGATGGAGAAGGGCTAAGCAAGAGCCAAAGGATAAATTGACAGTAATGGCAGCATCTCCTGCACATAGCGACGACGAATGAGCATAAGAGGCCCAAGCCCACAAGGAACTCGTGAAGTAACAAGGTAACATGGAGCGGAAGAGAGACAAAGGAAAGGACGACGACGGAGAGGCGGCGACGCCGGCGAGCTACGGAGCTGCCGGCGTCTGATTCCATGGGCGTAAGAGCTGCTTCGATATCTGTGTCTGGGAGCGTTTTTTGAACTTTTTTATACCCTTCTTTGATCTAATCATATGTTTGATATTAATTTTAAACATACTAATTTTTTTTATTTAGTCTAAAATATATTTACACTGAAATTATTTTAAAATTAGCATTTTGACATTTATAAATTTTTATTTCATATAAATTTATTTATTTTTATTTAAATTTGCATTAAAATTAACTACAACTATAACTTTTAATAAAACTCATAATAAAACTAAAATTTGAAAGATGAAAGCAATGGTAAGAGCGTGATGTACTCAAATTTTGCAGTTTCAGCGAAAATTATGTTTTTGTGATTTTGGCGGGAAAACACGTTTTAAGATTTTGGCGGGAAAACACGTTTTGCGATTTTGGCAGAAAAATGCGTTATAAGGTTTTTGCGGAAAAAAATGCGCTTTTGCGATTTTGGTGAAAAATACGTTTTTGTGATTTTGGCGGGAAAACGCGTTTTTTACGGTTTTGGCGGAAAAACGTAATTTTACAGTTTTGGCGGGAAAATGCGTTTTGCGGTTTTGGCGAGAAACCATGTTTTTACGGTTTTGGCGGAAAAATGCGTTTTCACTGTTTTGGCAGGAAAACGTGTTTTTGCAGTTTTGGCGGGAAAACGCGTTTTTGCAGTTTTGGCGGGAAAACGTAATTTTACGGTTTTGGCGGGAAAATGCGTTTTTGGCGGGAAAACGTAATTTTACAGTTTTGGTGGGATAATGCGTTCGGTTTTGGCGAGAAACCATGTTTTTACGTTTTTGGCGGGAAAACACGTTCTTGTGGTTTTGGCGGGAAAACGCGTTTTGTGGTTTTGGCGGGAAAACGTGTTTTTGCAGTTTTTGCGAAAAAACGCAATTTTACGGTTTTGGCAGGAAAACGTATTTTTATGGTTTTGTGGGAAAATACATTTTGCGATTTTTGCGGGAAAATACATTTTTGTAAAAATCCGCGTTTTTACGGTTTTGGCGGGAAATCATGTTTTTGCAATTTTGGAGAAAAACGCGTTTTTGCGGTTTTAACGGAAAAATGTGTTTTGCAGCTTTTGCGCAAAAATGTGTTTTGCAGCTTTTGCGCAAAAATGTGTTTTGATGTGAAAGTGCATTTTTGTGATTTTGACGAGAAAATCTGCTTTTGGCAAGAAAGTTCATTTTTACGAGAAAATTACGATTTTAGCTAAAAAAGTTGTTTGTGGTTTTGGTGGGAAAATATTTTTTTTGTGGTTTTGGTGGGAAAATGCGTTTTTGTGGTTTTGTCATTTTTCATGAGTGACAAAATGATATTAGGTTTAAGTTTATAATTTGTTAATTACATGAGGGTATAATAGACATTATACTATTTTGACAAACTCATTTCCTTCCAGATGAGCCAATTTGGATCAGCCAGCTGATATTCAAAATTAAGCCTAAATTTTCAAAACTCATTCAGACGAGCCATCCAGATGACTTGTACTTTTAATGTCTAAACGAACAAAACTCTCGTCTTCATCCAGATGGCTCATCCGAATGGAGAAACGAACATCCCCTCGGTCTCAATATCCTCTTGTGTGTTTATATGACTAGAAATGTATTTACAGGTTACTGAGTTATCTCAATTATCTTCACCAGAAGTGGAAGAAATCGTGAACCAGCTTGTCCAGAAGTAATGCAGAGGATTTTCGAAGACCAGACTACTTCTTCAGCGTTTATGCATGATTCTGTCATAAGGAGTGCAGAGGGTGGTGATGGAACTGGTAGAAAGGTAGAGACCTCCAGGGATTACCTCGCATAGCTCCTTTTCTGGTAACTCTTTAACTTCTCTTTATTGATTTTTATGTACAAATAAAAACAGAGCTTTTTAAGCTCATTGATGGTTCAGTTTGTTTCAGGTTCAATAATCAAAACAAAGCTCCTTTTTAAGCTTTATTGATTCTTGTCCATTTTGATTTATTTAATCTCAGCGTTAAGTTATTAATCAATCAATGCCCCCTGCAGTTTTCTATGTCCAGTTTGGTTTAAATGTCCAGATTGTTTGAAGCTTATGAACATATGAGATAAGAAGTAGAAAGCCGTCAATAGAGAACTTCAATGGGAAATCAGATAGACCTGTTTCGGAGGTAACTCATATCATTTGATCGAAGAGTCGAGAACATCGGTTGGGTAGCGAGGAGTTAAGAGACGCCCATGCAAAAATTTTTTTGATGAGATGCTAGAGAAAGGAATCTTCCCAACGATCCAGCACATACGATGTGTTAATGCGGATACTAAGAACAGGGGAAGGAGGTTTTTGAGCTATTAAAAATGAAAAAAATGGGTTGTGAACCAACTGTGGATACTCTTACTCTAACCATACGTTTTTTTTTTAAATCTAAATCAAGATACAAATTAGATAATAGATACACGCAAGGAACTTGTTAAAAACTAACGAGAGAGAGAGAATATGATAGATTGTAGATCTATGTAAAAGGAAAGTACCCTAATATTATGAATGAGAATGAAAGATACAGCTTGAGTGTGAATCGAACTAAACTTTCATGACGAACTTAGCATAAATCCACCAGTCTCATAACGACTGTGAAGTAAAGACTCATAACGTCTCTAACTGACAACATCAAGCATAATCTGTAAAATGAATATGAGTATAGTTTATATACTACTACGTAAAGCTGTAAAGACTGTCATTGTTTCAGAAGGTTCTCCTTGACTCTCTTCATTCAAACACCTCATAGCTTCATTCCTCTTCCTCCACAGCTTCCTTTCCCTTCTTTCTTCTATAATATGACTTCTTGAACCTATCAATACTTCTCCCAACGAAATCCAGCTTGCCCTCAAGCTGGTAAGACGGAAAGCGAGTTTTGAATTCCTCATACAACAACCAAGAATTCTCAAGAGCTGACTTCCCTTGCCACTGTACCAACAACTCCAAATCTCCTGTTGAATTATAGCGTTTCTCCAAGACGTCTTCTGGTTCAATCACTTCATCATCGACGGTAACACATCCTGGCGGCAACAAACTACACTGCTCTTGCGGACCAAGTGCCAATTTAAGTTGTGAAATATGGAAAACCACGTGAATACGAGCTTCTGGAGGAAGTAGAAGCTTATATGCTGTTTTCCCTATACGTTCAATCACCTTATAAGGTCCGTAGAATTTTGCCGCTAACTTCTGACATACACGTCGTGACACTGTCTTCTGACGATAAGGCTGAAGCTTCAAAAAGACCATATCCCCTACTGAGAACTCAACTTCCCTTCGCGACTTATCTGCCTGCTGTTTCATTATGTCCTGAGCCCTCGATAAGGTCTGTTTTAATGCTTCCAGGGCTTCATCACGTTCAAGTAATGCTCTTTCCAACTCAAAATTTGAAGTAGATCCTGGTTCAAAACGCAACAGAGGAGGAGGATCCCTTCCATAGATCACTTTAAATGGCGTTGTTTTCAAAGACTTATGGTAGGTGGTGTTATACCATAACTCTGCTCACGCCAAATAAGAATGCCATGATCTTGGATGTGTAGATGAAAAACACCTCAAGTAAGTCTCAAGGCAGCGATTAAGCACCTCCGACTGTCCATCCGTTTGAGGGTGAAAAGCAGTACTGTACTTCAACGTTGTTCCTGCCAAACGAAACACCTCGCTCCAAAAAGAACTCAGAAAAATGCGATCCCGGTCAGAAACAATGCTCCTTGGAAAACCATGTAGTTTGACCACTTCATTAACGAACTTCTTTGCAACATCCAAAGCAGTGAACGGATGTTTAAGGCTTATGAAGTGAGCAAACTTACTGAGACGATCTATCACCACCAGAATGACGTTAAATCCATTCGACGTTGGCAATCCTTCAATAAAATCCATGTTGATATCATCCCACACTAGGTCTGGTATTGGTAGAGGTTGAAGTAACCCTGCTGGAGACAAAGTCGAATGCTTGTGTGTTTGACATATCCCACAAGCAGCAACATACTTCTGAATTTGCTTGTACATACCCTTCCAAAAGAAAGAACATTGAACTCTTTTAACGGTCTTTAATACTCATGAGTGACCACCCATCATACTGTCGTGTGATTCCTTTAATATGAGAGGAATGAATCGAGATGTTTTAGGAATCACCAAGCGCCTCTTAGACCATAATTTCCCGTCCACAACTTGATACTTCTTTGAACTCAACTCTCCACTCAACAACTGCTTGATTGTAGCTTGTATCCGTGTATCATCTGCGATCTCCTTGTAAAGATCTTCCCATTGCAGCACTGTTGGAACTGTGAGCGCCAACAACAGAGAAGATACTGACATTGATCGAGATAATCCATCAGCTACCTTGTTTTCCGGACCAGGTTTGTAGAAGATGTCAAAATCAAAACCCAAAATCTTCGTCAACCATCGCTGATACTCCATATTCACCTCCTTCTGTTCTAATAAAAATTTCAAACTTCGTTGGTCTGTGTGCACATGAAACTTACGACCCAACAAGTAATGTTTCCACTTTCTTATAGCCATTACGATTGCCATCAGCTTCCGTTCATATGCAGGCTTCATTTGTTCACGAGGTGTCAATGCGTGACTAAAGAAAGCAATAGGTCTTTTGTTTTGCATCAATACTGCGCCCAAACCAAAACCTGATGCATCTGATTCAATCACAAACACCTCTTGAAAGTTTGGTAAAGCGAGGTTGTCTTGTAATACCCGTCGTGCATGCTCTTCGTGAGTCTCATGATCAACACTATATATCAGAATGTCATCAAAAAATACAAGTACGAACCGCCGAAGGAATGGCTTGAATACTTGATTCATCAGAGCTTGAAATGTAGCTGGAGCGTTGGTAAGGCCGAATGGCATCACCAGAAATTCATAATGGCCTTCTACTGTACGAAAAGCTGTTTTTTCGATGTCAGACTCCATCATTCGAATTTGATGATACCCGGATCTTAAATCCAATTTCGTGAATACTTTTGCTCCGTGTAGCTCATCAAGTAGTTGATCAATAACATGAATTGGATATTTATCCAATACTGTCGCTCTGTTAAGTCCTCTGTAGTCCACACAAAACCTCAATGAGCCATCTTTCTTCTTGACCAATAGTACTGGACTCGAAAAAAGACTTGTGCTTGGCCTGATAATTCCGCTCCTGAGAATTTCATTGACCATATCTTCCATAGCAATTTTACTTGCATGAGGATATCGATAAGGACGAACAGAGACAGATGATACTCCTGGTTTGAGAATAATAGCGTGCTCCTTTCCACGAACTGGAGGCAGTGATGTAGGAACTGCAAACACGTCTGCATATTCTTGGAGTATCATCGAGAGTTGATTACGAACTTCTGGAAATGCGGATGTTGCTATAGAAGAGGCAAGAGGCACTTCTCCTCCTTTCTTACCACTTGTATAGACTGGTTTCAAGGACTTGAAAGAGAACTTAGTGCAATGTAGGGACTTCTCACCTAACAGAGTCACTTTGTTCCCTCCATAGACGAATGAAAGGACCTGTTCCCTCCAGTCCACTTCGCATACGCCTAAGGTTTCAAGCCATTGAATACCCAGTATCACATCGACATTCCGCAGTTCAAGAGAGATGAAGTCACTTGTGAAGTTGGTTTGGATTAATTGGAATGTGACTGCATGGCAAACTCCCAATGCGTTCACAGTCACTCCATTACCCAACAACACGTCCAAGCTACTATCAGCAGAAAATTTCAGTCGTAGCTTGTTCACAACTTCAGGTGAAATGAAGTTGTGAGATGCTCCACTATCGAGCATGACTATCACCTCTTGATTCTTAATGTAGCCTCTCATCTTCGTAGTCTTTAGAGAGTCAATGCCCAAATACGCATTCAGTGACAACGTGTGTAGAACTTGGGTAGTCGTGTGTGCTTGTAACTCTTCTTCTTCCACAAAATCAAGCACTTCAAGTTCAAACCCATTGATCACTGTAAGTACTCTTAACATACGATTTGGACATTCCTTGTTGTGCGCAGGGGACCACGGTGCTTTGCACTTGAAACAGACCTTATCTCTTCTCATACGATCAAGCTCTGCATCAGTGTGCTGTAATCTTGGTCTCACATTGTTGCGTTGTGGTGCTGCATTTTCTTTATTTGCCGTTGATTCCAGCTTCGGAGGCTCAGTCTGCTGCTTATTGTTGTAGGTAGCAGCACGAGCTCCCGACGTCTGTCTTTGATAGCCTCCCCGCCCTTCACCAGCGGCCGAGCTTATCACGCTACAGAACGTCGTACTCTACATTTTTAACACTGCAAGTTTGTGCTGTGTTAAAGTAACAGGTTCCTTCATGCGGATAACTTCCTTCATATCCGATTTCAAGCCGTTAAAGAATACTTTTATCAGATTCTTCTCATCAACGCCTGTTACTTGGTTCCTCAAGGCTTCAAATTCGTTCACATAATCCTCAATCTCTCCTTCTTGTTTCAAACGGAACAATCTTGTTGCCGGATCATTGTCGATCGGGCCTCCAAATCTGTCTAGCATTCTCTACGTAAACTGTTCCCAACTAACAAACGGATCACTAATGAGCTCGCCGTTGAACCATTGCAATACCGGACCCTCGAGACTCAGTGAAACTAGATGTAACTTCTCTTCTTCATTGTAGTTTCCAAACCTGAAAAATCTTTCCACACGAGAGATCCAATCGAAAGGCAAAGGACCAGAGAACACAGGCATTTCAATCTCTCTCAGCATCTTATCTCGATTTGCAAGGGTACCATGGATTCCCCGATAGCCTAACTGTGTTGGAGATCTTTCCGTTTCAGAGATAGTAATCGGTACCTGATTGATTTGAGGTGTCGATGTTGAAGCAATCTCCTTCCCCGGTCTCCGATTGAATATCGCTGAATCCTCCAATCGAGTCAAGACGTCGGTGATATGGTTCATCTGCTTCTCGATTGCCTCGAATCTTGAAGTAGATTCGATCGCCATCGTTTCAATCTTCTTCTCCACCGAATCGAGCTTCTTCGTCGTCACTCGATCACTCTGAGCTAACTTCTCGTGGTTGTGCTTCGCCAGCTCTATCTCATCTTGAATCTGATGGAGATCCATCGATTTCGCTGCATCTGCGGATATCGTCTTCTCCCGATCTCCTCCGTTACGCGTTTCCACCATATCGTCACTTCGCGGTGGTTCCGATCAAGTTTCGCCGCACCAATGATAGATTGTAGATCTATGTAAAAGGAAAGTACCCTAATATTATGAATGAGAGTGAAAGATACAGCTTGAGTGTGAATCGAACTAAGCTCTCATGACGAACTTAGCATAAATCTACCAGTCTCATAACAACTGTGAAGTAAAGACTCATAACGTCTCTAACTGACAACATCAAGCATAATCTGTAAAATGAATATGAGTATAGTTTATATACTACTACGTAAAGCTGTAAAGACTGTCATTGTTTCAGAAGGTTCTCCTTGACTCTCTTCATTCAAACACCTCATAGCTTCATTCCTCTTCCTCCACAGCTTCCTTTCCCTTCTTTCTTCTATAATATGACTTCTTGAACCTATCAGAATAATAACATTTTTTTCTCCCTGGGAGTGTTGCACAGAGAGAACTTGGTCTGTCTCTAACCTTTCTTGTCTTTTGAACTATCAAGATAAAAAAAAATTTCAGTGGGTTTACCTTAATCATTCCCAACAGTGATACCAAATTATACAGCAAGAGATGGGACTTTATATAAGTGATTAGAGTTAGAGACATGTAAAAGGTACTGAGACTCAGATATACACATACCTTTGTAACATATCCTGTGGTGGCACTAGTGATGAGATGGAAAGAAATTTCTTTTCCGGAGGATAACTACTTGCAAACAAGGGATCCATGGGAACTGCATAAGCTCCGGGCTTTTTGTTTATACTAATCCATAAGCTGGATTGACAAACGAGGAGGAGAGGACGACTGAAACAAGTTTTCAGGGTCAATGAACAATAGTAAATTCCTCAGTGGAGAGACATAATGTGGGGATTGGATTAGGGTTCTTACACATTCCATCCGGTAAATATTTTCATCGTGAAGGAGGATCCTGGCGTTTTCTTCATAATACACTGTGTTCCTAGATTTCTCAGACTCATACAACTGAAGAAGCTTATTGTCCGCTACAACAGCTTGAAGCTGCAAAAAAGATGAAATGATGTAATGTCTGATCAAAATCTAAAACCAAAAGAAAGCTGGTGACGAGAAGTTAACTGACCTGTTTAACCAATCTGTATAACAGTTTGTCCAAGGTGAATAAAACATAAGACTGGTTTCCAATAATAGCTCGGCATTCATCCTCAAACTCATGATTTTCAACTGAGCACAGCACTCATAAACCTGCACAAGAAAAACAGTTTTATAAGAATCTGGATGGTGTTTATATACAAAAAAAAGGATCAAATTGTAATATCTTACACCGATTAGGCTTATAGGGAATGTACCTACCTTGCATACGGATGTGGTGAACCAGCAATATCTTTTGTATTTCTCCCGGCCCATTCATTTCACCACCACCTGTGCAATATGTTTTTGCTAACGAAATTCTCTCGTACAGGATTTGGAAATTTCAAAACTAAATATCGTTACAACTATGAGTGTTCAGGGCTTTGTAATCTGAGAAACGCAAATTATAAGAAATGAGTGAGAGAAAACCCACTCGATGAAGCCTGAATAGAACATAAAAGTCCTCATTCCCGTAGAATACTCTTTCGTCAACATCTCCTGATCTTTCATCAGCAGCTCCATTTCCAATTTCTTCATCTTTCTGGGGTGGTTTTACAGCACAGCAGGTGGTGGTAACATCTTTACTAGCCGGAACACCAAGCATCAGCTCCAGGAAACTATTCCAAAGTCTCAGAACTTTACACATCTTCTCTTTGTTAGACCATATCTCCTCACTCGAGAACTGGGCTAGTTTGAACACATCTTCATGAATACTTCTGTCCAAATACTCATATTCCAAGTGAGGAATATTAGATTCTTTCTGAGACTTCTTTTTCAGGTCCTTCATTTCAGACACCAGCGCTGGTAATATTCAAGCAAAAGGATTAAAATGAAACAAATGTATGCAATAAACGGTGAGGAAGAATTGTCATGGGTTCCTTATATAACAAAAGGTCTGAACGTGTTGTAATAGTGTTTGCTTTACCTTTGGAACTCAAGTACTTAGAATCTTGCTGCTTGAAAGAGAAGCTGCGGTGATCAAGTGATTTGTAATGGTATTTCTCATACACATCTGCCCACACCAAATTAAGATCTTCGCGGCATTTTGTCCATTCATCTTGTTTCTGCTTCAAACGAGTTAGAATTACAGGAAGTGCAGCCGCTGGATCCTTACGTATTATCTCTTTCACGTCAACACCATGGTCCCCATAAAGTCGCTCTATACACCTTAAATTTAGGGCTGTAATAACAAAATAAAAAAATGTTAAGATAAGAGATGAAAAATGAGAGAGAGAGAGAGCTGCAATCACTAAAGGACCTAAATGTTAGTCAAAGAACATGTGAAAATGATGGTTTTGGTGAAATGTGGACATGGTGAAAACAAAGTCAAAAAGAATGGCTTAGTAATTTTGTCAACAACTACTTCTCACCAACCTCTCAAGCCATTCCTATAAATACATGATGTATCTTGTTGTTGCTCTTCATCCCAAAACAAAGAAAAAACAAGAGAAGAAGAGAGTGAGCAAAAAAAAAAAACAAAAAAAAAATCTTTCTTCTGAGAAAATCTTTCTCTATAAGAAATTAAGTGTAATTTCTTGAGTGTATTTGGGGTCGGGTGTGAGTTGAGAGCTTGTGAAAATTTTCCGGGTTGATAATAAAAGATCTGTAGCAGGTCCGGAGACGTAGGCAAGATTGGCCGAACTCCGTTAACAATTGTGTGTGTTTTCCCGCTTCCATAAATTCGATTTTCCGCAAAAATTTGACCGCGTATTTCCTAACAACTGGTATCAGAGCTTGAGTTACGGTGATCGGTCAAATATTTGCGGAGTTACTATTCACGTGAACAGTAATTCGTGAATAGTGTTTTGTCGGTAACATCGGTTTGTCGACGAAGGTGTTCTAATACACGGTGGTTCCAGAAACGATGGGAGGCGAAGATGGTTCGGCGCACAGTATCGGGAAAATTTGACGGTACAGATTATGCATTTTGGAGAATGCAAATTGAAGATTATCTGTACGGAAAGAAGCTTCATCAACCGTTGAGCAAGAAGCCTGAGAAGATGGATCAGGATGAGTGGGAGCTCCTTGACAGACAAGTTCTGGGTGTTATAAGGTTAACACTGTCGAAAAACGTTGCTCACAACGTTGCGAAGGAGAAGACC
>NC_027756.1:48758968-48759231 GCF_000695525.1 Brassica oleracea var. oleracea | reverse complement strand
TAATGATGTTGGAGATCGTATCCTTGCTGAGGAAGTTCGAAGGATAGACTCTGGGGAGGCATCAACGAGCTCTGCTTTCAACGTGGAAAACAGAGGGAGAAACCCAGATAGAAATAACCGGAGTAATGGCATATCGAAGTCAAGAAATGGACGGGGTCAATCCAAATTCAAACAGCCTGCAGAGTGCTGGAATTGTGGAAAGACATGTGACATCACGAAGAATTGCCGAGCACCACCGAAGAAGGAAGACAACACAAGAGGCG
>NC_027756.1:48757808-48758305 GCF_000695525.1 Brassica oleracea var. oleracea | reverse complement strand
TGGGGACCCGCTGCTGTTGCATCGCTGGGAAGTTCGTACTACTATGTGACCTTTATCGACGACTCCACAAGAAAAGTGTGGGTTTACTTCATGAAGAACAAGCATGAAGTGTTTTCAGTTTTCAAAATATGGAAAGCCATGGTTGAGATTGAGACGAATCTCAAGTTGAAGTGTTTAAGGTCATTCTGATAATGGTGGAGAGTACATCAGCGACGAGTTCAAAAGATATTGCGCTGATAATAGGATCAAGATGGAGAAGACTATTCCTAGAACGCCTCAACAGAATGAAATAGCGAAAAGGATGAACCGAACCTTGAATGAGCGTGCAAGGAGCATGAGATTGCACTGTGGATTGCCAAAGACGTTTTGGGCAGATGCAATCAATACCGCAGCCTTCTTAATAAACAGAGGACCGTCTGTACCATTGGGATTTAAGATCCCTGAAGAAGTTTGGAGCGGAAAGAAAGTAAATCTTTCTAAACTAAAGGTGTTCGGAT
>NC_027756.1:48757507-48757788 GCF_000695525.1 Brassica oleracea var. oleracea | reverse complement strand
GACTCGAAGTCTAAGAAGTGTTACTTCATCGGTTATGGTAACACGGAGTTTGGTTACTGGTTTTGGGATGATGAAAATCAAAAGATCATCCGCAGCAAGAATGTGGTGTTCAATGAAGAAGTGTTGTACAAGGATAAGCTAAGAGAAGGCTCAGAGAGGAAAGAGCCTGGAGCTGCTGACTTAGAAGATATCCTGACACCGGAGTTGCCACAGGATACCGCAACAGCAGAAGAAGAAATCTCTCAAGACGAGAGTGGTGAGGCTGAAGAAAGTGATGATTC
>NC_027756.1:48756727-48757271 GCF_000695525.1 Brassica oleracea var. oleracea | reverse complement strand
ACTTGAAGACGAAACTCTCAGAAGAGTTTGCGATGAAAGACCTTGAAGAAGCAAGACAGATTCTAGGGATGAGAATCAGTAGAAGCAAGGAAGGTCTTAAGTTATCACAAGAGGAGTATGTGAAGAAAGTCCTCAAGAGGTTTAACATGGATGACGTGAAGCCAGTCAGTACTCCCCTGGCAAGTCATTTTCGGTTATCCAGAGAGCAGTCTCCAAAGACGGAAGACAAGATGGCATGTATGGATAAAGTTCCATATGCTTATGCTATAGGCAGCCTAATGTACGCGATGATATGTACAAGGCCAGACATTGCACATGCAGTGGGAGTCGCCAGCAGCTTTATGAGCAATCCAGGAAAGGAACAATGGGAGCCGTTAAGTGGATTTTCAGATACCTGAAAGGAAATCCAAGCTTATCGCTATGTTTCAAGAAGTCTGAGACGGGATTGCAGGGATATGTTGATGCTGACAATGGAGGTGACGTTGACAGCACGAAGAGCACAACCGGGTATGTCTACACCTTTGGCGGTACTGCAATTTGTTGG
>NC_027756.1:48753785-48756650 GCF_000695525.1 Brassica oleracea var. oleracea | reverse complement strand
TGGCTACAGTCTTTTCTAGAAGAGCTAGGCCATGACCAAGGGAAAAGTGTGTTATACTGTGATAGTAAAAGTGCCATCGATTTGGCAAAGAATCCGGTTTACCATGCTCGGACGAAGCACATACATCGTAGATATCATTTCATCAGATCAACGTTGGAAGATGAAATGTTGGTGCTTGAGAAGATCCCAGGAAGCAAGAATCCGGCAGACATGTTGACGAAGGTTGTGTCGTATGATAAGCTGAGGTTGTGTGCAACCTCAGTTGGTTTGTTGGTGTAACAAGCTGGGAAGACCTGCTACATTGATCAAGGTGTGAAGACAGATTGAAATCAGTCTTCAAGTGGGAGATTGTTAGTCAAAGAACATGTGAAAATGATGGTTGGTGAAATGTGGACATGGTGAAAACAAAGTCAAAAAGAATGGCTTGGTAATTTTGTCAACAACTACTTCTCACCAACCTCTCAAGCCATTCCTATAAATACATGATGTATCTTGTTGTTGCTATTCATCCCAAAAGAAAGAGAAAACAAGAGAAGAAGAGAGTGAACAAAAAAAAAAAAAAAATCTTTTTTGTGAGAAAATCTTTCTCTATAAGAAATTAAGTGTAATTTCTTGAGTGTATTTAAGGTCGGGTGTGAGTTGAGAGCTTGTAAAAATTTTCCGGGTTGATAATAAAAGATCTGTAGCAGGTCCGGAGACGTAGGCAACATAGGCCGAACTCCGTTAACAATTTTGTGTGCTCTTTTTCCGCTCCCATAAATTCTGGTTTACCGCAAAAAAAGACCTGTGAAATGGTCTTCAACCAAGAAGGACCCCTCTTCTAAACTTATTTTCTTCTCAATGATACTATTCAGCAACTCTTCTCCCCTTTTCGCTGCTGATTCGGCAGATTCCAACAGCATATCTAACTCAAATCTGTAGCAAGAAGAAGCAGGTAACCAACCAACAACGTACAAAAACTATCATCTATTTTATTGTAAAACGGTACCTGTCATCTTCACATTTAAACAAGCTTTCCTCATATTTGTTTCTCCGCATGTGCTTAGAAGAGTAGTCTTCACTTGCTGAATTGACAGAAACCCAGTGATCATTCAAGACAACAGCTTCTGATGTCTCTCTGTGGCGCACAGAAGGCAGTGGATACTGCAAATAAAAGATATGAGAGTGAGTAGAGTTAAAATGCCCATATATAGAACTCTGAAAAATCTTATTTATTACATCCCAAGGGAGGAGGCGGTAGCTAGGAGTGCAACGCACGCAATCAGACAGATCAAGCTCCTTTTCTTTGGCAGCCTCTGTTTCTTTTCATCCCCCTTCCTTGGCCTAGATAAATGTTCTTCATTGCTAAGTGAGTCTACGGCAAGTGTACATCCCAACAGTGTTAGTAATTATTCAAATGACGTAGACAAAAACCACATTCAGAGACAAGAAGAAGGTAAGAAAAATGCTCATAAAAGATGTTCACCGCTTACCTTTTAGATTGTTTTTCTCATAATGTGAAGCAGCAGGACCAGAGAAAGCTTCAGAACTCTCAGATTTCTTTGGAAAATGGTGCAAATTGCCTTGCTCTTCTGCTTCTCCATCGTCCAAAGCACGGTTTATCCTTTCTCTATCTTCCTTCTCCACTCGTTTCTCTTTATCGACGACATTAAGGTCAGAACGGTCAACACTATGATCATGGTCACCCGGGGAAGCAACATCCCTATCTGGTTGGCGATCCTGATGATGAAAAACGTATTGACATGACGTGACAACAATAGTAGAGGAAAAATGTAACCAAAGACTACCTTAGCTTGATGTTATTTACTAAAGCTGAGGAGGCTTGCTCAATTTTCTTCTCTGGTGGTACAGCTTCTTCTTCATCTTCATCATCATCATCATCAAGGGTTATTTCAAATCGCTTAGGCAAAAAGGTGTTAAACCCGAAAATGAGATTGTTATGCCCTTTGAACAACTCCTTCACTCGTGCAATCACGCCACGTAGATCGGTCCTGTAAATAAATGCAAGACGAAGAGCGTTTCCGAATGCCATCAGTTCAGGCTAAGAAACAATCAGATAGGAAAGCAAAAACGGTCTTACCTTTTTGCATCAAAGTCTTTCATAATCACAACGAACGTATCAATTTTGTCTCTTTGATCTTTAAACATCTGCTCAACATCCTTCATGTAGGACAACGCATCATCTTTTCCCACATCAGCTCCGACATATCTGTTAGTGTCATACAACAACAAGCTCTTCTCACTTCGTTACAATTTCATTTTTAAACCCTATATCTAAACCAACTTATCAAAAAAAGAAGAACATAAACCCTAAACTTTAAATCTCATGGCTATTAAGTTTAGATTTCCGAAAAAAGGAGAGCTCACGATTTGCCACGAGAGGAGGCCAGAGGACGTTTAAGTTGAGGGGCAGAGGCGTAAATATCATCATCCCTAATCCGCTTCATTGCTTGCTTGAAACACTTCGATTTACCCACACACCACTATTCACATGAACAAGAATTGCGATGACCTGAGAGTGAAATCACTACACACTTAAGCCAAGCTGCTTACGTCGGAAAATTGCCTCCTTCGACTCTGTTTCAGCGGCGGCAAATATTTTTCGTATTTTTTGGATGGGCTGAGTCAAGGCCCATGACAATATAAACCAACCGCCACTTACGAATCTTCTTTGGGCCAATGGGCCCAAGTATAAATCCTTTTATAAATTACTACTCATTAGGGTTTGCTTCTTATAACTCGTTGAAGACGATATTTAAAAGGAGAGGCGGATACCGCAGAGATGGATAGATCTACTGCTATCTTCTTCACAGGATCTTTAGTTTTTTTTTTTTTTTTTGGATTCTGAATGTTCTGAGGTCAGTT
>NC_027756.1:48729115-48753700 GCF_000695525.1 Brassica oleracea var. oleracea | reverse complement strand
TTTTTTTTTTAATATTTATTATTTTGGCAATTGATTAGTTTAGATTCTTTGGTTCGTTACCGTATGATAATTTCGTTGTTTGCATATGCTGAATCGTTATAGGATCAGTTGATGAGCAAATACTGCAACAATATGAACTATATGATTATTAGTATTTTATTTCTCTGATGATCTACTTTTTGTTTTTTCTATTTTTCGGTTTGTTGGATTAGGAACAAGAGATGTGATGAGTAACTTAATTGGTCCGTGTTTCAGATTTACCGTGACCGAGACTTTTTAACCAACCTCTGATCTCTGTAGCCTATGTTTCAGTTATTTATTTGTTTTCTCCTACTGAAAACATGAACAAGTTTTGGTGTTTGGCTCTGTGATTACTTTGCCAAATTGGCAGTATACGCTATTCTGAATACAGTATGAAAGATACATATTTTAATACTATATGAGAGCCGTATTATCTACTATATGGTGTGATTATGTTTTTCAGTTTTTTAAAAACAAAACCTTCTGCTGTGATGATCTTTTGAATAAAATTCACATGTCAGACTTCAGAGATTCATTAAGAATCAGTGAGAATAAATATTCATAACTCTGAGCAGTTTCAATCTCTTTTTTTTTTTAATATTTATTATTTTGGCAATTGATTAGTTTAGATTCTTTGGTTCGTTACCGTATGATAATTTCGTTGTTTGCATATGCTGAATCGTTATAGGATCAGATGATGAGCAAATACTGCAACAATATGATGGATTAAAATCCTCATGATTCTTAGTATTTAAGTCTCTGATGATCAAATTTGCTTTTTCATTTTTCGCAGAATATAACTCATTACTAAATTTTGTTTGTCCTTGGGTATTACTAAATTTTGATTGTAAATAAGAGACATGATGAGTAACAAATTGGTCCGTGTTTCAGATTAACCATGACTGATAATTTTACACCAAATTCTGATCTTAATTTGCTTTTCAGTTTGAGTTGTTTTCTCAGAAGTCCTACCTCTGTAAGATTGCTTGATAACATTGTGTTTGTCCTATTCACATGAATTGGCTAGACTACTATTGCATAGCAAGTTGAATCATTAGTTTATCATTGGAACTCCAACTCTTTGACAAACCTATAGGAGACATATGAGTAACAAATTGGTCCGTATTTCAGATTAACCATGACTGAGAATTTTAGGAAAAAAGTTTCGCTATACCAAGTATGATGTGATATGGTGAAAAACATCTGGTGTATCAACATGTGTCAATAACGTCACTACTACATGTACAAACTAAATAAATATACGGTGTAAACTACATAAATGGTTTTAATTGATTTTGTGGTTTATTAATGGGGTCAATCGGTAATTAACAAAAACTTAATTAAAAGCATAAGCCAACCTAACTACGTCTACCAATCTGACCAAACAACATTAAAGGACTAAAGTTTTAAATTCGTAAAAGACAATTGATTTGGGGATTTTGTAATACAGAGGGAGAGAAAGAGACAGAGAGACACAAAGAAAGAATCAACAGAGATTACGAACCCTAATACATCAAAGAAAGAATCGACAGAGATTACGAACCCTAATAACATCATTTCGTTTCCAGATGTCTCTTGGATGGAGTCGAAGGAGACAAAGGTAGGTCGGTTTGGATGGAGCAGTTATTGTTGGAACTCATTTTTGACATAATGGTGTGGTCCATTTTTTCAAGGGGTTTTTCGACGGAGACGTCTGTCGGAAGGATTGAAATTTGGGCACGATGTAATCGTCACCGTGAACACTATGAGTTTGTGTATTTGTTAGTCAAAATGGGAGTTGTGTTGAATGAGAAATGGAGGCACAAAGTGAATGATATAAAAACTTTGTAAAGCTTTAGAGCATGTAGATCAAAGGTACATGAGGGGTTCATGGGATAAGTTCACACGTTTGCCAAGAAAAAAAATATTAAAATAACCACTCTCTCATGAACCTGGTTCTCGTGAACTCTTTGCGGTGAACTTTTCTGTGGTGAGTTCATCACTGTTTTGTGGGCCCCACGACACGTGGTGGCCCATAATTGGTCTGATTTTTTTTTTTTTTTAAATCAAACAGAAAAAAAGTTTTTAATAATAAAAAATTGAAAACTTGAACCCCAAATGGAGTTCATTGATGTTCATGCTCTTTTATTTGGCTAAATATAAAAACTAAGCAAATATATCACTTTGGGTATTTGGGTTTGGATATTGATTTAATTGATTAATTAGACTTTATGTCAGTTAGTCTATATTAAAATCTTATTCTTAAAATATTTTTTGTATTTACTTAAATGTATAATATAAACCCAACAAAGTATATTGATGGATTTTGATTTGGTCAAAAACCTCTTTTTTTTTTTAACGCTGATTTATTATGATATTACAATTATGATATGAGAAATGTTACATAAACGATTCAACAATCGACAATACTACCTGCCTTACGAGGACCTACGCCTAACTGCATCACCTGAGCTGTCCTATGAAGATCCACACTTGAGCCGATTTACTTGCACCATGTTGAAGATCCCTTGTAAGTCTTTCTTCCGTAGTCTGCATAATTGTTTAATAAATCGCTCTTTCCGGGACTTGAAACCTGGATTACCTGTAATCTGCAAGAAATTGCATAGTCTGGGATTCGAACCCCAGACCTGGGTGTAAAATCCTTTAAACCTTAACTTGAAAATTAAAACGTACGAGAGTTATGAATTAAGGAATTCAAATTCCATTATTGCACTTAAATGGTACGTTTTGTTGACTCCATAATGACATAACGTGTCTTCATTTTTCTGTATAAAAGGAGCACTTGTGTTAACTCATGATATACGTACATATACAAAAAGTGTAGTAAAAATATTTCTCCCATTTGGATATTTGATTTTTTAATTTTGTGTCTTTCTCTTTTTTTTTTCTTTTTTGAGTCTGAGAATACACACAAAACTAGTTCGTCAGGCTTCTGATACAGTGACGCAAATCAGAAGATTTTTTGCAGTTGTATTTTAGGACTCATTACGTTATCAAACTGTCGCACTACGAGACGTATTTTGAGTTAAAGAAAAAGATAATATCTCGCCTCTACAGTTGAATCATCCTTTTCTTAATCTTTGGTGTAATTTTATCAAATTCATTATTTACAATATTCAGTTTTCCGTAGTTTATATAATACAGTCCCATCAGTTATACATGGAGACAGAACACACATTTGCTTGAAACAAAGTCTTGAAACATCATTAACAAGAGCAGAAGAAAAAAAAGAGTCTTGAAATTTTTTAAGGCTGTCGTTAATCTTAAAAAATTCTTGGGAACAAAAGAGAGTCTGTTAAGTGATTGAGGTCCCTATCTTCGAGCTTTGAAGCTTTTCTGTAATCCTAGTTTGACTCTTCAAGCTCGGATACAGCGAGTCTGCCACCCCATCCAAGGTTTGTTGTTTTTACCGTGGTTGACTTTATTACTGCTCGTATTATCTCTCAAAGACTTGGATCTAGATTGAACTTGAGATACACGCTTTGCTTTAACTTAATAAAGACAAAATCATATGGTAGTGAAGGCTCTGTGATACACGTTGTACGTAGGCCACCGCCGCACATGATGCCTTCTCTTCCTGTCCCTTCTGAGCTTCTCACACCCTTCTCACGTCCTATGAAGATCCACACTTGAGCCGATTTACTTGCACCATGTTGAAATTAATGTTTGAGAGAGTCTGATGTCTTCTATGTGGGTGACACTGACGGTGGCGAGAGGAGGTTCACTGAAGCTGGGGATTGCTTCAAACACAAGCAGCAACAACAACAGCACACCTGATATGGAGCCACTCTTCTTATGATCATCACCACAGGTGCGTGTTTACTTAACAATCTTCTCAAAGCATTGAAAATACTTAAAATATTGAAACTTATTGGTTGTTAAAAACATTTAAATAAGAAACTTGCAATGGACCACACAAATATACCAATCTCTTAAACTCATTTTCCAACTAAAAATTAATAAAAAAAGATTAAGAGCCCTTAAATGAGTATTTGGGATAAAGATGCTCTTAGTTGTTCTCTCTCTCTCTCTCTCTCTCTCTCTCCCGCTCCCTCTCTCTCTCTCCCGCTCGCTCTCTCTCCCGCTCGCTCTCTCTCTCTCTCTCTCTCTCTCTCTCTCTCTCTCTCTCAAGACTCGCATACTCTTGTTTGATTGCACGTTCTTCTCATTGAATTAGGCACTCTTAGAGAAGAGAGCTAGTTTCTGACCTGTGTTTAAAATGGCGCTCGCCTTTTGCGCCATGGCGCGAGGCGAACTCAGGCGACGGCTCCATCACCATGTACCTCCTAGGCGAGGGTGGGTTCCGTAAGGCGCGCGCCATGGGGGCGCCTAGGCCAGAAGGCGAGCATATCCAAGGCGAGTGTAAGGCGCGCCATGAAGACTATATGTAAACCGTATCTAAACCAGGTATGAAACCAAATCTTAATTAATAATTAAACCTTAAGCGTCAGGAAACTTAAACGTCTAAATAACTATGAAAGCCCTAGCTTTATAAAAGACAAGTTACGTAACTAAACATAAACATAGATCTCAAGGTTTTTTGCTTAAGGTTAGAACTCTCTAGTCTCTACTCTCTAGTTTGTGATTATTCTTCTTATAGATTCATGTGTTCCTTTGTCACAGATTAATAGCTTCTTCAAGGCGAGAGCTTTATTGCGCCATGGCGTAAGGCGCAAGGTTCGGACAGTCTCTCCTTGGTGTGCCATGCGCCAGTTCTCTTTTTTTTGTTCTCTTTTTTTTGTCTTCATTCTGTCTCATCTTTGGTCAGTGATCACAGTCTAGTTAAGGATCATAACTTATGATCAGTCTGGTTTTTACCTCAAGCTCTTTTCGTGTAATTTACTTTGTTTTTTTTTTCCTTTGATCACAGTTTTTAATGTCTGAGGCTGGGGCTAGTGCTACACGTCGTGAAGTTGATCCAGGAAGAAAATATGGAATCATGTTGAATAACAATTCCAACTCTTGGAAGTGTATCTTCTGTAAGAAAGACTTCAACGCTGGAATTTCACGTCTCAAGCAACACTTGAGAGGGGATCATAGGAATGCCAAAGCTTGTAATTTATGTCCACCACATGTGAGAGAGGAGTTAATCAAACACAAGCAGATGAAGGAGGACGAGATAGCTGCTCGTAACTTGGCTCTCCAAGAAGAAGAAGGTCTTGGTTGATAAGGAGGATGAGTTGGAAGAAGATTTATATGAAGATGACTTTGGGTATGAGGATGTTGAGTGATATTACGTGTATACACACACCAATTAACCTAATGTGCACACTACCACAATCGAATGGTATGTCGATATAGCACTTTAGGATCGAATCCACAGAGACCAACAATTACACTTTATCCTTATGAGATCAATACTTAGCTAAAACAATGATGGAGTTTTGAGATTAAGGTTTCGTAACAAGCAAGTAATAAGATTAATTAAAGTTTTCAGATGATTAAAATGCTAGCCTAGGGTGGTTTGGTCGGGTGTTAAACAAGTGTGAGTCAAACAATTATTCAAGTTCGATTAAAGACCATTCTAGAACTCGGATCACTTAAGATAGATAAGCCCACTGTCGTGGTGCTTCACCTTTTGTCAATCGATCTCAGTACCTAAACTGTCGTTTGGACTAAGATGCGATGACAAACATTAAGATCAAGTCCGATCTGTTCACAAAACACCCTAACATCTACTTTCGCTGGTTATGGATATGATGCTCATCCAAGTTATGTCTAGCAACCTATAATACTTTTGATGAATAGATTAAACCTAGAAGCAGGCACTAAGTGGTTAGCTTGATGCAAGCCTTAAGAACAACAGTGAATGAAGACAATCGATTTATAACTTATTTATGTCAAGCTCAAGGATCTACACCCTAACACCCTAAACTAAGCAAGCTGACTACTCAGCCATGAAGCAAGAAAACACAGAGACAGAGATATAAAGCAACATGAAATATGACTGAAATAAAGTAATAAGGTTCAGGGGGTTCTTCTCTAAATCGAGAGAGATGACCTTCTCCCTTTACAAAGTAGCAAAATCTCAAGTCTCCAACTCTAAGGTCTGGCTTCTTCTCCAAAATAGCGTAGTAAAATATAGAAAAATAGAAAAAGAAGTCTTATGGAAGCCACCAGCGGTTGGGAGAAAAAAATGGGATAATTAGGGAAAATCCCGTAATGACTTGTAGTTTTCTTAAAAATCTCTGCCGCTGGAACATGCACTCGGGTTGCTCCGCTCTATCCAGAACAGTCACTCGGGTTGCTCTGCTATCGGGAACAGTCACTCAGACTGTTCCGCGTGAAAATCTCCAGATTGCATTGTGTTCTGCATCTTTTGTTCCAACTGGTGCATTTCCCATCCAATGCAACTCCAGACCTGTAATGACTCGAAAAGGACTAGGAAGACTCGATAATAACTTGAAAACCAATTAGAAAACATATATACAAGATGCCAAAAACACCATATATCATTGAGTACGATGATGAAGATGAGAATAATGGTGTTTCTGAAGATGAATTTTAGGTATTGGTTTTAAGTTATTTATTATGATATTATCTTTTGGTATCTACATTTGAGACTTTGTTTTGGGTTTTCGTTTTAAATAATTTTGTTTTGGTTTAACTATCTTCGAATAATAAAGCTTGCATCTTATTTAAATTTTGTGTCTCCTACGTGAATCAATCGTTGCATAAGTATTTTTTACTTTTCTTCTCCAATACACGACAAACCAAGACGTAACAAATATGTTCTTCATGGCGAGCGCCTTTTTGCGCCATGGCGTAAGGCGCAAGGCTCGGACCGGCTCGCCTTGGTGCGTCATGCGCCATTTTAAACACAGTTTCTGCCACTAAAATAAACTTGCAATGGAGGGAACACTAGTTTCTGAAATCCGGATTCATATGCCTGCTGAGAAGAAGACTTGTGGTATCTGTTTCGATACTGATTTTAGAGCTGAGCAGATGTTTTGTGTTGCTTCTTGTGGTCATGAATTATGTGTGGAGTGGGTGAAATGGCATATAGAAGTGCGGGTATTTGAGGGAGACGTACACATGTCCTTGTTATTATTATGAGATGCTGCTTCAAATGCTGGGAACCTTTCTGCATCGATTGCAAAGTTCCTTGGCATAAAAACTTGTCCTGCGAGGATTACAAGAGATTGTGTCCAAATCTTACGGAAGATGTTGTGCTAAACGTTGTAGCAAATCAGAAAAAGTGGCGTCAGTGTAATAATTGCAAACATTTGATCGAACGATCGGGAGGATGCTACCGTGTAACTTGCAGGTATAATAATTCTCTAGTCACAATCTCTACCTTTTTTAGTCAAACAATCACAATCATAATCATAATCTCTACCTATTATTTATTTATTTGTAATCTCATCGTCCAACTAATTTTTAATCTAATGGTTGATGGATAGATGTGGATTCTCGTTCTGCTACACATGTGGAAACCATAGGTGTGTTTGTTCCCCTCGAGATCCGGCAACAGAACTTTGTGTTGGTTTCTTGTGTTTTGCCCTTTATATATTAGCTTACTCTTATTTAATACTAAGCTCAGTGCGATAGTTTGGAATATTAGATCGTTTGGAATATTGTTTCGTTATTTCTTCGCTTGCTGAACTTCTTTTTATTGTAAGCTAGTAGTTTTATATATTGATTAATTTTATAGATGTGATTTAATCATCTATGTTTATAAGATTATTTGATATTTTGTATAAATAGACTATGGTTTTAGAGAATATATTTATTAGGTTAAGTTAATTATATAATTTGCATTTAAAAAGTGTTCTAAACTCAGAAATTATTCATGTATCAAGGACGCAAAATACAAAGGCGGCTCTCTAGCACACAGTGTCAGTTAACTGCCGTCTTTCGTCGTCCACATGGATGCGGAGCCCCAATTTGGTATTCAGAGTCAGTATGAATCTGTTTTAAGTTGATGTCAAAAAAAAAGTGTTCTAAACACACGGCTGGTATGGCCGTATATATGGTGAACAACAGTATTCTGTACTGTTTTTAGTATACGGCAGAATAATACAAATTTAATTAGTTGTTCGGTCTCTCTCTCTTTCTAGTTAGCTACTCTAGAAAACAATCAATAAGAACAATTTAATTGATGGATATCTCTAATATGTTAGCAATTATATAGTTTTGGTTAATCCTTTATAACCCTAATCAACCCCTAAATCTAATAAGTGAATTACCCAAACATAGCAAAGCAAAGCATATTAATAATTTGAATAGCTGCAAGGTAGAAAAACTAAGTTCCAATACAAGCTCTGGATAAGTATTGGATCTTCTCTCCAAACTACTAAAAACCCTAAACTGTTTGTGTGAAAAGTATGAAAAGTAAAGAAAGTGTGTGTTGCTTAAGACAATGACAGAGCACATAAATATTAGGTTAAAACTCGGTCATGGACAATTTTGTAATTATGTGAGACTTGGGTTTAAGTCGGTTGGGAACCAAGTCGGCCTTGTGCGCTTCGTTGTCGATTGACGACAGAAGGTGTTTGTCGATCGACGATTGACTCTGATGTCAACTTCTAACTGGTTCGATGAACAACTACGAGTTTCTTCTATTTTTATCTCCAAAATGTTTCAAAATCGCCACATTGCTCCAAAACATTTCTGAACATGTAAATATTCTAAAAAGACTCCAATACATAATATATAAACTTTAAAACACTTATATACTATGGCTAAAAATTGGTAAAATCCAATGTATATCTACTCCTTCGGATTTACCTTTTTGTTTGTCCTCAAGCAAAACATATAATTTTTAAGAAAGATGTTTTAAAACAACGGGACTCGCATAACATAAAAGAACATGTTGAGATGATGAAGAAATGAAATACCCAGCGCCTGAGTGGAGAGCAGTGAGAAAAGTCCAGAACTTGCTCATTTTTGTTTGTTTTGGGCTGTGAAATTTTCAGAAGCTACTAAAATCTGAAAGAGTGAGAAAGAGAAAAGAGAGGGAGACAAGTCTGTGAATTTTTCGAGGCTCTTTTATTTTTTTTTTCTCTGTAAGAAGACCACAAGAGTTACGAAAGGAAGAGCCTAAATTTATAGAAAAATATCTGTACGGGTTTGCTACAGTTGCTTCACACTCTTTTCATTGGCTATGCTCATGTCGATCGGTTTATCAAGTGAATCTGCATGATGTGCATCCATGGTTCACAAGAAAATAAAGACTCCATCTTCTTTGGGAATAATTAAGACTGTATGTCTGCCGTTGAAGTTGGGAGAATAGTGTAAGAAATAGACTAAAGCCCTGTTCGTTTCATAACCGCCACGTCTTGCGGCAGCGTCCAAAAATTCAGCCTTTTATCACGGCAATACAAACTACCGGTGAAATATCGGTGACTTATTTTCAATCGCAGCGCAAGAAGGACAAGGGACGCTGAAATTGTCTGCGACACAAGCGTCTATTTTTTGTGTCTCCGGCAATTCAGTAGCGTCTATCGCAACTTTTGATTCTGTTATTTTGGTCTCCTTCGTAGTACATTTTCTTTGCCGCTGCCGCTAAACTCTGCGGTTATGAAACGAACATGACTTAAGTCATTTACTTTGGTTTCATGCTTTGTATGTTGTTGACTGAACACGCGGGAATGTGATTGAGATCAGAACTTGCAAAGCTATTATTGTTATCACAAAGTATGAACAATCTATAAGGTTGGTGATATACTTTATGTAGCAGCCTTTTGAAATAAGAAAAGTAGGGGTGTGATATATAGAATTCTCTTTTTGAATGAATATTCATATTTGTTATCTCCTCAGTTTATTTGTCTTCATTCAATTTCCACTGTTTTTTTTAATTTGATACTGTTACAAGAACTAAAATATAATTAGTGGAGTAAATTATAAGAAGCCAATTTAAATACTTATTAGCCTCATTATGCCACATTTGCTCTTTTAATTCTATCATTGACTGGATTAGAATATACTTTATTTGATTTGGTTTGTTAACCTTAATTAAATGATTACTTATCCTGATAGTATATAATTAAAAGCCAAATCTATATATAAGTAATGTTAAAAGAATTCAATTCAATGCAACGTCCCTGACGCCTCAATTTCCTCGTTCCTTTTCCGCACTATTGCTCTGCTTGCGATCATCGTTTACGCTGATCATCTTATGGTCTCTGTCGCTCGATCCATTCTTAGTCACCAGGGGTTGTACGACACCGAAGCGATTTAGTCGATGTTTGTACTTTTTCTTCAACGATCATTTCATCGCGATTAACTCGAGAAAGAAAGAGAGAGAAACGTCGTTGTGGAGTGAGAGAATGGGGATGGTGGAAGAAGGAGGAGCAGGTGTGGTTGATAGGAAGATAACGATCGGAGTCTGCGTCATGGAAAAGAAGGTGAAGTGCAGCCCCGAGGTTTTCTTTCCTTATCGTTCTCGTACTTTAGATGAGATGATGATTTCGCTTTTGAAAACAAATCTGATATTCAGGTGAGTTTTTGCGTTGTTTTGAATCCGTCTCCTCGTTTCAGAGATTGTTCGCTTGGACTTTTGCAGGTTTTCTCGGCTCCCATGGGTCAGATTATGGATAGACTGCAAGCGTTTGGCGAATTTGAGGTAATGATTGATTATAGAGTTAACCCTAATTTGTGATTACAGATAATGTTTTTAATGTCTTTGCGGATCTCATGGTTACTTTTGTTACCACTTTTTTTTTTTTTTAACTAGATCATACATTTTGGGGACAAGGTTATACTCGATGATCCAGTAGAAAGGTATGTGTGGACCAAATGTATTAGTAACGTTTTTTCTTTTGGTTTTGTGCTTATGTTGTATCATCTTTAACTGACGTGATGCATGTGATTTTGTAACACATTTTCTTGATTAGTTTATTGGGAGAAACTGGTGTTAAAGATTATTTTTAAGTACAACTATATTCTGGGACCACTAGTAGTTACTTCACCTGGGAATTTTCTGTTTCAGTTGGCCGATTTGTGATTGTTTGATTGCTTTCCATTCCTCTGGATATCCTCTTGAGAAAGTTCAAGCATATTCTTCTTTAAGAAAGTGAGTTCAGTGCCTTTTAAACTTTTGTTGGTATAGTTCAGTAAACTGCTTACTTTGTACATTGAGATGGCCTTTTCAAACTTGTATGATTCAGGCCCTTTTTAGTGAATGAACTGGATCCTCAATATCTTCTCCATGACCGCCGGAAAGTGTATGAGGTATTCATTTTCAGACTGCATTATTTTGTTCATGAAAAAAGAATACTTACATGCTTTCTTCTTAACTAATAAATTTATTTGTTCCATTTGTGCGCACCTGTAGCATCTAGAGATGTATGGTATCCCAGTTCCTAGATATGCTTGTGTCAATAGAACAGAACCCAACCAAGACCTTGATTATTTCGTCGAGGAAGAAGACTTTATTGAGGTTAATGGTGAAGTATTCTGGAAGCCATTTGTGGAAAAGCCCGTTAATGGTGAGCTCTCCTCTTCTCGAATCTTTGATCTCAATCTCTATTGGTTGAGTGCTTGTTTTGCGGGTACTATAAGGTTAAACTAAATAGTTTTTATCTATCAGCCTTGATCCCAACATTTTTTTTATTTCTGAATTGCAGTTCTTTTATTGTCTACTAATCATACTTTTGTACTTGAAAAGGTGATGACCATAGCATCATGATATACTATCCTAGCTCAGCAGGTGGAGGCATGAAAGAATTGTTCCGTAAGGTACTGCATATTTTTGTGCATAACTTGGCTCTCCGTGGACTGACTTTGATCCTTGTATTGTATATGTTTGTTGTTATAACCTTAATTTGGTCATCAACTACTTGTCTTTCAGCGGAACTTGGCTATCTCTCTGATCCTGGTTTTTGTTTCAGGTTGGGAATCGTTCAAGTGAATTTCATCCTGACGTCAGAAGAGTAAGGAGAGAAGGTTCTTATATATATGAGGAGTTTATGCCTACTGGGGGAACTGATGTCAAGGTTCTGTTTCTGATGCTTCTAGATAAGCTTATTATATTCTAGTCCATGTTTGAGGCAACAACATTTTTAGTACATTGCAATGGTTCAGTCTGGGCTTTAACAAGTTTTCGACTCTATATGCAGGTCTACACTGTGGGTCCTGAATACGCACACGCTGAAGCAAGAAAGTCACCTGTTGTTGATGGTGTAGTTATGAGAAATCCGGATGGGAAGGAAGTAAGTTTTCCAGTCGTTACCAAACCGTTCCACATATGAAACCTTAGTGGAGCTTATGTTTCATGAAGGTATATAATGCTGATGTTCAGACTTTGATGAGTTACTGTTATTTAATGAACAGGTGAGGTATCCAGTTTTGCTTACACCTGCTGAGAAGCAAATGGCGAGAGAAGTTTGCATTGCTTTTAGGCAATCGGTATGTTGTGATTCCAGTTATGATTCTCCACCATAATGCATAGATTTAAGATCATTGAACTGAATTGTAAACTACCAATAAACTGATTAAAATGCTCTTTTTCATACTCTGTTCCATAACAGAATCCGTGCTTCCAGTGTGATCGATCAGTTAGAAGGAATAATTAATTAATGTGATTGAAAGATGCTCTAACTAATTTATTGATTGGTTATCTTCTGCTTCCAACTAAATGCTTGGTAGCGTGATACAAATTATTCTCTTATCAAAAGTCAAGGATACACACATGTTGTTGATGTTTGCAGGCAAAGTGGAAGATATTTATTTCTGATGATATCATGCATTAACGGTTCATTTTCATGTTTGCAGGTCTGTGGATTTGATCTCTTACGATCTGAGGGAAGTTCGTACGTTTGTGACGTTAATGGATGGAGTTTTGTGAAGAACTCTTATAAGTGAGATACTAATCTGGACCTTTTTTTTCTTCTGACTATTCTTTCAGCAGGGAAATCACAAATCGTGATATATGCTGGCGATGACCTAGCTTAATATATTATTTTCATTGAGTGTATTTTAATCAGAAATGTCACCATGGCTTTTTCACTGTAAGGTACTATGACGATGCTGCTTGTGTGCTACGGAATATGTTTTTTGATGCAAAGGCTCCTCATCTTTCTTCTACAATTCCTCCCATCCTGCCATGGAAGATCAACGAACCTATCCAATCTAACGAAGGTCTAACTCGCCAAGGAAGCGGCGTCATTGGAACATTTGGGCAGTCGGAGGAGCTACGTTGTGTCATTGCTGTTGTCCGGCAGTATGTTTTAAAATATGATCAACTGTCTTTTCTAAACTCCTCTATGTTCACTCAGGCTCTGATTTGTGTTTAAATTCCCTTGACAGCGGTGATAGAACCCCTAAGCAAAAAGTGAAAATCAAAGTTACAGAGGAAAAACTGTTAAACCTGATGCTTAAGTACAATGGAGGAAAGCCAAGAGCTGAGGTGAGAGGCTCAGGGTTTTCTATCTTCACATTCGTGTAGTGATATTATTATGATGTACAATTTTGTCCTTACTTGCAGACAAAGCTTAAAACTGCAGTTCAATTGCAAGATCTGTTGGATGCCACAAGAATGTTGATTCCTCGTTCAAGGTAGACCTCTGATAGTGTTCTTATTACTTGCATTACACTTCCTGTACTCAGCATTTTACTTGGCTGAGTGGTATTCACAGATACATAATTCCTTTCTTATGAATATAGCCAGTGGATCCATAGATTTTGAGGGTGGGTTGAAATAATTGAATGAGCTTATCCTGATGTTTCTGTGAAATATTCTCCAACTGCTTCCTTAGTTACATATTAGCAGTAACTAACTTTATGCATCTCTGTTTGATGTTTAGACCAGGTGAAAGTGATAGTGATGCAGAAGACCTTGAACATGCTGACAAACTTCGGCAAGTGAAAGCTGTTCTTGAAGAGGTTGTGTGCCTTGATAATTTAAGAGTTACTTTCCTTTTTTTCTGAGCTCTAGCTTTATGCTACAGATTTACTCTCCTTTTTTGCAAACTCCTTCTCAAGTCATAGATATGTAAAACGTGCAGGGTGGACATTTCTCTGGTATATACAGAAAGGTTCAACTAAAGCCGCTGAAATGGGATAAAGTACCAAAAAGTGATGGTGACGGTGAAGAAGAACGCCCAGTGGAGGCTCTTATGATACTGAAATATGGGGGCGTTCTAACTCATGCTGGTCGACAACAGGTAATATTGCTATTTTGTATCAGAAGATGACGTTAAATGCATTGCATACTTCAGTAATGGTATTGGTGAAGGAGGGGTACCTTATGTTAGCATATTTAAAGATCATTACAGGAGGTTGACGTATTGTTTAATGTCTGCTTGATTTGTTTCCACAGGCAGAAGAACTTGGTAGATACTTCCGAAACAATATGTATCCAGGTGACGCGCTTGATCTTATATTCCACTTTCCATATGTCTCATACAGTTCTCTGAAACAGTATATTCATTGTGTCGATACATAGATGCTTTATTTCTGACTGATTTATAATTAAATGGGGTATGCTTGCAGGTGAAGGTACCGGTTTGCTCCGTCTCCATAGTACATACCGTCACGACCTTAAAATTTACAGTTCTGACGAGGGACGTGTTCAGGTACAACTTTATACCAATTCACTAGTGAAAATGACCATAGCCCATTGAAATATTTATTACCTTCAGTCTTCTGTATATTCTTCATCGGATTCCATACCCCAGATCAAAGTGATGTAGTTGCATTGCTTGCAGATGTCTGCAGCCGCTTTTGCTAAAGGCCTACTTGACCTCGAAGGACAGCTGACCCCAATCCTGGTTTGCCTTTTTCGTTTGCGAGGTAGTATCGTGCTTCGCAATGTCATAATCATTAAATTTCTTATTTTCTTTCTCTAGGTTTCTCTAGTTAGCAAGGACTCTTCCATGTTGGATGGCCTGGATACTGCAAGCAGTGAAATGGAAGAGGCCAAGGTTTGTCTCTCTCTCTCTCTCTCTCTTTGTTTAAAACTTAATTCAGAAGATATGAAACGAATGAAAGCCTGTTCTGTCACACGTCTGAAGCATCAATCAATAATACGTAGTGACATGCGTAGCATTAGATCTCAAATGCACTTGCTCATGTTTTAAACTTATGGTTGAATTTAATGAATTTTATTTTCAAATATTCATTAAACAATCATGTGTAATTATAATAGCTTTGAATTCCCTTCCTATCTTTCCTGCAGGCTCAGTTGAATGAGATCATAACTGCCGGTACAAAGTTGGTACATGATTACGTCTCTTCTGAATCACCTTGGATGATCGATGGGGTTGGACTTCCTCCTCACGCTAATGAGAGCCTACCTGAATTGGTACTCACATTTTTTTCTATACAACTTTTAAGTCTATTAGCATTTTGCAACCTGAAAGGCTTTCTGTCTGTTTTTTGAATTGTCATTATGCTACAGAGCATTTTACTGTTACAAATCATATTCTAAAGGCCATCAACAGTATCATTTGCTTTTTTCTTAGCTGCATTTTTCTTCCATTTCTAATATTCTCTAGCACAAAAGATATACTCAATGTTACTTGTATGTTTACTTTCTAAATAATTAGGTGAAACTAGCTAAAAAGGTGACTGAACAAGTGAGGCTACTTGCAAAAGATGAAGAGGAGAATCCCACTGAGCCTAGCGCCTATGATGTAGTCCCTCCCTATGATCAAGCAAAGGCCCTTGGAAAGTCAAACATTGACGTTGGCCGGATTGCTGCTGGATTACCTTGTGGTAGTGAGGGATTTCTTTTGATGTATGCTCGGTGGAGAAAACTTGAAAAGGAACTATACAACGAAAGAAGAGAGTAAGTGTCAATGCTTGTCAAGTTTTCATCCTTATTTTTTTATTTAATGGCACTGATAGTTGGAATCAAATGCAGCCGGTTCGACATAACACAGATTCCTGATGTTTACGATTCATGCAAGTAAGCTTTGTATTTCAGTTTGTTTATATATCGATCCTAACTTACTTTTTATATTGCTCCATTCTGAATATTGTGCAACGTGTTGTTAGGTACGACCTGTTACATAATTCTCATCTCAACCTGAAAGGACTAGACGAACTCTTCAAAGTTGCTCAGGTATGAATTGAATACAAAAACTGAAGTCTCTCTTCCATTTTCTGAAACTTCGATGGTCTTTCTCAATGCAACATCCTCCATATCTCCTAGATTTCGCCTTAACTATTGATACATCTTTGTTATGCATTTCGATCATGAACTATGTTGATTAGCCAGTTACGTGGTGTGGTTGCAGTTACTTGCAGATGGTGTAATCCCAAATGAGTATGGGATAAATCCACAGCAAAAGCTTAAAATCGGTTCAAAGGTGGGTTCCTCAACGTGGCATTGCAACTCCCACAAAGCCATGATATTTTCAGTTTGTCTCGTCCCTTACCATCTGTTGATTTTCTTTTTCCTTTTCTGTCTTTTATATTTAGATTGCGCGTCGCTTGCTGGGAAAAATCTTGATTGACCTGAGGAACACTCGAGAAGAGGCCATGAGTGTTGCTGAACTGAAGAAAAGTCAAGACCAAGTCTCGGTGTCGCTATGTTCGCCGAGAAAAGAGGATAGATGTAGTCAGCCAAAACTTTTCATTAAAAGCGATGAGCTAAGACGGCCTAACACTGGAGAGAACAAAGATGACGATGAAGATAAAGAAACCAAGTACCGACTAGATCCAAAGTAACTGAATAGTCTCTTTTCTTGTTTAAAAATGACGTATTAATAATATCTTCTCTGATTTTCTTAATTTCATCGTGTTTACTTTAGGTATGCAAATGTCATGACTCCTGAACGTCATGTGAGGACACGTCTTTACTTCACATCTGTGAGTTTCTTCTTCCATTTTAAATCTCTTTCTTTATTTACTGCTACTAGCAAAGCATGAAGGAAAGTTCTTGATAGCTAGATCATGCAACTGTGTAGCTCGATAACCAGTGAAACATGTGGATACATTTGTACATGACTTTCTGCTATGTAACTATTGACAGGAATCACATATACATTCTCTGATGAACGTCCTAAGGTATTGTAACCTCGACGAATCTCTTCAAGGGGAAGAAGGTCTCGTGTGCCAAAGCGCATTGGAACGCCTTTGTAAGACCAAAGAGCTTGATTACATGAGCTACATTGTCCTAAGACTGTTCGAGAACACTGAGGTTCACATTGCACCGGCCTTTTCTCTCTCTCTCTCATTCATGCTTTCTAGTTGTTCTACTTATTTCTGGAACCAGACACTGATACCTAGCTATAACATGTTACATGCAGGTATCTCTGGAAGATCCGAAACGATTCAGAATCGAACTTACATTTAGCCGAGGCGCAGATTTGTCTCCCTTAGAGGTATAAATGCAAAGACTAAACTCTTCGTCATGGAACTTTTGTTGATTTATTGAAAAAACAAATGGTTTTGATATAATATTATGTTACAACAGAAGAATGACGAGGAAGCAGAATCGTTACTGAGGGAACACACACTTCCGATAATGGGACCAGAGAGGCTACAAGAGGTTAGTTCGTGTTTGACACTTGAGACAATGGAGAAGATGATACGTCCATTTGCAATGCCGGCTGAAGATTTCCCTCCGGCATCAATTCCGGCAGGCTTCTCCGGTTACTTTTCGAAAAGCGCCGCCGTGCTGGAGCGGCTTGTTAAACTCTGGCCCTTCAACAAGAACTCCACTTCAAATGCAAAAAAGCCAACAACGTAAGTAGACCAGACCCATTGCTGATTCATATTCTCAAATCAATTTCCTTGTTGGACCAAAAAAATTGTGGGGTTATTTTTTCATTCTTTCTAATTGGGTAAGAACTAAAAGTGTTCATTCTTTCGTTATTCAGAAGAATCGTTATTTGTTTTGTTTTTTTAACAAATATCGTAATGAAATTCCCAAGCTTTAAACTAAAACAAAAAGATGATTTGATTTTAAATTGGATTCCATCACGTACTTCGAGAGAAAGAAGAAAGAAAGATTTGAATGGAATTTGATTCGTACCTTTTGTTTTCCCAAAGAAGAATAATAGTAATATATAATAATAAAGTGTTGATAATTGGGTTCCAACCAGACAAAAAGAAAAGGAGAAAAAGACACAACACATATCAAGGAGGAAGGTTTGTAATTGTAACCAATGTTTGTAGCTAAACAATGATGAATTAAAGGAACGATAAACCGGTGATTAAAATAATGTCATTAGTAATTTCAAACTGTTGGAACCACATGTGTGAAAAGGAAAAAATCTCACCTTTTTGTTTGCTTGGTCTCTGTCTCTATAGAGCTAGAGTCAGTCAGTCTACTCTTCTCATCTGCACATCTTCTCTCTCTCTCCGCAGACATCAATTCTCCTTTTTTGACTAAAATTCTTCTGCGAGTTGGGCTTTTGCTTTGATCCATTCCCAGTGAATCTCACTGCTTCATCTGAAAATCACTTCACTTTACTTTTTCTCTCTCTCTAATTAGCCTTTGGGTTTTTTTTTTTTCTCCAAAGAAGTATATGTTGGTCTGATCAGATTAGCCATCTGTGTTTTTTTTCTTTTTTAATATTCCTTTGTCTGTGTTGGTGAGATGGGTTTGGATGATACTGATGCTGTTAAAGCTAAAGGAAACTTGCAATCTAACGAGAGTGAGAATCACAAAAGGAAGAAGAAAAACAATGGTGAAAACAACAGTAAAGGCGAAGAAGAAGAAGAAAGAGAAGGAAGTGGGTGTTGGCTCAACTTAAGGTTTATGTTTGGCTGCGTACCTTCAAAACCAGATGTTGATGGTGTTTCTTCCTCTTCCTCTTCCTCTTCTCTCTATGCCACTACCAGCCCCACCGGTATATGTATATACATTCTCTGATTGTTTTAGTGCCCTTGCTTTAAAATAGCCTTGATTGCCCTTTGAATTGGGAAAAACTTTGTTGTGGGTTTAGTTTCCATAAGTGTATGTATATGTTTCTAATCTTGGGTTGCTTGCTTGAGATCATTGAAAGTTTACATCTTTACTTATTCATTTACTCATGATTTTTGTTGTTACAATAGTGGAAAGTAAACAGGCAGATGAGAAACCAAATGATCAACCAGTTTCCTCCACGACAACAACAACAACTAGCAATGCGGGAAGCTCTTCCTCAACCCCAATGATCAGCGAAGAACTTAAGGTTTATTCTAACCTGACCAAGTTCACTTTCAGCGACCTTAAGCTAGCTACGAGAAACTTCAGACCAGAGTGTCTTCTCGGAGAAGGTGGTTTTGGTTGCGTCTTTAAAGGATGGATCCAAGAACACGGTACTGCTCCTGTTAAACCCGGTGCTGGCATTACCGTAGCTGTCAAAACCTTGAATCCTGATGGACTTCAAGGTCACAAAGAATGGCTTGTAAGAAACAACACCTTTTCTGTTTCTTTCCCATCATTTATGATTCCCAATTAAAGATAATGTCTTTTGCAGGCTGAGATTAACTTCCTTGGGAACCTTCTTCATCCTAATCTAGTAAAGCTGGTTGGTTACTGCATAGAAGATGATCAAAGACTGCTTGTTTACGAGTTTATGCCTAGAGGAAGTTTGGAGAATCATCTTTTTAGAAGTATGTAAACTCCACACAACCTCATTTTTATAAGTTTTTCAATGTTTTAAAAATCCTTTTCTTGTTCCAAGGGTCGTTGCCACTTCCTTGGTGTATACGGATGAAGATTGCGGTAGGAGCTGCAAAAGGTCTCAGCTTCCTCCATGAAGAAGCTTTGAAGCCTGTCATCTACCGAGATTTCAAAACCTCAAACATTTTACTTGATTCAGTATGTATCTTTCTTTACTCCTGTCCATTAACATGATTAACACTTTTTCATATTTATATAAATTCACATTTTTTTTCAGGACTACAATGCAAAACTATCTGATTTTGGACTTGCCAAAGATGCTCCTGACGAAGGCAAAACACATGTTTCTACTCGTGTTATGGGTACTTATGGTTACGCTGCTCCAGAGTATGTTATGACCGGTGAGTGTCCCTCTTTAGTGCTAATCCCTCAGTTCTGAAATTTAGGATGTTTTAAGAAATTTTGATGTTCCAATATAAAAGATATTCTCAATTTGAACTTTGTAAAAAATTGTGTAACCATTCATATTTATTTTATAGTCTATTTTGTAATTGGTTGAGTAGTTTTTTAATTTAAAGATTTAATGATATTTCTTAATATGTGTGCTTAACATAAAACATCTTATATTTAGGATTAGGAACACAGGAGTATCATTTTGTATATTTTGAAATATTTAATGTTTGTTGATCAGTTTCTTTATTGAACTTTTGTTAAGGTCACTTGACGTCAAAGAGCGATGTGTATAGTTTCGGTGTGGTTCTACTCGAGATGCTGACTGGACGACGGTCCATGGACAAGAACCGACCAAACGGTGAGCACAACTTAGTGGAATGGGCGAGACCGCACCTGCTTGACAAAAGGAGGTTTTACAAGTTACTTGATCCGAGGCTGGAAGGTCATTTCTCGATCAAAGGCGCACAAAAGGTGATTCAGCTCGCTGCACAGTGTCTTAGCCGTGACCCCAAGGTTAGGCCAAAGATGAGTGATGTTGTCGAAGCCCTCAAACCGCTTCCTCATCTTAAAGACATGGCGAGCTCTTCTTACTACTTCCAGACAATGCAAGCCGAGCGTTTGAAAAACGGGTCGGGTCGGTCTCAGGGGTTTGGATCAAGAAAAGGACAACCACAACCCGTGTTTAGGGCACTGTCTAGTCCCCATGGATCTCAAGGAGGAAACGGGTTTGGATCAAGAAAGGGGCAGCCCCAACCTGTGTTTAGGACAATGTCAAGTCCTCGTGGTGCGTCGCCTTACCGACCTCAGATTCCTTCTCCGAAGCCTAAAGGAGCAACTACATAGCGTTCTCTTGCGTGTGGACATAGGGCACAGCGAAGAAAGGCTTCAATGCTCAAAGCTTTATCGTTTGCTTAAGCGGCAAGAGATATATTTTTAACCAATGTTACTGTAAACTCTTTTTATTTAATCGATTAATGTAAAAACGTTGTAAGAACGGTGAAGCCAAATGGGTTGTCTATGGAAATTGTTATCTCAGTAGCTAGGCCTGGCATCTTTTTATCCGAAATAATTCAGTTCGATTTAGTAGGTTTTTTTAAAAAATCGTTTTTTCTAAAAAAAGAATTTATGTCCAAACTGTTATGAAAAGAACTGGAATTTTATTATATCGCAGGAATTTAAATAAAGCAAAATTTTATACCCGTACGAAGAAGATAATACTGATAAGAAGAGAGGATGTGTTATTGAAGGAGAAGGATGGTGTGTTTACAAACGAACACAAACGTTCGTATATATAAAAAGATGTGGGGCCCGCTGCACTATTTGCACAGTAAATTTCCTTCTATATATACGAACGTTTGTGTTCGTTTGTAAACACACCATCCTTCTCCTTCAATAACACATCCTCTCTTCTTATCAGTATTATCTTCTTCGTACGGGTATAAAATTTTGCTTTATTTAAATTCCTGCGATATAATAAAATTCCAGTTCTTTTCATAACAGTTTGGACATAAATTCTTTTTTTAGAAAAAACGATTTTTTAAAAAAACCTACTAAATCGAACTGAATTATTTCGGATAAAAAGATGCCAGGCCTAGCTACTGAGATAACAATTTCCATAGACAACCCATTTGGCTTCACCGTTCTTACAACGTTTTTACATTAATCGATTAAATAAAAAGAGTTTACAGTAACATTGGTTAAAAATATATCTCTTGCCGCTTAAGCAAACGATAAAGCTTTGAGCATTGAAGCCTTTCTTCGCTGTGCCCTATGTCCACACGCAAGAGAACGCTATGTAGTTGCTCCTTTAGGCTTCGGAGAAGGAATCTGAGGTCGGTAAGGCGACGCACCACGAGGACTTGACATTGTCCTAAACACAGGTTGGGGCTGCCCCTTTCTTGATCCAAACCCGTTTCCTCCTTGAGATCCATGGGGACTAGACAGTGCCCTAAACACGGGTTGTGGTTGTCCTTTTCTTGATCCAAACCCCTGAGACCGACCCGACCCGTTTTTCAAACGCTCGGCTTGCATTGTCTGGAAGTAGTAAGAAGAGCTCGCCATGTCTTTAAGATGAGGAAGCGGTTTGAGGGCTTCGACAACATCACTCATCTTTGGCCTAACCTTGGGGTCACGGCTAAGACACTGTGCAGCGAGCTGAATCACCTTTTGTGCGCCTTTGATCGAGAAATGACCTTCCAGCCTCGGATCAAGTAACTTGTAAAACCTCCTTTTGTCAAGCAGGTGCGGTCTCGCCCATTCCACTAAGTTGTGCTCACCGTTTGGTCGGTTCTTGTCCATGGACCGTCGTCCAGTCAGCATCTCGAGTAGAACCACACCGAAACTATACACATCGCTCTTTGACGTCAAGTGACCTTAACAAAAGTTCAATAAAGAAACTGATCAACAAACATTAAATATTTCAAAATATACAAAATGATACTCCTGTGTTCCTAATCCTAAATATAAGATGTTTTATGTTAAGCACACATATTAAGAAATATCATTAAATCTTTAAATTAAAAAACTACTCAACCAATTACAAAATAGACTATAAAATAAATATGAATGGTTACACAATTTTTTACAAAGTTCAAATTGAGAATATCTTTTATATTGGAACATCAAAATTTCTTAAAACATCCTAAATTTCAGAACTGAGGGATTAGCACTAAAGAGGGACACTCACCGGTCATAACATACTCTGGAGCAGCGTAACCATAAGTACCCATAACACGAGTAGAAACATGTGTTTTGCCTTCGTCAGGAGCATCTTTGGCAAGTCCAAAATCAGATAGTTTTGCATTGTAGTCCTGAAAAAAAATGTGAATTTATATAAATATGAAAAAGTGTTAATCATGTTAATGGACAGGAGTAAAGAAAGATACATACTGAATCAAGTAAAATGTTTGAGGTTTTGAAATCTCGGTAGATGACAGGCTTCAAAGCTTCTTCATGGAGGAAGCTGAGACCTTTTGCAGCTCCTACCGCAATCTTCATCCGTATACACCAAGGAAGTGGCAACGACCCTTGGAACAAGAAAAGGATTTTTAAAACATTGAAAAACTTATAAAAATGAGGTTGTGTGGAGTTTACATACTTCTAAAAAGATGATTCTCCAAACTTCCTCTAGGCATAAACTCGTAAACAAGCAGTCTTTGATCATCTTCTATGCAGTAACCAACCAGCTTTACTAGATTAGGATGAAGAAGGTTCCCAAGGAAGTTAATCTCAGCCTGCAAAAGACATTATCTTTAATTGGGAATCATAAATGATGGGAAAGAAACAGAAAAGAAATATAAAAGAAACATAAAATTCATTCATATAAAGAAAAAGGACACAATAATTATACAATAAGATGACGTTAAAAACATCATTATTTGTTTAAAACATGAAATATAATAATTATACATGGTAATACTGAAAACTATTCAATACTCTTATCATAGGCATTTCGATTCTCTTCAGGAGTAATCTAGTCCAGCTCATTAGCGAAGTCGGAGGATTCAAGGTATGAGGTCCCTTCAACATTTTCCGTGAGGTTCACCTCTTTAGCCTTTCCTTTCGTGGACTCTTGATATAACTTACAGAGATGTGAAGGAGTACGACAGGTACGGGACCAATGTCCTTTACAACCACATCTGTAACACACTGTCTCACGCTTCTGGGTGGTATCCTCTTGAGTTTCTTTACCCTTGGAAACTTGCCCGGGTCTAACCCACTTATTAGATCCCCTTCATTTGGAATTGTAAGTTTTTCTACGTTTGTTGTTGAAACGGCGGCCATGACCTCGATTGGCATGGTTTCTTCTTTCCGAATTTTCTATCGCCGTAGCATTCACTTCAGGGAATGCTTTGGCTCCCGTAGGCCGGGAATTGTAGTTTTTGATTAAGAGCTCATTGTTCTTTTCAGCTAACATGAGCGCAACCATCAATTCAGAAAATCTCGTGTACCCGCATTTTCTGTAAATTTCGGGCAAGAAGTGAAGCTGTTTGTGGAAAATGATATATGTTTTATTCATCATTTCTGCCTCAGAGACAGGATTACCACAATACTTCAGGAGTGCAACTATCCTCAGGACAGCGGAATTGTAATCCTCAACCTTTTGAAAATCTTGGAACCTCAGATTTTTCCACTCTTCTAGAGCGTGAGGAAGGTTGATTTGTCTCTGGTTAACAAACCTTTCTTTTAAAGTTAGCCACAGTTCAGCTGGGTCCTCGACGTTTGCATAGTCGTGCGTTAGACTTTCATCTAAATGCTTCTTCAGGAAGATTATCGCTTCGGCTATATGTTCGGGTGGTGATTTGTTACCGATTACAATTGTTTCGGTTATCTTTTTCATCACCAGATATGGTTTCACGTTTGTGACCCACCCAACGTAATTTTCGCCAGTTATTTTTAATGCCGGGAACTGGAGGTTCTCGATGTTTGCCATTTGAATTTCTAAAGCACATAAATAAAAATTATTAGAATATTATTAATATTAAAATGAACCGTTTACATTAATCATGCAAGCAATTACAAGGAGAAGCGATGTAAAGAAAATTAAACCGATATTCATCTTAAATTCACTCGGAGTAAATTCTCCAACGAATAAACCATAAATAGAA
>NC_027756.1:48721954-48728510 GCF_000695525.1 Brassica oleracea var. oleracea | reverse complement strand
GCCGACCAATAAATAATAAACAGAATATAAGGCGGCTCGGCCGACCAATAAATAAATTAAATTATTAGTAAATAATATAGGCTGTATTCCGGCCATTATAACATAATATAAATAATAGTAGAGGCGGTATACCGACCATTATAACAGGGTATAAATGATACAAATAAATTTTACCGAATCGCAGATTGATCGTGCTGATAACGTGTTATGAAAAGAACTGGAATTTTATTATATCGCAGGAATTTAAATAAAGCAAAATTTTATACCCGTACGAAGAAGATAATACTGATAAGAAGAGAGGATGTGTTATTGAAGGAGAAGGATGGTGTGTTTACAAACGAACACAAACGTTCGTATATATAGAAGGAAATTTACTGTGCAAATAGTGCAGCGGGCCCTACATCTTTTTATATTTTCAACGAAAACGGTGGCTGCTGCTTTCTTTGACTTTCGTAACACAAACCATATTAAACTCAATCCAAACTGAGAACGTCAGGTGGCCTAGCGGCAATACTGAACGTTTCTCACACACGACTACCCGAGGTCGCCAGTTCGATACTCAGGGATAGCGGGATGGAACTGGGTTAGCTAAAAAATCCTTACGGGGATTTCAGGCGAGGTGACCCTTCGGGGTGAGCCCAGTCAGTATAAAAAGTTCAACCTATACAGTTTAACCAGGACGAGTTAGTCTGGTGGTAAACGGCTTGCGGCTGCAAGTACGGCCCCGGTTTCGACTCGCACTGGCCACCAGAGAATTTACATGCGGACTTGCTCTGGCGCCCGAGACCGAAGACCGTTGTCTGGCCATGACCCACCTTCGGGTGTGCGTCCGCGCCACTAAAGGGTTCGGTCTCTAGTCTGGACCACCATGGTGGGGCCATGACACTCGGTTATAAAAAAAAAAAAAACTCAAACCAAACTAATCAAATTTTAAATCAAAATAACCTAATTAACCTAAATTAACCAAAATTATCAAATTTATACAAAGTTATAACAAAATTTAACTAAAATTTAACCAAAATCAAAACTTCCATAATAATTTTCAACAATCAAACTAGAAAATATCAAACCAAAATTTTATTTCGGATTAATTCGATAAAATTTATGTTTAACCAAACTAACTAACGGATTGTAATCCTAAGTAGCCATTTGAAAGGCCAAAAAAATATCTCTAAAACACACTTGCGAAAATAATTTTTTGGAATTAAATGTGAAGAATAATTCTCATAAGAATCAACTATATTTAACTAAAACCATGTGTGAGCACAAGGCCAGATTATAGCAAAACAAAGTAATGGACTGAAACAAGTCGAGACAAAAATTAGAGATGGCAAATAGGTTGTTCAGTTCCGTTCTGGACCGCAGAGGGATTGTTTTCAGGCGGGTCACGGCAGATCAAATCTGCGCGGGCTGCAGTCTCCGAAATAGCTGTCCAAACTCATCATGCTATATGTACAAGCTTTTGCAGGTCGGCCCGCGGAACAGGTGATAGTACATGCAGTAGAACACTTCAGACTATTCTAGGACATGATTCAAATCGTCGATTGAACTGGACATGATTCATTAGTCATTGATTTGCTTATTTGTTATTCAGAACAATAGTTGTAGTTACTTTTGTCACACTCCATATATATCAACATACCAAGTAAATAATTGCAGAAAATATTTTTCATTATCTTATAACTCATAATTTCATAACCAATGCTTTAGTTCGCTGAATCCAAAAATTAAATAAAACCAAACAATAAATCAAAGCTGTCAAACCCTAAATAGATAAAAAGAGAAATTTGGAGCTTGATTCGTCATCGCCGGAGCTCTAATCATCATCGCCGGAGCTCGAATCATCATAGCCGGAGTCGCTTTCTTCTCAATCTCTTTTTCATTTTTTTCAGGTAAAACAAGAAATGAAAAAATGCGGGTCCTTGTAATGTTGATGACCTGTTTTGGCCCATCTCAAAAAACACAATCCCGCAACAACCTGTCCCGCGAGGTCTGTAGAAAACTCTGTTCCAATACCATCCCGCGACAATCCTTTACAGGCCAAGTCTCCGTAGTCCAGGTCCCATAATTACCATCTCTAGACAAAATCAAATCTCCTGGCATAATCAAATAAATCAAGGGACAAAAGTAAAGAACCCCTGAGAAACTTCACTAAAGAACTCGAAAATCAAATCGAGTGGAACAGATTTTTTTAGCAGATCACTAGAAAAAACAAAACTAAAGAGGCAAATAATCAAGAAAGAGACTTGTATGGTTCATCTTCAAAGACGATCCCTTCGTAGTATTTTTTTTTAATTTTGTAGAAAAGGAAAACAAATAAACAATTTTAAAAGAAAAAAAAACAGACAGAGATTAGTTCCAAAAGATTAGAAGACATTGGAGTTCTTTTCTTCTTAAGGCTTGAGAGCGAGAGCAAACCCAACCTTGGCACTCTTCTCGATTGCCTTAGAGTCAACCTCTCCAGAGACGGTGATGAACGAATTTGGACGCCACTCGTGCTGGATCAACGCGTTGGCTATATCTGCATTGTTCACGCGTGCCTTCACTGTGGTCAATGGGTCCAGAGCGTGCTGAGCACCCACGGTTATGGAGTTCACTTGGCTCTTCAAGTTGTGGTTAACTTCAGCTCCAACCACCATGTTCTTCAACGGGTTGACAATGTGGTAGTATGATGCATTCAATCTCTCACCATTTGTCGTTCCTTTTAAACAAAACATTAAGATTATTGTAACATGATAGAATTATTATAAATATTGACATCTTGACAAGATTTTTAGAGATTTTATAATTTTTAAATCATCATATCAAAAAAAAAAATTATATTTTTTGTTGGATAGTTAAATAAGTAAAATTATATTTAACTTTATTATTCAATGTACATAAGTTTAATCAAATTTCTAAATTACGTATTTAAAGTTTAGTTGCAGTAAAATAATTTAGTTGAATAATTAGCAGTTGATTAATTAGATTTAATAAAGAGAAATTTCGTACGTTTTTGTCACAAAAATAGCTTCCAATGAAGAAACTGACCAAAATAACTTTTATTAAAGTGTAAAAATGTATTTTTACCCTAAGGTTCACTAATTTGAACTTAGGGTCTAGAGTTAATGGATGATTGTTTGGGGATATGATTTCAAAAGTAAAAAAAAAAAATTAAAATTTTCAAAATAAAAGGAACTATATTTGTCATTTTTTTAGAACTATGTCTGTGACAAAAACTTAAAAAACACTATTTGAGAGAATTGCCTTCTTTAATAAATATATTTTATAAGTTTAATCTTTTTCAGTAAAAACAACAGAACTAAAATTATTCAATTGTTAAAAAAATAAAATTGTATACAAATTATTAATTTGCAAATTGAAAAAAATAATTTTATTAAATTACTAATTTAAATACGTTCAAATTAGAAAATCAAATCAATTAAAAATTATTACTTTATACTTTTTTAAAAATTAAATGAATTAAAATCAAATGTAATCAAATACTTTTTAAATAAAATATTATTGAAATACGATTTGGTGGTGTATTATTGGGACACAAGAACGGTTGAACCAGGTTTAACAATAATGATAGCAATTTTCATGAACATCTCTGTTTATATAATAATATTAATGTGATTCATGAACATCTCTGTTTATATATACCAAACAATAGTGTTACCAAGAACGGTTGAACCAGGTTTAACAATAGTGTTAAAAAAAACAATAATGATACCAAACAATTTTCATGAACATCTCTGTTTATATAATAATATTAACGTGATTCATGAACATCTCTGTTTATATAATAATAACATACGTATATATACAGTGCTCAAGAGGTTAACCAAAAGATTGCCAAAAAAAAAGAGGTTAAACAAAAGTAACAAGATTATTGGTTGTTGTATTTTAATGGATTTGGAAATCCGAACTAAATCTAGTGTTATTGGTTTTATGATTTTCAAATCTGTATTAAAATCATGTGTTATTGGTTAAATAATTCATAAATTCTATATCAAATCAAGTGTTATTCAATCGTACAGATTTACTAATATATTTGATTTTATAATGAATTTGAATGGATTTTTTGGATTTTTTTGTTAAAAATACAAAGACTCAAATCCGAGGGAAAACCTCCAGATTTGCATATTTTACTTGGATTTATAAATACTACATGAATTTCTAAATCAATCAAAATATATAAACCAATAACACCTACTAAAGTTTCTGCATATACATCAAATTCCCAGAAAACATTTGGTTGTTGTATTTTAATGGATTTGAAAATCCAAACTAAATCTAGTGTTATTGGTTCTATGATTTTCAAATCTTTATTAAAATTATGTGTTATTGGTTTAATGATTCATAAATTCTATATCAAATCAAATGTTATTCAATCGTACAAATTTACTAATAAATTTGATTTTATAATGGATTTGGATGGATTTTTATTTAAAAAAATACAAATATTCAAATCTGAGGGAAAACCTTTGAATTTGAGGGAAAACCTTTGGATTTGTAAATACTAATTCAATTTTTTTAAAAAAATCTGTATATTTTACTTAGATTTATAAATATTACATGGATTTCTAAATCAATCAAAATATATAAACCAATAATACCTCTTTAACGAAAAACCCCATGTCGAAGTATGAAAAAAGAAACCGGACGAAAATAGTTTTACTTAAAGATTCCACCATTGTTTACACAATAGCAAGAGAGGACCACAAAACAGATATTAAGTTTCGACTTATTCTTGGATTCACCTCCTAGGTTGAACCTCTAGATTCATCAACCAATAGAATTTCATTATTTCAAATTCGATATCTTTTAAAAAATCAAACAAAATATTGTCAAATCTTTTTAAAATTAAAATGTAAAAATAAATAAATAAAAAATAGTAGTAATTACAAAAAGAAATATTTTTAACGTCGTCAGCAAAACATTAAACCCTGAATCCTAATCCCTAAACCTTAAATCCGAAACCCTAAACCCTAAACCCTAAACCCTTGGGTAAACCCTAAATTTTAGGATAAATCTTAAACTTTAAATCAAAATCATTAAACACTAAAACACTCAAGGGTTTAGGGTTTAGGATTTAGGGTTTAGGGTTTAGAGTTTACCCAAGGGTTTAGGATTTATCCAAGGGTTTAGGGTTTATGGATTAGGATTTAGGGTTTAGTGTTTTGCTGACGATGTTAAAAAGATTTTTTTTAAATTCTTTTAGGTGTAACCCGTGTTCGATAACGCGGCCGAGTTGCCGATTACTCGGCCAAGTACTCGCTAGGCGTCACCTTGCCGTAGAGAAAACAGCCAATTCGGCTGGTCTAGGCGGTCAACGATTTATTCCCGCGTTTGACCGCGTAATACGAAAAATCGCCGCGTAATACGTTCGATCCGAGTAGGTCTAATTGGGCCAAACGTTTTCTATATCTATTTTCTGTAATAATAACAACACAAAGCCCAAACGTTTTTTTTTCTATTTCTGTATAATTGGGACATTTATCAGTGTTCTGATTTTTTTTAAATACTGAGTTGAGTTTGGGATTTTATTTGTCGAAGAAAACCCTAATATCACGAGCTCTCAAATTCAATCTAAGAACAAATCGAGTGTTTAAATCTAAGACCAAATCAGGTATTGGATATCTCTTTTCATTTGATTTCTTTCTCTGTTTCTTTATTTTTACTTAATTTCAATTATTTTTTGGGTTCTTGTTTCGTCACGACTCAAGCTTAAGTGTTCGTACGTTCATGTTTACTCATTGTTTGTTTCATTGTGTCACTTAGGAATCAATGGATAATCCACCAACAGATACACCTCCACCTCTTAAGCGTAACTCAAATGATGTAGGATGGGAGTATGGAGTCTTGTGTGATGCAAGAAGTCTAGACAAAGTCAAATGTAAATTGTGTGGAAAAGAGTTTTCTGGTGGTGTGTTTAGAATGAAAGAACACATTGCTCATCTGAAAGGAAATGTGTCAGCTTGTCCTGTATCAAGTAAAGAAGATCAAGAGAAGTGTAAGAAGGCGGTTCTTGAAGGAAAAAACAAGAAGAATCTGAAGCGAAAACATGAGGAAGCTTTGCGGGCAGAGGTGAACATAAGTAAAGACAGTGGTACTGAAGAACTGGAAAGAGAGCTTGGAGCACTTAAAACTCCTCACTCCCAAGGTCCTATTGATCAATATGTGAGCAGCATTAACCCTGAAGCTTCTTTGGCGGCACAGACACGACAACAGAGTATCCACGATGCCATTTCTAAAGAGAAGACACATGTTGTTCGCCAATACTGTTCTAGATGGCTTTACCACACGAGTATCCCTTTCAATGCCATTGACAATGATAGTTTCAGACTATTTTGTGAAGCATTAGGACAGTTTGGGCCTGGTTGGGTGCCTCCAAGTCAGTATCAGCTTAGAGAGCCATTGCTAATTGAAGAACAACAGAGGACAAAGGAAAAATTGAAGATCTTAGAAGAAGAATGGGAAAGGGAAGGCTGCTCATTGATGACTGATGCATGGAGTGACATGAAAAGAAGAAGCATAATGAATCTGTGTGTTAACTCAAGAGGTGGTACAT
>NC_027756.1:48711744-48721555 GCF_000695525.1 Brassica oleracea var. oleracea | reverse complement strand
AAGATATTCTAACACATCTTTCTACTACACGGTGATAACATGATCTTTGAAGATTAGAACTAACTTTTTGTACATTCTTAAGATCAAAACAATATCTTTTTGGTGTATCCCGTGTATAGAAATTAGCTTTTGTTTTTTGAACTCGATGTGTATTAGAAAAAATTTCAATATATTTTGGAGTATAAGCTTTATGTTATAAATTTATAATATATAAGCTTTATGTTATAAATTTATGAATTAATATATATTAATTATTAAAAATTACTCCCCGATTAATCTCCGATTAATCACCGCTTTTTTGAAAACTCGTTAGGCCCGACGTCGTCGCCCGACTCGCTCCTAGCGCAATTTCGAACATTGATAATAACATACGTATATATACAGTGCTCAAGAGGTTAAACAAAAGATTGCCAAAAAAAAAGATGTTAAACAAAAGTAACAAGACTATTGGTAGTTGTATTTTAATGGATTTGAAAATCCGAACTAAATCTAGTGTTATTGGTTTTATGATTTTCAAATCTGTATTAAAATCATGTGTTATTGGTTTAATAATTCATAAATTCTATATCAAATCAAGTGTTATTCAATCGTACGGATTTACTAATATATTTGATTTTATAATGAATTTGAATGGATTTTTTGGATTTTTTTTGTTAAAAATACAAAGACTCAAATCCGAGGGAAAACCTCCAGATTTGCATATTTTACTTGGATTTATAAATACTACATGAATTTCTAAATCAATCAAAATATATAAACCAATAACACCTCCTAAAGTTTCTGCATATACATCAAATTCCCAGAAAACCTTTGGTTGTTGTATTTTAATGGATTTGAAAATCCAAACTAAATCTAGTGTTATTGATTCTATGATTTTCAAATCTGTATTAAAATCATGTGTTATTGGTTTAATGATTCATAAATTCTATATCAAATCAAGTGTTATTCAATCGTACAGATTTACTAATAAATTTGATTTTATAATGGATTTGGATGGATTTGGATGGATTTTTACTTGAAAAAATACAAAGATTCAAATCTGAGGGAAAACCTTTGGATTTGTAAATACTAATCCAAAATTTTTTAAAAATCTGTATATTTTACTTAGATTTATAAATATTACATGGATTTCTAAATCAATCAAAATATATAAACCAATAATACCTCTTTAGCGAAAAACTCCATGTCGAAGTATGAAAAAAGAAACTGGACGAAAATAATTTTACTTAAAGATTCCACCATTGTTTACACAATAGCAAGAGAGGACCACAAAACAGATATTAAGTTTCGACTTATTCTTGGATTCACCCCCTAGGTTGAACCTCTAGGTTCACCAACCAATAAAATTTCATTATTTCAAATTCGATATCTTTTAAAAAAAGAAACAAAATATTGTCAAATTATATTATCTTTTTAAAATTAAAATGTAAAAATAAATAAATAAAAATAGTAGTAATTACAAAAAGAAATATTTTTAACGTCGTCAGCAAAACATTAAACCTGAATCCTAATCCCTAAACCTTAAATCCGAAACCCTAAACCCTAAACCCTAAACCCTTGGGTAAACCCTAAAGTCTAGGATAAATCTTAAAGTTTAAATCAAAATCACTAAACACTAAAACACTCAAGGGTTTAGGGTTTAGGATTTAGGGTTTAAGGTTTAGAGTTTTAGGGTTTAGTGTTTTTATTTAGAGTTTAGGATTTATCCAAGGGTTTAGGGTTTAGGGATTAGGATTTATGGTTTAGTGTTTTGCTAACGACGTTAAAAAGATTTTTTTTTAATTCTTTTAGGTGTAACTACTATTTTTTTACTTTTTTATTTTAAAAACATAATATAACTTGCCAATATTTTGTTTTATTTTATAAAAGATATCAAATTTAAAATAATGAAATTCTATTGGTTGGTGAACCCAAAAATAACTATTAAGTTTCACGTAGAAAAGAGAATGCGTTAGTTATGGTAGTACTATATATGTAACCAAAAAAAAAAAGTGATCAGCTCATAAACCGAAAAAAAAAACGAAATCAAACTTAGCTTGATAAGAACTGAAACAGAGAACCATCCTCAATGTTGATGAGATCATAACACATTAAACGATTATATTTATATTTTTTTGGTTCGGGGGAGAACTCCTCAAAGCTCTGTCTATAAGACATAGATCAGCTAGGATTTTGAGAATGAGAAGCAAGAGAGAAAGAATCTCTTTATAAGAAAATCTATAGACTGAAACGAAGAAACTTGAGCACCAGCAGATTTAATCTTCACCTTTTCTAGTTCAACTATGACATCTGACAAAGACAATTCCACATTCTCGACCCGTTCCTCTAGTTGAAGGATCCCAGAAGATCCATTAGAAGAATGTGCTGCTTTCTTCCACTCCAAGGACACCTCCTCAAGCTTTGAATTTAGCCAGTCAAGCTTGAAGCCTGACTCCTTCAGAGCAGTCAAATCTCTTTGAGCATTGCTTAGTTCTGTCGCAGACAAGCTCTGTGGAGGCTTGCTCAGTGTCTCGACGAGGCCAAGGAGATGCATGTACTTTGTTTGGACCCATTGGTTCTCAGGTTTGAAATCTACTACATAGTGTGGGTCCTGATAGACAGTATTGGCCACTGGGAAAACCTGCCAATGAGAACAAGCAATGAGAAAATAGTTAGGAACTGGATTAAAATCCGCCACTCTCTTTTGTGGTGGTGATCAATGGGAGTCTCATTAAACTTACTTGAGAAGCAGAGATCAGGAAACCATCGAAATCTATTATATCATTCTCAGTTGATTTTCCTTGATGAACAACTTCAACTACTTTGATGTAGACTTCAACGGTTAGTTTGTCCTTTTCCAGGAACCCTAGCTTGGGACCTCAGCGCAGAACAAACTGTATTTCCTTTGTTCTTAAGATAAAGACAAAAATATATATATATCAATTTTTCTTCTTCATTCAGATTCACACAAGTTCGTGGAACGTATATAATCAAGGTGATTGATTACCTGGTGATCTGAATAGAACTTGGCCGGATTGATTCAACAAAACGAAGCTAAAAATAGCTCTCCTTTTCCATCCAGGTCTCAATGGATTAGGATTCCCAACGCAAAGGAACAGAGACAAGTGATCAGAGCAACAGGATCCCAAGGGATCCACCTCAGCATACCTAAGAAACAAAACAAAACAAAACAAAAACCTTTTTAGTTCTGAAAATCAAAATATCAATAAGAAAACTAGATGTGAATTTTTTTGATTTACCATTCGCAGCCACCACTTGAGAAGTTATCAGACTTTATCCAACTGTTCCTCTTGGAGATGTCATCTATCTCCCAACTCAATGCCTTCTCCATCTGTAAAATATTGATCGAAAAGGCTTGTTTTGATTTCTTGTATGTTTCCAATTCATGCATTATACTCCTATATATAGGAGGAGGATAACAAAATTTTACAGCATATATTCATCATACTTCTTCCTTTTTTAATCAAACTTCTTCCTTTTTATCATATATCCCAAATTCATATATATATATATATATATATATATATATTCAAATATTATTAATCAAACAAAAAGATATTTCTAATTGTCTAAAACGATGTCTAACAAAATCAAGGGAGATTATTCATAAAAAAAAATGTAAAAAAAAAACGTATGTTCTCGGAAAAACATATATGAGCTGGAATCTCTTGATTACTATAAAACTCTAACCACAAGTTTCAGTAGGAGCTGCAAAAGGTCTCAGTTTCCTCCATGAAGACAGGCCCGTTTTAACCAATTTAGTAGCATTATGCGAAACTTAAAGAATGGACCTTTTTATAATTTTTTTTTTGTTTTTTTCCTTGTTTTTCGTTAAATTGAACGAAAATCTCAATAATATTATTCGAGAAGTCAGTTTCTTATGTGATGCGCTCACGTTAATTTTCGCGATAGTTGATTACACTGATACCCTTAATGAATTAAAAATATTACACTTAAATACTATTATTGAATTTTTTATTTAGTTTCCTTTTTCTTTTTTAAAATTTTCCAAATAACATATATAATAAAAAATAAAACATTTATAAAGTTTAAAAAACAAATTGGAAAACGAAAATATATTTATATATAATATGATTTCATGAAAAAGGAAAGTTTACAAAGTAGAAATATTCCACTTAAAAAATATTTTTAAATAACATAAAATATACTTTTGAAGTAATAAAATATTTCTTTATATCTATATTTTCTTAAATGAAAATATATATTTGCATATAATGTGATTTCATAAAACAACATTCACACACATAATCTTGATATTAGAAAAAATATAATTTCTTTAAGAGATAATTTTAAACAATACAAAAATATATATTTTCAGAGTAATATAAATAATTTTTATATATCTATCTATTTTCTTAGAGGATTACATAAAATAATTAAGTAACATAAATAAACTGATATATGTTTAATTGACTAAAAATAGTTTATAATTAGTATTATTGGAATTTTTTATTTATTTTTCATATATTTAGTTGACTATAATATCTTTCAATTACAAGAAAAAAATCTATAAATTATATTTTACTTATATATTAGTATGATTTTAAAATACTATCACACAATTTTGATAAATATCATGAAATTACATGCACATTTAAACGATAAATAAAATTAATTTCATTTTACTTAATTATAATAAAAAATAATTATACTTTAGTTTGAATTTAAAAAATATATGTAACTCAGTATACTCACAACATGAGTGACTTGACTAACCCAACTTATATCTAAAATCATAGGTTTAACTAAAATATGAATATATATTTTATAATAATAATTTATTTTATAAATGTAAATTATAGGAAAACTCAAAACATATAACAAATAAAAATAAAATATTAACCAACTTTTATAATTTAGTTCTTTTGTAAAGTTTATATATATGCATGAAACTGTAGAATATTATTGTTATATTAATTTACGTAATTTAGAATCCGACCATTTAGTTTATTTTATTTTCATTATAAGCACAATATATCTTAAGTTATCAACGTAAATTTAAATAAGGAAATTAATCATAATTTTAATATATTTAAAATAAAAAATATTATAGTTGATTTTTACATACAAATATAATTAATTTAAAATTAAAATAAATAACAATCAATTATTATAGTATATTTATTTTATAAATATTTATACCCGTGCATAAATACGTGAAAATCACCTAGTAAGTTATATAGCCTGAAACAAATAAAAAGTATCAATTCTTCTAAAGATGAAGGGATTTCACTAAAGATCCAATGAATAGAAAATAATTTTTGGTTTGTGTTTTGCGTTGCTAACGGTTCACAGGGTTTTTTTTTTTTCCATTTGTCAATCTGAAAGTTTGGTAATGGAGTGTACAGATTTTTTGTTATTTTGTCTTTTATAAATAAAGTAAATTTAATAAATTATGGACCTTTTTGATAATTTAACAAAATAAATTAGACCTTTACAATAATACTAATAATGGTTTTGGACCTATAAATCCATGGCAATTGCCTATGCCGTAATAGTCAAGAGCCGGGACTGCATGAAGAGGCTTCGAAGCCTGTTATCTATCGAGATTTCAAAACTTCAAACATTTTACTTGATTCAGTTTGTATCTTTCTTTACTCCTATCCATCAACATGATAACACTTTTTCATATTTTTAGAAAATTCACATTTTTTTTCAGGACTACAATGCGAAACTATCTGATTTTGGACTTGCCAAAGATGCTCCTTTTTTTTTAGATAAAAAAAAATATTCAACCCGAGGATTCAGATCCGGTTACAAGCATGATTTGACCAAAATTTTTCAATTTAGCCTATTTCATCCTAGTTTCGCCCACCACTCAAACCGACACGTTCCACTATTCAGCTCTAAGCATCCTTAGGACTCAGTTGCTGTTCTCGACCATTAGCGATGACCCCAAGAATGTGAGGTTCTCCTCATTATCTCGGATGCCGGAATTCCTCGAGTCGCCTGCTAGTTTAGCTAGTTTCTGAGAAACTCCTCATAACTTATAACCATTTCTGTCCTTTAAGCGCTAGACGGTAAATAGTAGTGAAGGTTTCAAGTACCCTTACCGAGAAGAGCTCCAAGAAACCATACTGTACACACCACTATCCCGCCTCAAACATTGCAGAAGACGAGTTGATTTCACCGCCACCACCATAAATACCTGCACAGAAAGTCACCACACTGCCGCAAAATTTCAAACGAAACTTAAAGTCACCAAAGATGCTCCTGGTGAAGGCAAAACACATGTTTCTACTCGTGTTATGGGTACATATGGTTACGCTGCTCCTGAGTATGTAATGACCGGTGAGTGTCCCTCATTGGTGCTATCATTTTGAAATATTCAATGTTTTGTTGATCTGTTTCTTTATTGAACTTTTGTTAAAGGCCAAAGATGAGTGATGTTGTTGAAGCGCTCAAACCAATTCCGCATCTTAAAGACATGGCGAGCTCTTCTTACTACTTCCAGACAATGCAAGCCGAGCGTTTGAAAAACGGGTCAGGTCGGCAACCACAACCCGTGTTCGGACACTGTCTAGTCCTCATGGATCTCAGGGAGGAAACGGGTTTGGATCAAGAAAGGGTCAACCACAACCTGTGTTTCGGACACTGTCTAGTCCTCATGGTCAACATGGTTCCTCGCCTTATAGACATCAGATTCCTTCTCCAAAACCTACAAGGAGCAAACTACATAGCGGTCCCGTGCGTGGACAACAAACAAAAAGCCTAAATATTCGAGGCTTTTTACGTTTTTTTAACCGATGTTAAGGTAAGCTCTCTTTCAATCGATGAATGTAAAAACGACGAATACACGGTGAATCCAATTGTGATGTGCTATCTGATTCAACACTTCATTACTGAACTAATCTTCCTTTGACATATGGTAAATGTGACCAAGAGAAATTACAAACTCATATTTCTAAGTGGGTTAAGCTTATTGCACTATTAAAAAAATTACAAAAAAAATCTCAAACACAACTGTTGAGAAATAATAAGTGCGAAGAATATTTTCTTAATAGATTCGAATATATTGAACTTGGACAGAGATGCCAGAGCATATGCAAAGAAAAACAAAAGTAATGGACTGAAACACAAAATCAAATCTCAGGCGAGTAAAGAACCTCTCAGAAACTCCACTAAAGAACTCGAAAATCAAATCGAGTGGAACAGAGTATTTTTAGCAGAACATTAAAAAAAAAAAAAAAAAACTAGAGAGGCAAATAATCAAGAAAGAGACTTATATGGTTCATCTTCAAAGAAGATCCTTTCATAGTATTTTTTTTTTTCTTCTTATTTTGTAGAAAAAGAAAACAAATAAACAATTTTAAAAAGAAAAAAAACCAGACAGGAGATTAGTTCCAAAAGATTAAGAAGACATTGGAGGTTCTTCTCATTCTCAAGGCTTGAGAGCGAGAGCAAACCCAACCTTGGCACTCTTCTCGATCGCCTTAGAGTCAACCTCTCCAGAGATGGTGATGAACGACTTTGGACGCCACTCGTGCTGGATCAACGCGTTGGCTATACCCGCATTGTTCACGCGCGCCTTCACTGTGGTCAACGGGTCAAGAGCGTGCTGAGTACCCACGGTTATCGAGTTCACCTGGCTCTTCAAGTTATGGCTCACCTCAGCTCCAACCACCGTGTTCTTCAACGGGTTCACTATGTGGTAGTACGATGCATTCAATTTCTCACCTTTGTCATTCCTTTACAAGAAAAAAAAACAATTCAAGAAAGATCAAACCCCAAAAATAGAAAGTAGGACTGGTAGCGGAGGAGGCACTTACAGAGTAAGAGAAGCAATCAAATCATCCTTGGTGAAGCTCACACCAGCATTAAAATGTTTGAAGTTGCCAGATTCGGTGTCGAAGGAGACATCGGTACCAAGAGCCAAGACACTGGTTCCAATCACACCGGAGAAATTGACAACGGGGTTAGCTGTCAATCCAACGCTGGTGCAGATACCTGCGTGTGGGTGCAGATACTGGAGCTCAACCTGAGAACAAAACAAACAAAACAATTGTTTTGTTATAAAGATTCATAAATAACAAAACTATTTAATAAACTAATAAATGAAAATTATTTAAATTTACCTTGGCGGATTTTTGATCAGGCACCTTGGCGCTAACGATTGTCTTCAATCCAGGGGTAGCCTCATCATAGGTGAAAGTGGTCAGGATCTGAAAGTATATACACGGAGAAATGGTCAAAGAAAATCTCTCTAATAAAAGCTATGTGATGATGGTGTTAAGTAAATGCTTACAGAAGAATCAGAGGCAACTTTGATATCAGCAGTGAAGTTCTTGTTCTTGACTTGGGTAGCTACATCACCCACAAACAAATCTCCCTTGTTTGTTCCACTTGTAGTGATTGACTACAAAAAAAAAATCATCACAACACACATAAAGTCTCTGACTTTTTTATAACAAAGACTAATCAACATCACATAAAGCTCAAAGCTTTATTCCGACTGTGATGATGAACAGACAGATAAAGACAAGAATGACTTACAACACCGGTTGAAGAGTAAGTGGTGATACTGAGCTTCTGGTCTCCTTGGTAGTCCTTGTAGAGAAGATCTACAATACAATCCAAGGCAACAAATTCAAAAACTCATCCTACAATCGAAACACTATATATAGATCGGTTGACATTTTCCAGATCCGCCAAGAAAACTCAAAAACAGCTAAAACAACGAGTGACCCATTCATAATCATACACAAAAAAAAAAAAAAAGATCAGATTCGATTAAATCTAAGGATAAACGAAACAGTAGCAGGCTCATAAACAAGAAGATTAACGAATAAACATGATTGTTTATTCATCATACCTCTGGCCTTTTTGCCGATCTCGGTGTAGAGTCCTGGACCTTTACCCATGATTGTTTCTTGAAGAAGTTGTGATGGAAGAAGACGAGAGAAGCAGAGAAGTAATGGCTTTTCTTTCTTTTCTGGTTAAAATGAGGAAGAAGAAAACCCTATATATCTCTTTTTTTTTCCTCTTTATCAAGCAAAAATATTTCAGCCGTTGGATCTATACTACTTGGTCGGTTTCCCTTTTTTACAACCGTTGATTAGTTTATTCTCCACTCACCAAGTAATTTTATTCATTTATCTCCTCGTCCATTCTTCCATTTTCATTGCGTGGCACACAGGCCGGCTTCTCTTATATTTTTTACTTCTACCCCAAAGTTATCTTTAGTTATAAATCATGGAGTGGATTGCCATTAACCAGATCCGGTGTAAGACCGGCCCAATACCTAAAAGATGGAGAGATGGCCGAAACCTAGAGAGAGGAGAGAGAGAGCCGATTTTAAGAGAGAGAAAGACGGCCACAAAGCTTGGAGAAAATGAAACCCTTTTCTTTTACTAGTAGATGTAATCTTTTCATTATTATGTATTATTAGTTTTCCTAATCCTAATGAGTTTAGGTTTTTGGATACTTTTCATTTATCTTCATCTTGTAATCCTTATATAAATGAACTCCTTTGATCATTAATAATAACAGAAAAATATTCAGACTCTAAAACTCTCTATTTACAACACGTTATCAGCACGATAGACTCCAAAACCCTGAGACAAAACCTAACCTAAAATCCGTCACACATAAACCCTAAATCAGGCGCAACTTAAGATCGATCTATCTCTCAAACCCTGAGGAACCAGACGACGAGCTACATATCAAGTTGAAGCTCTTGACGAGACGAATCTATCATCGCAAACCGTTCGTCGATCCGATCTCAGACGCGCCCACACTCGCATAAACAATACGCGGTGCCGTCTTGATCTTTTGGAACCCTAATCCCGAA
>NC_027756.1:48711253-48711567 GCF_000695525.1 Brassica oleracea var. oleracea | reverse complement strand
CTCTCGGCAATGCGCCCCCGAATGCACGCGTTCGTCTCAGCCTCATCCCGCGACCCCGACTGCACGCGTCCATCTCAGCCTCATCTCGCGACCCCGACTGCAAGCGTCTGTCTCGACTCGAGACCCGATTGGAAGAAGACAGCTCGCGTCCGCGTCGCAGCTCGCGTCTGAGGTTCATTCATTCATCTTGGAGGTCCGGTTGAGCTCGCGTCCACGTCGCAGCTCGCGTCCGAGGTTCATCCATTCATCTTGGAGGTCCGGTTTCTACAATCTGCAAAACAAAGGTAATCCTAATTCTGAGAACATGAATCGAA
>NC_027756.1:48710583-48711017 GCF_000695525.1 Brassica oleracea var. oleracea | reverse complement strand
ATTGATTTTAATTTTGATTTGAAACTTGAGTGTTTGATTGATCGCCTAGAGCTATGATTAGGATTGTTTTAAAACTTGAATCTGAATCTTGTTTAAACTAAAACCCTAATCTCGAATTTTAAAATTCCTAAAGGCCTTGAAACCTTAAATCTCTCATTACTTAAAGCTTGAAAGATTGATTTAAAGAATTTACGTATTGAATGAGAGTTAGGTTGCTAGATTATTTAATTTTAAAACCTAATAGATATGCAACTAAGAAATGGGATTGAATGCATCTAGATCCCTTTTTGTATATGGCCGTGTAGCCTAATACATTGTCCATACTTGCGGCCTTTTGCCCTTGATTGATTAAAAGCCGTGTGGCTTAGTGAATATCAAAGTGATCGTGTGGCCTAGTATCCGGATGGTTATATAAACCGGATTGCATCATGATC
>NC_027756.1:48709627-48710002 GCF_000695525.1 Brassica oleracea var. oleracea | reverse complement strand
TCTGGAAGATATTATCCAGAATGGGAAATGAACACTTCAACTGCCCTGAAGTCTAGAGGACTCGGGAAATGTATCATTGAAGGAAATGATGAAAGTGAAAAGCATAGAACCTAACTATTATGCGCTATCATCTCACTGAGGAACTAAGAAATAAGTATGAAAATATTGAGGATCCTTATGATCTTTGGATAAAGCTAAAATCCATATACTCAATGGAATTATGGCGAAAAGCCATGAATGATTGGAAGATTCTCAAGTTCCAGGATTTTGAATCCGTGGAAGAATATAATTCTGCTCTAATGAAAATCACCTATAGTCTTGAACTATGTGGTGAAGTGGTAACAGATGATGATTTATTATATAAAACATACTCCA
>NC_027756.1:48703535-48706173 GCF_000695525.1 Brassica oleracea var. oleracea | reverse complement strand
GGCGTCCGGCTCTTCAGCAAAGAACGTCTGGCTCTTCTACTAGACGCGTCCGGCTTTTAATACTAAAAGGCGTCTAGCCCTTCTTCTTGATCACGGGCTAGTAGAGACAAAAGATCAACCGGATACAAATGTATTGTAGTTCATAAGCTTGTGAGAGCCGAGATCTATGACCTAATGATATATATTTCAGTGTGATATAATCCACATCAACAGAGGTCATGAGACACCATCAAGAGATGGATAAAGGACTACAATGTCCGAGATAGATATGGTATTACCTAAGGCAAAGAAATCGATGTCCACATCCATGAGAGTGTTCGACCGCAAAGCCATAATAAGAGATTGTAAACTCACAGCAATGATCATTGATCTTGAACACTCATGAGACAAGTAGTGGACATGTATAGAAGAGGTCTATGATCCATACATGGATCGGCCAGATCGAGACACAGGTTCATGATAACCACGTCTAGTACATTGTCCATAAGTACTTAGTTTATCCGATCAAAGTAAAGAGTTAACAGTAGACGATCAAGTTTAGACTATGGACACATGCAAACACGATTTGCAAAGACCCAATAGTGATCCCCCGAGAACAATATGGTTCACATTGTTTAGCACACATGCTTTACCGGGACACTCAATGTCAAAAGACATGAGAAACGACCTAAGAGGTCGAAGTGGTCTAGATACGGCTTAGTAATGAACTTGGCCGATTACTCCCTTCCTACATATACAAGAAAGATCACGCACCAAGATGCATAGAATGTAGAACCTACATTGAGGTTCACATCAGGGGGAGTAGTGCGTGTTGTACTCTTTTTCCTTAATCATGGTTTTGTCCCACTGGGTTTTCCTGATAAGGTTTTAATGAGGCAACATGAAGCGTACTACAGATCCTGTATGGTTATGGCATCCAAGGAGGAGTGTTATAAATCATGGAGTGGATTGCCATTAACCAGACCCGGTCCAAGACCGGCCCAATACCTAGAAGATGGAGAGATGGCCGAAACCTAGAGAGAGGAGAGAGAGAGCCGACTTTAGGAGAGAGAAAGACGGCCACAAAGCTTGGAGAAAATGAAACCCTTTCCTTTTCCTAGTAGATGTAATCTTTCCATTATTATGTATTAGTAGTTTTCCTAATCCTAGTGAGTTTAGGTTTTTGGATACTTTTCATTTATCTTCATCTTGTAATCCTTATATAAAGGAACTCCTTTGATCATTAATAATAACAGAAAAATATTCAGACTTTAAAACTCTCTATTTACAACATCTTTATAATATTTAGATGTTAATAATATTTCATTGCATCACCACCTGATTTGTTATTGATTTTTGTTTAGATGGTTTTAGAGGGTATATTCAACTGAGAGTTTCAGATGATTTGTATTAAAATGACAAATCTAGTATTATTCAAATGAGGATTTTAAAAAATACTTCCAAATCCAGTGTTATTGAACCTGTCATTTTAATAAACGCTCTGAAATCCACTGTTATTGAACAAAATTTAAGTCAGAGATTTTAGAATGCTTTAAATATTTTTAGGGTATTTGAGAGAGATTGCTTAGTTATAAAAATAAAAATCCAAATCTCATGGTTTTAGATGAAATTCTAGAGTTATTTAACAAAAATCACACCAAATTCTAATATTCTTTTTAAATCATCTAAAAACTCACTAAAATCAAATCACTTCAAATTTCATATTCAACTAGACCCTGATCCGCGCTAGCGCGGATATAAATTTTCAGTTTTTAATTATTTATTCTTTTAAATGATGTATTTGTAATATTCGTTCATATTATATTCATTAAGTAAATTTTTTTTTTTGCATCTTAAACTATCTATTTTTTTACGAATGTGTGATATCATATAAAAAATATAAAAAAATGAGTATAGAGTTAATTAGATAATTTTAAAAACAGAATTTTTTCTTTCGTGTGCGATATCATATAAATAATGATCCGTCCAGTTAACAAAAATCATGATTATTTTATTTGTAATTTTTTTTATTTTGACCATTTTCTTAAAACTATATTAAATTTTACATATTTTAATTAGAATATTTTTAATATCTTTACTTTTTTATTTGAAATGCAACTCAATATTTTTTTAACAATTATAACAAAATATTTAAAAAATATTTTTAGAATTTGTTTGGAAAATATGAAAATTACATTTTAAATTAAAATTATCCTAAAATATGATAAGTTTTGATGTAAACGAAAACTCAAATTATGTCAAAAATAATGATATTCAATGATAATAACAATTTTAATTGATTATTTTTAAAAAAATACATTTACAAAAATATTGTTTGAAAGAAAATTCATTTATCTTTCAAATATAAAATGAAAATATTATAATTAAATAATAAAAAATATAAATAAAAATAATAAATTTAGCAAATGACAACTGAGTTATATTATGCTAAAATTTTCTTTCTAACAATTTATCAAATGACAAATGAGTTATGAGCAAATAATACCATATAATTTTTAAAAACATAGTCATTCTTAAATATTTTTTGAATAAATAATTATTTTTAAATTTAATCAACTGGAAATAATATCCGTACAATTGTGTGAGTCAAATTCTAGTTTTATTGATGCATGTTATATATTAGTGCTGCATGTTTTAG
>NC_027756.1:48702573-48703483 GCF_000695525.1 Brassica oleracea var. oleracea | reverse complement strand
AAAAAAATAAAAACACAAAATATTTAAAATCATCTTGAACTCGCTTTTTCACTCGCAACAAGATTTTACTTTGACAGCTCAATCAAATACGTCAAGCACTTCAAAGGACGGATAAAAAACATCAAGAAGATAAAAGCTAGAGAGGAAAAGAAAAACTTCAACCTCTTTTTTCGTTTTACAAATAGTTTTTTGTTTTTTTTTATCTTTCTAAAGAACAATTTCGTTCATTTACAAATTTTATCTCTATTTTTAAAATACATAGCCTAGATAAACTTATTTACAAAAGGAAAAATTCATAATAATTTACCCCTTTTAAAAATAACATCAAATAAAAATATCAACGTTGACCAGCTTGATAGATTTTTTTTGAGAAAAATTAATGTTTTCTAAAGAGTTTTGGAGAATTTGGAGAGTATTGTTAGATGGTTCTACTAAAACCATATAAATGATGCAAATATTTTTAAATTCAAAAATCAGATACGGTTTTACTAAACTAATAAAATCGAATTCAATTATATTGTAGTATAATTACATATAGACTATAAAATTGAGAATTGAATTATAGATGGGATGAAACTGGTCTCCACAAAAGGGATCTATTTAATATTCCCCAACAGTTCTGACCTCTCCTCCCCGTTTTGTATTAGGTGCATTAATGTTTTAGATTTATTGGGCACATGAAGCTCATCGTTGGGCATCATCTCCAGCAACGTGCAGTCCTTGACATGATTGATATCTTGCATATTTCCATTGTCTTATCCATTCACCCATGTGTATTTTGATCATATAGACTAGGATTTAGCCACATTTAGGTTGCATTTTGCATACATGAGTCTTTATCAGGTGTTGGAGTACCACATGGAGTTCTTGGAGGCATTTGGGTGCATTTTGAGCTCAAAAGAAGTGTTCA
>NC_027756.1:48686781-48701259 GCF_000695525.1 Brassica oleracea var. oleracea | reverse complement strand
AATTCTAAAGTTAAAACAAAGTTTAAATCGGTTTTAAATTTACAATTGTTTTATACAAAACCTAAATTAATAAGATAAATGTATTTTAAAGTATAACAAGATTTAGTTAACTTTGACCCATCTTAGTGATCATTCTATATATGATTTCCTTTAATAACAAATTGTGAGTTAAATTATATGAAATATTTTAGACACAATGCAATCAATAAATCCAAACGAATTTAAATTTCTTACCAATTTAATATTTTAAAATCGATTGTAGTATATATAACAATTTATATTCAAATGTTATTGTAATTTTTTTTAATTTAATTAAAACTTCTACGAATACCACGTGCGTAGCCCGGGAAAAGCCTCTAGTAATAATAATAATGTTATTACAAAGAACAAGAATTATATTATAAAGTGTTATGAACCAGATTGTGGATGGCTCATAACCAAGAGATTATGATTTGTAATTAACTTATACGAATACCTCTAGTGTGATATAAACCCTACAAAATAAAAGCTCTTAAAACAACACAAACAAAAAAAAGCTATAAATATTAATGACCTATACATGTCGTATTCATAGGTCCAATACAAAATAATATGCCAAAGTTATTGGTAAGGAAATCAGCATTCCAAATATCACCCTGAAAAAAAATGCAAAATAATTAAAACCACACGATGAAATTTCAAAAATATACATTTTTTTTTTAAAAAAGAGAGAAATAACAATATATTTACCCCGTACTAGCGATTTCCGGATTAACATTATACTCTTTTGCAAAAACAAATGGCACAATCCCTTGTGGCAATGCAGCCTACAACAACATAAATCAGAAGAAACTGATTATTGTTTTCAACAAGTCAATGATAAGACTCTTATTAATGGATTGCAAATTTCAAGTTGTTTACCTGTAAAATTGTGACTCTGAAAAGAGTACTTCGTAACCTGATGCTAAATGCAGAAGCAACCATAAGAGCTGGCCCTAATACAAACTTGAGGACCATTGTTATGATCGCCATTTTTGTTCCACATGCTATGATACTACTTTGTGATGCCATGAAAAGACCTGTTTTATCAAAGCATTGATAACAAGATCCAAAGCCATGTAATATGGTTTTTATAAAGTAATTTTATAAACAAATGTGTTAAAATATCAATGTAAAGTAACTTTGAGAGTTGCCACTTCTTTTCCATATAGTTATATCAATCAAAGAACTTTTGACCTTGGTGTTCCTAAATTAATTAATCTTTTGATTTATACTTTCCTTACACTAAATAAAGCTCCAGTGAGCTATACATTTTGTTATCTATCTTATATATATGTCTGCTTAATATTATCTTAACAAAAAAAAAACTTATGAGTTGAATCTATACTTGTTTTGAAACTTCCAGCAGATCATATTTTATTTTGAGTTGGTTCATTGTGAAACTATTATTTAGAATATATGGAGTGATTACCTAAGCTGAACATGGCCATTCCTAAGCCTCCATCAGATATCATATGTACTGATTTACCGATCATCTCAGGCAATTTCCATCCCAATCTATAGGAAAACAAGAAATAATGAGACACATTTTATGTTTAATAGATAACAAATCTGAATAGGTGGAATATCATTAGACTATCCCACTTAGATATTTTTTCTTTTAAAGTTGAATTTGTACATAAACAAATCAATGAAACAGAAAGCCGAAAGTAGAAGAAGCATTACTAAATCTATAGGTTCTGTTCGCTTTTCTTTTTTAAAAAGAGAAAAATAAACCTTTACATGTGTAAGTTGATTTATCAATTCATTTTCAAAACAAACTGATTATGCTGATTGAATTTTTAGATACATAAGATGAATCTGTTTCACCTGAAATGTAAAGTAGCCCAAACTAATCCAAACAACGTTGCGTATGTATTAGGATTGATTATAAGCTTTTGCCAAGCCTTCAATAGAATCTTCCCAGTTCCAGGAGATCTTGTTCTCACTATTGCTACTTCTTCTTTTGGCTCTTGCTCTATATCAGCTTCTTCATTGCCATTGCCTTGTTTTACAAGAAACACATCTTTGATTAGGGTAAATGCAAAAGGAATTTTTTTACTGAAAAGGTGAAAAATATATAAATATATTAGCTACCTCTGTGTTCTATGGAAGCTCCAGAAGATGTTATCTTCCTCGCGGCATTAATCTCGAATAAGAAGAGCAAGATGTTGTACCAAATCAAGCTCTGCAAGACAACAATCTGCACCAAAATGTTCACAGCTGCATCTCCATCGATGGCACTTAAGATTGGGATTCCAAGAATGAGAGTGTTTGGCAACACGGATACAGATAATCCGGTTATGATCCAACCCAACTTATCTCCTCTTCCTCCTGTTGGATGCCAGAATCTTAAAACCACGGCTAATACAACAAAGGCTAAGATTTTCTGGAGAATGTCTGAGAGAATGAGTTTAGGGCTCATTTTAAAAGGGTTGTTTTGGGAGATTACTTGGAAAGAAAGCAAAGGGATGGAGAATTTAGCGACAAATTTGTTGATGCCTGCGCATTGTTCGAGAGAGAAGATATTTAGATGTTTTGCAGAGAGGTAACCTAGGATCATTGCAACATAGAGAGGAACAGTTGCTGAAAAAACATGGTAGACATCAAGCCAAGAGATCATCCTTTTCCTATATATTAAACAATTGGGGTTTATTGTCTGAAATTGTTTAATTTCATACAATTAAAACCCAAAAAAACAAGGAAAGATCTGAAAGAAAATAGAAGGCACAGTTTTCTTTCAAATTATTATGGGAAATAATCTGTTTGATCTTGTGGTATATATATTGGTAAAGTCGATGGCTTTTTCTTTCTTTTGTTCAAATGTAAAACTCTTGAATTTCAAGCTGCTTGATTCCACAATGGAATTTTTGTTTTAAGGGAAAATGATGAGGGAGTTAAAGCCTGGGTTTGTAGAAACTCTGCACTTAAATTTATTTTCTTGTTATTGTTACAAAACAGTTTTGCCAATTCTTGTGGAGTTGAGTTTAGCATACAATAACCAATCATTTTTTTTAATTTTTTGGCATTTTCTTCTCACCAAATTTATATAACTAAAGGAGGAAAAAACAACAAAAGAGAAAGAGAAGGCTGTTTAATTTGTCTTTTGCATGAACAAAGAAGAGCTAAATATGCTCCAGCAGAACTTTAATTCTCTAGCCTTTGATTTTTTCTTACATAAGATACTTATATTAAATTGAAAATTAACAAAAACGTCTCTTTTATGCATATATAATGTGTAGCCTACTGTATAATGTACGACCATTTCAAGTCAAAAAGGATATACAGTACAAGGTATAATACACATGGAGTGTACATAATACTTATGATGAGAATAAAAACAAAAAGAATAAAGAAGTGAATTGGGAAGGAAGTAATCATCAAGCATAATATTTTTTTTATTTCCACATTTGTTTTGAAAATTTAGAAATAAGCATTTTCCATTTATAAATATACGTAGAACATTGTGTCTTCTTTTTTGCTAAAAATAGGGAACTGTCTGTCTTTTAAGTTTGCTTCTAACAAGAAGGAAGCAAATGCTTACCATTTTAGATTGAACCGAGAAACTTTGGAACAATTGAAAGCTGAATTTGTCTGTGAAAACGAATCAAAGCCTCATGGAGTTCTTTTTAAAAATGTTAACTATAATGTTTTACTATGGGAAATATTAGCAACATAATTAACTCCAAATCAAATTTGATTTTTATTTGGTACAAAATTAACAGTTATATAAGTATTTATTTACTTGAAGTAATTTTCTTAAAAAAATTTCTTGGTAACAGTAGAGGATATATATATATTCGTACCCATCAACAAGTTAATTTTAACCATATTTAAGCTTCATAACCCATGAAAGATACACTTCTTAGTTCTTTTTATTATTTATCTTTTGAAGTGAAAGACTACAATTAATAAATACAAAAGCAATGACCTTTATGAACAAAGAAAACATAACATGTTTAGTAGTTCATAACCTTTTAAACTGAACTAATAGATCAAAATGAATGTAAAGCATATCCCAAAACATGTTATCATTAAAAACTTGTAAATAATCCTATTTTTACCCCAGACAAAAAACAAAGAAAATAAATTGGGAGCTAAAAATAATAATTTTAAAAATCAAAACATAGAAATTGTCCACAGATAAACAACGACGGCTCTCCATCCTTAGCGGTGACTTCCTAAAATTGGAGATTGCTTCTTAATCAAGTTTATTTAAACACCAATCATTCACGTTTCTGAAAATTCGCAGTACGTTTCATCATCCTAAGGCTTTAGGCTCTCAAAAGAAAAATAAAACAGAAAACGACCTAAAGCCATGTTGAAAGCTTAGTAATTTTTCATTTAAATCTTATCCCCTTAAGAAAACAAGGGAAAAAAGATTTATATTTTCATATAAAAACTGTTTTGTTTTTCTTTAGATCAAACGTAATTTTTAAAAGATGGAGATAGCTAGGTTGTTAAAGTTGATGTGTGTGTTCTGTATTGCTGGTCTGATTCCGACCATAAGAGCCAACATTTCGGAGTTGGACGAGTATTGGTCACAACGAGCCGACGAAGCCCGAGAGTTCACTCTTCAAGCTTATCATTCTGATCCTTACGAAATCGTCGATCACTTTCATGAACGTCACTACGAGTAAATCAAGCCATAACTTTGAACCAACAAATTTTTTTATTTTTTTTTTTTGCTAAAAAACCAACAAAATTGCTAATGTTTGATTTTGTTTTGGTTTGGTGTAAATATATATATTTGTATACAGCAACTCTACTGATGATACCACGACAGAGGAACATAGCAGCAACTCTACTGATGTTACAGCTACAGCGGAAGATAGCAGCAACTCTACTGATGTTACAGCGACAGAGGAAGATAGCAGCACGAAGCCTGAAGAGGAGCGAACTGAGGTCATTGAAATGGTCGGAAACTCTAAGAACAGCACTAGACGAAGCTTAAAAGGTAAAGGCAAAGGAAAATGGAGTAAGCTTAAGGGACCGTGTACCGCAAGTAACCCGATAGATAAATGCTGGCGTTGCCGTTCGAATTGGGCTAATCGTCGTAAGAAGCTTGCTAAATGTGTCCGCGGGTTCGGCCACGGGACGACCGGTGGGAAACGTGGACGTATCTACGTGGTTACAAGCAACCTCGACGAGGACATGGTGAACCCTATACCAGGGACATTGCGTCACGCCGTGATTCAAAAGGAACCTCTCTGGATTATTTTCAAGAACGACATGAGCATTCGTTTAAGCCAAGAGCTTTTGGTTAATAGCGACAAGACGATCGATGCACGTGGAGCTGATGTCCATATCGCGCATGGCGCAGGGATAACGATGCAGTTTGTGAGAAATGTTATTATCCATGGACTGCACATTCACCACATTTCCGAGAGTAATGGTGGTATGATCCGAGACTCGGTAGACCATTTTGGAATGAGGACTAGAGCCGATGGTGACGGTCTATCTATATACGGTTCGTCTAACATATGGATTGACCATGTTTCGATGTCGAAATGTCAAGATGGACTCATTGATGCCATTGTTGGATCCACTGCCATTACAATCTCCAACTCTCACTTCACTCACCACAACGACGTGAGCACTCTTACCTATATAATCTATTTTTTAACACTGGTCAAATCGTCATTATTTATTTTAATATAAGATGATCAACTAATTGCAATATATGCGATATAACCTAGATTCTGATGTTATATTTATTAAGAAGAATAGCTACCATACTTTTTTTTAACACCACAATAGCTGCTAGACTATGATGTTGTTTGTGTAGGTGATGCTGCTTGGTGCGCAAAACAATATGAATGAAGCGGACCAGAAGATGCAAGTCACAGTGGCTTATAACCATTTTGGTAAAGGACTTGTACAGAGGATGCCAAGGATCCGATGGGGATTTGTTCACGTTGTGAACAATGACTACACTCATTGGGAGCTTTACGCTATCGGAGGTAGTCAAGGTCCGACTATTCTCAGCCACGGAAACCGATTTATAGCTCCTCCACACTTGCCTTATTACAAAGAGGTAACTGAAAAGCAAAAAAAAAAAAAAACCATAGATAACAATTCATGTAAACTTATGAAAAAAAAACTAATTAACGTAGGTGACAAAGAGGGATTATGCTTTGGAAGACGAGTGGAAACACTGGACATGGAGATCTGAGAAAGATATATTCATGAACGGAGCTTTTTTCAGACAATCTGGGGATCCTCATTACAAAAGTGCTCACACGAGAAAACAAATGATTAAACCTAAAAATGGATATGCTGTTTCTAAGCTGACCAAATACGCAGGAGCACTTGATTGCAGAGTCGGTAAACGCTGTTAGAACATCTCCTTTTTATTACTTCATTGTCTTAATTAAAGACAATTTTTTTCACCATTTTGATTTTTTGATTCTATCTAGATCAGGATATTACAGAATTAAGGGGTGAAAATTAAAAGCGTTTTAATTTGTATATGTATTTTTGTGTTATGAACAAACACAACAACAAGAGGTATTAAAGAGTAAGTGAAATAGCTCATTCTTGTACTTTTGTAATGACTTCTCTTGTATTTCAGCAAATTCATACTGGGTGACATTTCGATTAATATTTAAAATTTAATTATAAAGTAACATAGATTTAACTATGCTAAACACGCAAAATGTTCTATTCCAAAAAAAAATTGTTAGAAAAGTTCTACACGGATATGAGTCTATTCTAAAAAATATATCCCGAATTAATATCCCCCAATTATTAAAAGAGAAACATTTAAAAACAAAACAACCTTGATTTTATGTATTATTAACAAGTTTGTCATTATACTTTTGTGTCAACACCACAAGCCTTCTCACATCAAATTTTAAACAACTATTTATTTATCAAAAAAATTACAACATATGTCATCAACCCTCTATTCATTATATCATTTATCAAAATATATTAGTTTAAATGTATTTTCATATCAGATTCCTAATTGGTAATCTACTAATAATAGCAATCTTAATTAATTCAAAAGGTTGTGAATTCCACTTATGTTGAAAACTTGTGTTTTTTCAACAATTAAAAGTTGTGTATTTTTATTAAAAAATAACTATTTATATTGAAAGAATGTGACCATTTATATTGAAAAGTTGTGACTCTTCATATAAATATTATTACAAAAAGACACAACCTTTTAATTCAAAAGATGTGACTCTTCAAACAAAATTTTGAAAATCTATAAATAGTCCAATGTTCATTCCTTCTCAAAGCATAATTTTCACTAATCAAATAAAATGGTGAAGAAAAAACACAATTAATAATAGCAAAACCAAGTAATGTTGAAAAGTTGTGTGTTTTATAGGAATTTTATTTCTTGTTAAAATTTTGTCTTTTCATTATATATTAAGATATGTCCTTTCATTATTTGTTTCAAGAGTTGTGTATTAGTTAGTATTTAAATTAAAAAGATGTAATTATTTAAATGAAAAATTGTGACTATTCATATATGTATCATTTCAAAATAACTACCTTTGACCTTTAAATTGAAAAGATGTGACTATTTAAATTGAAAAGTTGTGACTATTTATATAAGTATCATTTCAAAATAACCACCTTTAAACTGGAAAAAATGTGACTATACATCTATATGAAAGTTGAATTTCTTAATTTTTTATATGAAAAGTTGTATTTATTAGTATTGAGATGAAAAATTATGTCTTTTTGTTTTTATTTTGCTCATATCTATTTATTAATATTTCATAAATATTTGCAATTGTTTCATTTCTAAAAATAAGTGTATTGATTAACATGAAAATTTGAATCTCTTAAGTTTTATAGATAAAAGTTGCATCTCTTAACTGTTTTACATGAAAAACCCAAACAATGTTGAAAAGTTGTGTATTTTTTTAGAATTTTTATTTCTTGTTAAAGTTGTGTTTTTTTCGTCATATGTTTCAAGAGTTGTGCATTAGTTAGAATTTAATTTTAAAATATGTAATTATTTAAATGAAAAGTTGTGACTATTCATATTTATATCATTTCAAAATAATTACATTTAAATTTGAAAAGATGTGACTATTTAAATTGAAAAATTATTACTATTCATATACGTATCATTTCAAAATAACTACCTTTAAATTGAAAGATGTGACTATTCATATATATGAATAAATTAAAAACAAAAAGACATAAATTTTCATTTCAATACTAATAAAAATTTCCATATTAACAATGATTAAAAATGATAAATATTTACGTGGTGTCATCAACGAAGAGGTACAAATGTGTTGTGATTTAAGAGATATGAACGTATCATAATCTAAGAGGTATAAACGTGTTGTGATCCAAGAGGTACAAACATATCATGATCTAAGGAGTATGAATTTTTTGTGACTGAAAGGATGTGAATGTATTTTGGCCGAAAATATACAAAACGGTCGTGACCGAAAGGTTGCCAATGATCATAAACGAAAAAGTGCGAAAGGATCTTGACCGAAAGGATGTAAAATTAATCTTGACTGAAAAGGTGGGAACGTATCTTGACCGTGACCAAAATGGTGCAAATGGGTTATGAGCGAAAGGGTGCAAATGATCGTGACCGAAAGGTTGCGAATGGATCGTGACCGAAAAATTGCAAACAGGTCGTGACCAAAGGGTGCAAATCGTCATGATCGAAAGGTTGCAAATGAGTTGTGACCGAAAAAGTGTAAACGGGTCATGACCAGAAAAGGGTGTGAACGGATCGTAACTGAAAGGGTGTGAACAATTTGTTACCGAAAGAGTGTGAATGGGTCTTGACTGAAAGGGTGCGAACGAGTCGTAACCAAAGGTGTGTCACTGTCAATGGATCATGACCAAAGAGGTAAGAATGAATCGTTACTGAAAATGTGCGAACGAAATATCACCGAGAGAATGCTAAAGGTCAACCATGATGTTGGTGATATAAGAGTATGATCTTTTCTGGCCAACATAAAAAGTCTATTTAAAACAATTACAAATATTTATGAAGTATTAATATATAGATATGAGTAAAGTAAAAACAAAAAAAAACATAAATTTTCATCTCAATACTAATAAATACAAAACAATTTCATATAAGTTTACTTTTCATATTAACACTAATTAAAAATTATAAATATTTATATAGTGTCATCAACAGAGAGGTATAAATGTGTTGTAATTTAAGAGATATGAACGCGTTATAATCTAAGAGGTATGAACATGCTATGATCCAAGAGGTACAAATGTATCATGATCTAAGGGGTGCGAAAGTGTTGTGACTGAAAGGGTGTGAATGTATTATGATCAAAAATGTACAAAAGGATCGTGACCGAAAGGCTGTGAACGGTCATAAACGAAAGGGTGCGAACGGTTCCTGACCGAAAGGATGTGAAATTAATCCCGACCGAAAGGACGCGAATGGATCTTGACCATGACAAAAAGGGTACAAATGTGTTATGACCGAAAGCGTGCAAATGAGTTATGACCGAAAGCGTGCATATGGGTTATGATCGAAAGCGTGCAAATGGTCGTGTTTGAAAGATTGTAGATGGTCGTGGCCGAAAGGTTGCGAATGGATCGTGACCGGAAAATTGTAAACGGACCGTGACCAAAGGGTGCAAATGGTCGTGACCGAAATATTGCAAATGGGTTGTGACAAAAAAGTGCAAACGTGTCATGACCAAAAGGAGTAAACGGATCGTAACCGAATGAGTGTGAACGGATCGTAACTGAAATAACGTGAATGAAAGGATGCAAACGAGTCGAATCCAAAGGAGTGCCAATGAATCATGACCGAAGAGGTAAGAATGGATCGTGACTGAAAAAGTGCGAATGAGACATCACTGAGAGAATGTTAAAGGTCAACCATGGTGCTGGTGATATAAAAGTATGACCTTTTCTCGACAGCATAAAAAGTCTATCCAAATTAGAATATATCATTTTCTTAATATTTCTTAGATTTTGCATGTTTTTACCCATCTAGAAACTTCTTGTCTTATGGTCAACCATGGTGCTGTTGATATAAGATTATGACATTTTCTCGACAACATAAAAAGTCTATCCAAATTAAAATATATCATTTTCTTAATATTTTTTAGATTTTTTCTGTTTTTACCCATCCGGAAACTTCTTTGTTTATGGATCCCAATTTCAATTTACAACCTTTCGTTCACGCCATTTACACTTTTTCGGTCATGACACATTCATACCTTTGGTCAAGGCACATTCGTCCCCCCCTTGGAACAAGTTCATGCCTCTTGAATCACATCATGTTTGTATCCCTTAGTTTACGACGTGGTCGTACCTTTTAGGTTATGAGTCGTTCGTACTTTTTCGTTGACGACACCAACCGTCTAACGTAAACGATACATTTTTTATTTAAAAAGATTTTTATGTTTAATAAGAGATTTTATTTATTTATTATAAATTGATATAATTTTAGATTTTAGAGTAACTTACCTAAGATAATAAAAAATGTATAATTTTATTAGTATTGATGTATTTGTATTTTAGTTGTAATTTAAAATTATAGAATACATTTTTAATATTATCTATAAATAAATATAAACACATATGTTCTACGTTTTGACATGAGAATTTTTTTTTGAAAATAAATTTATTTTTTATATAATATATAAATTATAATATGATATATTTATTTATAAAAAATGAGTTGCCACGCGATATCTCGTGGGTTCCTTACCTAGTACATATAGAAACAAACTAATATACTGTGTATGAAATTTTTCATTCTTTAAATGCCAATTACATACATTGTAATTTGTGTAAGTTTTTATTTGCAAAATACAATAATTTTGTATGTACGAACTTACACAAATTATAGAAATTTCAATTTTTTTTTTGCATTTTACTCACTATTTTCTATTAAAACACTTGTATATATATCTCACCCGGTTCATTATCTAGTAACTTACTAAAATACGTTACCTCTTCAAAAAATTTAAATTTTTGGTATGTGCAATCAGCTCTAGTCTTTTTATAATCTTGTTTCAAACTTTTTTTTTTGTCTCTAAATGTGTTTACATGGGATGGATGGCGACGATATTCAAGAAATCTAGATACTTAAAGGGAGAATTTGCCAAATAGCCAAAATTTGAAGTGAAATTAAGAATATGACAATGATTTTGACGTTACTAAGTGAGTGACATTTGGTTTACTTGTAACCCGGTTATACCCTTTCATTTGACAGGTACCCGGTGAAAGAGAAAGAATGTGAATGATATCGTCAATTGTATCTACAGACATAACTGAAACATCAATTTATTTGGGCTTCAAAAAAAAAGTTGTTTAAGAAAAAAGGACATAACTGAAACACAATTATTTACAATTTCATACATAGTGGAGTTCACGTCAGATATTTATTACCACGTACTTATTTATATAGTACGTAATTTATGTTTGTGTAAAATAGTATGGAATAATGGAAATTATGTTGATGTTAGATAAATTAAAACATAATATACAGTATAGTACAAGTTTAATCAAATTATCAAACAATTATAAACCTAACAAATCAAATATAAACCCTACACTCAAATAGAATAAAAAATAAAAATAAATAGCATAGTATATATTAGTGAAATTATAAAATGCCTATGATTGCGTAAAAAATGTTAATGGTGACTCCAATCTCAACCTCACTTTCGAAATACTAAACCCTAAACCATAATCACTAAACTCTAAATCCAAATATAAATCCTAATCACTATACTCTAAACCCAAATATAAACTCTGAACCCTAATCACTAAACTCTAAATCCAAATATAAACCCTAAAATCCAAATATAAATATAAATCCAAATATCAAAATCTTAAAAAATACATAATATTATGTAATATTAAACTGAATTATGTAATATTAAATATATAAATATATCATTCACTCTAATAATCTACTTTTAAATGTAATATATAATCATTATAAATATAGTTATATAAATTTGTGTAAAGTTTTCATTTGTATAGGTGTGGTTAACTAAATATGTGACATGAGTTTTTAATCATATTTTTATTCTACATTCGTTAGATAAAATTGAATAAAACAAATAGTATAGTACAAATTACTGGAATGGTGTAGAAATACTATACTACACATGTCTCGGATTAGCATGTAAGTGCACCTATTTGTCCTGAAAATTTGACCTGGAAAATAAGAAAATATGATATAGTTAGACAACCAGCCTCACACGTATAGTTCATAAGAGCCAAAATAACTATAGATTTCCATATAGATGGATCATACTATTCTATGCATGCCAGATTACTGTACTATTCTATGCAATGACATATGGATGCATATTCAAACAAATCTAAGAGAAGCAAACCACGTAACCTCCGTGAAATTCCCTCAAATACTGCACGTAGTCGAAATTGAATTAGAAATAGCACCTTCGCCGTCACCATTTGTATCGTTTTCGTCGCCAAATTCTGTGTCAATAGCCTAGAACTTTCAAACCCCTTTCACCGCACGGGTCGATTATCTTCTATCTCGTGGCATGCATTTGTCTGAAGCTTTATTTTTCACTGCAATTCTTCATCGTTAAAAAACGTCGAAAGTCACCACATAATCTGAAAGAAATCGATCAACTTTTTCCAAACCCCTAGACTATATTTGCGAAGTTATTTTGCCACAAGTCCTCTATACAATCAATTTCATAAAACAAATATGACATGATTACTGAAATTGATGACATGGCTTCCAAAAAAATATGACATGAATAATTTCATTTAATGTTGATTTATATTTTTGGCAAACTTATTAGAATATGATAATAATTCATATATTACATTTAATATTGATATTTCTTTTTGGTAATTTTTTTTTAATATGGTAATTGCTCATACATCATCTATAAAATAAATATATTCATATATAACATTTCAAATTTTGAAATGTTATTATTTTGTATAATAATACAATTTGTATTACTAAAGTTTTCAAAAATTTCTACAATTTTTTAAAAAATTAAATATCTAACCGTAAAATCATTCGTTTCTTATATATCTACAAATTTTATAAATATTGTTTAGGTTAAATTTTGATAATTATACAACTTTTATTAGTTTTATGCAAATTGATTTAATATATATCAAATCTATATTAAATATTAGTAAGAAAATAGTAAATTATATAATATTTAATAAATTTATTTTGAAATATACATTAGATTTAAAAAAAATTTTATTGCACATGGTGCAGGAAAACACCTAGTATTTACTAATAAAAGTAACATTTACAAATATGAGTGAATATTAAGAGGCCATATCTCAAATTTGGAAATGTTAAATTTTTTTTTTTAATTTACAGATTGCATCGGTTGCATAAAGGGCATAAGTGTATAATTATACAAAATACACATTGTTTCCCAGCTAATTAGGTTATTGTGTTTCGCGGTGAATTATACCCCTTTTTTTTACGCCATAGCGTGCAATTCTCTATTCAAGAAATCTAAATACTTAAATATGTTACGAAAGTCAAAGAAAAAAAGCAGTAGCCACCGCAATTGTTGAAAATATAAAGATGTGGGGCCCGCTGCACTATTTGCACAGTGAATTTTTTCTCTATATAAACGATCGATTTCGATCGTTTAGAATAACACACCTCAACCTTCTCTTCTCTCTAATACACTCTTTCTATCAGTGTTAAAATATTCTACGGGTATAAATTTGCTCTTATTCAAATTCCCGCGATACGATAAAATTCCAGTTCTTTTCATAACACGTTATCAGCACGATCACTCTGCGATTCGGTAAAATTTATTTGTATCATTTATACCCTGTTATAATGGTCGGTATACCACCTCTACTATTATTTATATCATGTTATAATGGCCGGAATACCGCCTATATTATTTACTAGTAATTTAATTTATTTATTGGTCGGCCGAGCCGCCTTATATTCTGTTTATTATTTATTGGTCGGCCGAGCCGCCTTATATTCTGTTTATTATTTATTGGTCGGCCGAGCCGCCTTATATTCTGTTTATTATTTATTGGTCGGCCGAGCCGCCTTATATTCTGTTTATTATTTATTGGTCGGCCGAGCCGCCTTATATTCTGTTTATTATTTATTGGTCGGCCGAGCCGCCTTATATTCTGTTTATTATTTATTGGTCGGCCGAGCCGCCTTATATTCTGTTTATTATTTATTGGTCGGCCGAGCCGCCTTATATTCTGTTTATTATTTATTGGTCGGCCGAGCCGCCTTATATTCTGTTTATTATTTATTGGTCGGCCGAGCCGCCTTATATTCTGTTTATTATTTATTGGTCGGCCGAGCCGCCTTATATTCTGTTTATTATTTATTGGTCGGCCGAGCCGCCTTATATTCTGTTTATTATTTATTGGTCGGCCGAGCCGCCTTATATTCTGTTTATTATTTATTGGTCGGCCGAGCCGCCTTATATTCTGTTTATTATTTATTGGTCGGCCGAGCCGCCTTATATTCTGTTTATTATTAAT
>NC_027756.1:48645063-48683959 GCF_000695525.1 Brassica oleracea var. oleracea | reverse complement strand
TGTTCATTCGAGGGGGAGCTTACGTAGTTGTACTCTTTTTACCTTACTATGGTTTTTTCCATTGGGTTTTCCTGGAAAGGTTTTTAACGAGGCAACAAAGACGTTAAGCGAGAGCGGATAGTGACACCGGCCCCCAAGGGGGAGTGTTACGAAAGTCAAAGAAAAAAAGCAGCAGCCACCGCAATTGTTGAAAATATAAAGATGTGGGGCCCGCTGCACTATTTGCACAGTGAATTTTTTTTCTATACAAAACGATCGATTTCGATCGTTTAGAATAACACACCTCAACCTTCTCTTCTCTCTAGTACACTCTTTCTATCAGTGTTAAAATATTCTACGGGTATAAATTTGCTCTTATTCAAATTCCCGCGATACAATAAAATTCCAGTTATTTTCATAACAAAATACACATTTTTGTCGGCTACTTAAATACACATATTATATATATATATATATACGGCTACTAGCTTGATCTGGTTTTTTGGTTTAACAATACCTGTTTCGCAAATTAATAAGTTTGAACATAGTTAGGAATTAAAGGATTAATTAACTAATTCCGATTTGGAAACAAATACTAGTTTTTTTTAATCAAAAGCAACAAATACTACTTAGGAATTAGGATTAAATAGTCAACTTATTCCGATATGGCGACAAATACCGGGTTGTTATGGGCTTCAATCTTCATTGTCTTTTATTTTAATTGAATTCAATCTTAGTAGGGTTATTGGTCGTTGTATTTTAATGGATTTGAAAATCCAAACTAAATCTAGTGTTATTGGTTCTATGATTTTCAAATCTGTATTAAAATCATGTGTTATTGGTTTAATGATTCATAAATTCTATATCAAATCAAGTGTTATTCAATCGTACGGATTTACTAATATATTTGATTTAATAATGGATTTGAATGGATTTTTTTGAATTTTTTTGTCAAAAATACCAGACTCAAATTCGAGAGAAAACCTCCGGATTTGCATATTTTACTTGGATTTATAAATACTATATGGATTTCTAAATCAATCAAAATATATAAACCAATAACACCTCCTTAATTGTCAGAGTAGGCCTGGGCGTTCGGGCCTTCGGATCAGGTTCGGGCCGGTTCCTTTCGGATTCTGGTCTTTCGGGTCCTAAATATTTAGACCCAATAGGTACTTAGAAATTTTCGGTTCGGGTTCGGATCGGTTCTTTTTGGGTCCGGGTCGGGTTCGGGTATTTAGGATTTGAAAAAGACACGACATACCCAATTCCATCAAATTTAGTTGATATTTGTCATATATATCTAAAATTTTACAAAATAACTTAAATGAAACTATTAATAATTAAAATAAAATATTTTAAAACTCTAAATTTTACATTTTAAAGCTTCATATTACTTAAAAAATATAACAAAATAATAACATATATTGTTAACAAAAGATATTTCAACTAAATCATAAAATAATATATATAAAATAGAACACAAAAACATCATAGTCTTAGATATACATGTTTTTAAATCGGGTACAAATCGGTTCTTATCGGGTCGGATCTATTCGGATCGGATCTATTTGGGTCGGTTCTTTTTGGTTCCGGGTCTATTCGGGTAAAAAAAATTTAGACCCAAAAGGTACTTGTAAACTTTCGGCCCAGATCCGGGTCGGATATTTTTGGATCGGTTCTGGTTCAGGTTTTCGGATCCAGGTTAAAATGCTCAGGCCTATGTCAGAGACTAAAAAGTCTCGAATATAAATGATAATGTATATTGGCTAATAATATATTGACAAAGATATGGTGTGATGCTAAAAATAGCCAATATATCATATGAAACAGAAGTATATAATAATAATAACAATAACAATAACAATAACAAGAAAACAAAGATTCCTAGTACTCTCTACTTGCAATGCATACTCGTAAAAGAAAGATTTGAGGGGCAACCCCGACATTTCCTCAAAATAAACACATACCAATGCTTTCAATTAAAGCAACTATACGATTTGGAAAAAGGTTCAAACTTAATACTTTTTTTTGGTACAATGTGTTGAATGTACCCAATTAACGTCTAAATTAGCTGAATGCACATGATTATGGATAACCCAAAAATGAGTAATTTTTTGATACTGTGCGGACAAAAATGCCCTCATGTTTTATCGAAAACATGTAACTTTAGATCTATCAGCTAAATATTTACATAGCAGGTAACAATCTACATACCAACTAACATATCAGCTAATAATTTCAGTATCATCTAACAATCTATGTATCAAACAAATGTATTGACTAACAAATCATATATCGGTTAATGAAACTATTAACAATTAATTAGTTATCTATCAAATAGCCCCAAATCTATTTGTAACATCTAACACTCCATGTATCGATTAAAAATCCAATAAAGTCTAAATAATAGTACAAAAGTAATAAAATACCTACTAACATATATATTATCTAAAAGTTGATTGTGATTCAAAATTGGAAACATTGGAATTAGGGTGAGATAATAAGATTAACATTATGGGTGTCAAAAGAATCAGAATAAAAAAATAAAGATTTGTGTTGAATTAGAAGATGATTTGAAAAACATGTACGAGAGATAAAGAAATTAGAACACAGAAAAGAGAAAAGAGAGAGAGATAGAGATAAGGATATTATAGTCATAAAAAATATTTAAAAAATAAGAGTATATACCAAATTATATGGGTTTTTGGTGTATTCACACCAATTTCTCTTTTTTTTTCGTTCAACGGTTCAAACTTAATACTATATATGGTTTTTACAGGGATCCCAGGTATATTTTTTGTCAACGGTTTCATTTCATATCCAACTCAAAATAGAGTATTTGAAGCTTGCTTACATACGACACCAATGTCGCAAGTGAAAAATAGTCATTTTTACAAGAATTAATTTATAAAACTGAATGTGCGGTTTAGAATAACCGGGTTTAAACCGAAGAAACAGAGGAAGCAAGTAGCATGTAATTTTTTTTTGGTTCACCAAGTAGCAAGTAATATATAGTTTCATTTTGTTATGTGTGTTTATTTCCATATTTGCCCCTTTGCAAAGACCGAAACGGATAAAAAGAAAAGAATCCGCTGTTTAAAAATATGAAGACAGCCCATAGGAAAATGGCCCCTGGTTTTGTGTAACGATAATTGTTCTCTCTCCCCTTTTTTATATCTCATTCTGTCTTCTCAATCCATTTCATGATATAGGTTCTGAGTTTGATCCCGTGACAAAGTCTCTGTCTTTTGTTGGTTGGTGGGTTTTTTGAGGTTCATGGGGTTTGAAATGAAACAAGAGAAAGACGTTTTGGGATTGATCCCGAGTAAGAATCAAGGTAAGGCTAGCAGCTCTAACCCTAGTTCTGTTAAGTCGCCTCATAATTAAATCAAGAAGAAGAATAACAATAATAAGAAGAAGAAGATGGTGATGGCATGGCGCCGTAAGAAGGCTGATTCTCCGGCGGAAGGGATAACTGCGGTTCGGCGGCTGTTGCTTACTTGTAAGGAAGTGTTCTCCACTGGCGGTCCTGGAGTTGTTCCGTCTGAAGATAAAATTCAACAGCTACGAGGAGTTCTTGGTATTAACTTCTTGATATCTTGTTCTTCTTGGTTTTCCATAAAAGTTTAGATTTTTGATAATATAAAATACAGACAATATGAAACCAGAGGATGTCGGATTAGCTCCGACCATGCCGTTTTTCCGACCAATCCCCGGACCGAGAAATAGGTCTTCACCACGGATAACGTACCTGCCTCTACACGAGTGTGAACAATTTTCGGTAACTTCACTAAATACACTCTCTCTCACTTGTGTTGTCTCTTGCTTGTGATATAAGTAACAATGGTTAGGGTTTTATCGCAGATTGAGATTTTCTGTTTGCCGCCTTCTGGTGTCATTCCTCTTCATAACCATCCAGGGATGACAGTTTTTAGCAAGCTTCTCTTTGGTACAATGCACATCAAGTCGTATGATTGGGTGGTTGATGCTCCATGTAAGCTTACTTGCATTTCAAGAAAAATCATAAGCTATAAAACCTTTTGGTTATTAGTATCTTACAATAAGTCTTTGGTAGGGTTCTTAGATGTTCTAACGTAGTCACTTTTAACTATTTATCTCAAAGATATAATCCCAGTTTAGTAAAAGATTATAGGCAAGGATTAGAGCAATACTGATAATGCAGGTGTTCAACTTTTTATTCGTTTTCAACTCAAACGTAAAAACCAACTGTCAATTTCATGTACCTTAAAAGTTATTATAGATCTTATGTCAGTGCTGATGTATGCTGATTCGTATGGCTGATCTCACTTTAGGACCGACCACATACTCTATGTACGTCAGATCTTCCTACTTGTGTGGTGTGTCAACAATTTGGGATTGGTCCCTAAGGAAATAAGATTCTATGTCCCTCTGGTGATATAATTGAGTGTCGGAATGTACCCTATTCTATAGTTGCTGAATGATATACAGTTTGTTTTTTCCATTTTCACGTTTTTAATTATTAGAACACATATTCATTGGTTTGACTTTTTAAAGTAATTCGGTTATATAATACTATAAAAGTCTTGAAGTTATACATAGATTAAACGTTGTTAATTTACTTGGGATAAGATATTATATGTATTTCTCAATTCTAAAAAATTATGTATAATATTGTATTACATTATTTAAAGAATATAAAATAAGACTACATAACATAAATATATTTTTAAAATTTTCTTTGTGGATATCATTATATTGTTTGGTTATTGTATTTGATTCACATATTTACATAGATATTTGTGATAGATGAATAACTATATTTTTATTATCAGTAAATAATATATATTTATTATATAATATAAGAAACATAAAATTACTTACTAAATGGATGTGCAGATGTGTTATCTAATTCAGCTTTATAAAGTACTACTCATAGTTCATATATCATTTATGTCCATCCTATTTTTTTGTCCATCATTTCTTAAACATCTTGAAATAACTGATTCTAATTAATAATAAAACTTTTGGCTGGCAAAAAAAAATCAAATTTATCTAATTATCGCTTAAATATTTTATTAATATTGTCTAAGAAGCTTTCAAGTGATATCATAGTTTAATTTTTATTAGTTTTTTTTGTTAATTTTTAGAGTTTTTTGTATTTAAGATTTTTTTTCGATATTAAGGTTCTATTTATTTTACAGAATATATATATATATATATATATAATATTAAGCTTCTATTTCTTTCACAGAATTGATATATATATATATATGTCATAAAAATTACCATCAAATCAGTTTTACTTATTTATTATTTTGTTTTTAATGAAAATACATTTTTTTAATAATTTAATTTAAAATAAAATTATATATTAATTTGTTGTATTCTAACAATTTGATTGATTTAGTTAATTTGCTTTGGTGGATAACTTAAAAAGTTTTCATATGAATCAGGGAAAGCAAGCTTATATTGTTATATTATATTTATTTGTGTATATATAATATATATATTGCTAGTGTAATAAAGAAAGAACATTATTTTTTTTTGTAACTTCAAAAAGATACATTATTACAATTTGAAATTAACTAATAACACAAAAACAGTTTTAAAATCACTACTGCAGCCCCAACAACCATCGGCATAGCCTGTCTGTAACCACCACAAAGAAAAAAACAAACAAACCAACTTGGCATAGGAATGAAAGAGAACAAAGCATAGAAGAATCATTCTAAAATTCTTCCGCAGAACCACAGTTAGTTTTGATCCAAAAAAAAAAAACCACAGTTAGTTAGATCAATCTCCAAAAAGTTTAGGATTAACTGTGGTCACCAACATCACAGAGTGAATTTTATCCCCTGATTTCAAGAGACCCCTAAAGGTTGATGCAGTCTCATACCACAAAATAAGTACACAGTTACGTCCATATCGTGGAAACAATAAGTAGACAGTTTCAACAAATCATAAAAACAAATTCCAACAATGAACTGATCAACTATCAAGTAGTAGGTTGGAGTCATGTTCCACGCAAAAACTAACCTAAACAACACAAAATAAATCTAAACCAAGATGCTAGACTACTTGAGATCATAAATAGAAAGGACAACCTGAATCCGTGCTCTCGACTTTGTCTGCATGTTCTTGATAGTCTCCCCGGCCAATGATCACACCAACTTGCCGAAGATGGATTAGGTATCACTTAAAAATGGCCAGGCGGAACAATTACCAGGGAATACCATCATTTGGAACTTTGATCTATATTTGTTCTAGGGCCCCTCTTACAAAAAGGGCAGGTATACCTTCTCCTTCAGACTAAGATTGCAGCAGGAAAAAAAATGTTACGTCGGACAGTAAAAACAAAACTTGTCAATTAAATAGAAACAAAGATAATTTATAACCTGAGCTATAACTTCATTGATAAGCTTGCTTTCTCAATAGAAGCAAGATTCCCAATTATCTCCACCGGTCTTAATGCTGAATTTAGATCAGCCTCTGCATCCCTCCAAATTTAGATTTTGACACAACTGAGCTGAAGATTTCTTACTATCTCTCCACCTTTACCAATAAGCTTGCCAACCTGTGAAGTATGTGGAGAAAATAAATAAGTGGATATATAATCCCGTAAGATTCATTCACACAAGTGTCAAAAGAGAAAATTATACTGAACAACCTTTAAACTCGGGATTTCTATCTTGCGAGTTGTGGAATGGGTATCACCAACCTCCTTATGAGAACTGCCCCCATTAACGTCTTTACTTCTGTCGCCACCCTCTTCAAGAGACCCACCGCCGTCGGCCTCTTTAGATTACATAACAAACAGATGGAGACACGAGCCAAGACGTTGATGATGAGGATGGGAATGCTGCGGCGTCTCCTTGAAACATCTCATTAAACAGATCTTGTACCTGTTCAAAACTGTCCCCTGAATTATTCTCATGCCAAAAACAACATCTCAAATATCAAACAATCAGTCATGTCTAATAATAAACCAAAGGGAAAAACTAATGCAGAGTCTTACACTATGCAAAGTCTTACACTATGCAGAGATTCATCATGGCCGCCATCTCGTTCAAGAAATCTTCCATTCCCGTAAACCAAAAATGATTCATCACCACATAGTTCATAAAGAAGACATGTCAAGAAAGATTGCACTATCTTTTAGCAAAAAGAAAAAAATAAGAATTTACGTTTTGGTCAAGCTTTATCATCATCACTATTATAAGCTCCAACATCATACACGAACCTCTTGTTGGAGTCAGACGAAACTATGTTCCCACAACAAATAGAAAAAGAAAACCTTAATCAGACACATAAACAATACTTTTATAATAAAAAAAGTACACATATCAAGGAAATAACAGAAGATCCTCTGTATCCAATAATAAACTCTCATTTGTTTCCGTGATAAAATAATTTAGAAGACAAAGATGAAGAAAAAGAGAGTATAAGCCTCTTGGATAACCTGGAAATTTCTTCTTTACTTCATCTACACAGTTTCTTCTACAAATTTAGACAGAAGAGACATATGAGGCGGAGCTAGACAATCGATTAAGATGGGGGAGATGTAGAGTTAGCAGTAGATTCACGATTCACTACTCCATGGAAACCAAAAGGGCTATTTATGTTTCTCAGAGGAAACTGCACCGATTGAGAGATGAAGATAACCAAAAAATAGGCTTGGCATCGAAGAGGATGATAATGTTTGATCGGTACGGTGGAAGAGACACCGGATTGGCCGGTACGTTTGATCGGCTCAGCGGAGGAGGCTCCGTCAGTTCCGTTTGATTGCTTCGAGATAAAACCACCAGGAACAGTGGAACTACGGTTGGAATTCATCGCAAATTTCGATCGTGATAGCAAATTTCGATCGTGATAGTGTAGACTATCTTGAGCAAGATAGAGATATAAAGAAAATCAGAGGGAGAGATGCGAAAAGAACCCATAAATGATGGATTCATTGCACATAGATGGAGTGTTTCGTTGAGAAAATGAATCGTCCAAGAACGAAGAGAAGAGAAATCTTGTTACGGTTTCCAGAGGATGGGCTAACTGGACCTGAAAACTGAACAAAAAAAATTAAAAAATCGAAGCCCAAAATACCCAATCCCATCGGTGACATGGCGAAAACCAGCGATCCTATTGGTCGATTTTCTAGTCCGACGTGGAGGATCTCCCTGATGAAGATATTCTCCTTTTAGTTATTGTATGATCTGGGAAAACTCTATTTAGTTAAAGTCTTTTTTCTGAATGTGATAATTAGAGTATTCCGATAGCTACTATTCATATACAAGTTAGTTTTTGTCGTCCATAATATTATTTTGTTTACCAAATTCTGCAATGTTACCCCCATCAAAGCATCAATAATCTATGATCTATACCTTATCATAATGTAAACTGAAAATCACTTTTTTATTTTATCTCAGTCGCAGTGAGAGATCCGAAAACGCGGCTGGCAAAATTGAAGATGGACTCAACGTTAACCGCACCATGCAACGCCTCCATCTTGTACCCCGAAGATGGCGGGAACATGCATCGGTTCACAGCGGAAACAGCGTGTGCGGTTCTAGATGTGCTTGGCCCTCCTTACAGCAATCCAGAAGGCAGGCATTGCACTTATTTCCTAGAATTCCCTTTGGATAAGTTCTCATCAGGTCAGCTTCTTATACTTAATGAAACAACAGCTTTAACAAGTTGCATGTAATTGGGCTAGATAGATAAAAAAAGATTTATATGTGATGGCTTTCAGAGGAAGACGACGTTTTGAGAGGTCAAGTGGAGAGAGAATGTCATGCCTGGCTGCAAGAAAGAGATGATAATCCAGAGGATCGTAACGTAGTTGGAGCGTTATACGGAGGTCCAAAGGTTGAGGACTGAGGGTTTTTTATCCATTGCATTTCGAATTGTTTTTTTTTTTCCTTTTAAATTTCGTCTTCTTAGTTTAAATATTCTTCTTTGTACATAAGGAAAGGAAAGGTAATCATGAAAAAGAAAAGATCATTACTGTTTTAGCTTAAATCTTCGGTCTCTGTTCAAGTTTTTTTTCTTTCTGATAGTAACCAAAATAAAATAGACTTGATCTGAATCAGCTTTTAGTATATTATGATACTGTTTGGATTTTGTTTTTTACTTTAAATTTTCATTGTTTTTTTCCTTTCTTTTTGATTCATTTGGATCTGATCTCGATATATTTTAAGATAGAAAAACCGATATAAAATCATTTAAACCTAAAATGTAAAAACAATATGTTATGCAAATTGAATGAAATGAATATAAACGAGTTGAATAATGATAGTGAGAGATTTTCTTTTTTGTTCCACTGGTTCCTCTCCTATAAAGAATGACTAGAGGAATCATTACCGGGTTTACTGATTTTTCAACAAATACAATATATCTGTAAATGGCGTAATTTTTTTTTGCTGAAGCCAACGAGAACCACTGTAATTTATTTCTGTACACAGTCAACTATTTGCAACATAGACCAATTTCCAAACTGCTGCAAAAAAAACTGAAAATAATTCAAACGCTTTTAAAAAAATAATAATAATAATTCTGAACGTTCCATTGTTTTATTAGGTTTGGAATGTTGCCCTAGTAAAGACAAGTACTTGTAAAAAAAAAGACAAGTACTCAGTACTTCGATATATTCCATAAGATGCTCTAGCAACTTGAAATGTATAAATTAGTTAATACTAGTTTCTTTTCCCGGGCTACATCCGGGTTATTTATTTATAAACCGTTTGCTATTTAATTTTAAGGAAAAATTTCGATTTAATGTGAATATACCATTTTTTTGTTGGTTGAATGTTACATATAACTTTTTCTTGAATTTTGTTATGTAACAAAAATATTTTTTTAGTTTTCTAAAATACCAAAACTAAGTTTAGAATACATGAATAGTCCATATGATGTTGAGAAGTTGTTATTACTTATATTTCTTTGATTATTATCTCATGAGCTGTAGATGGAGGTTTAGCTCTAACTCAGTTAGACCTAAAATGGAGTAACTTCTTTGTTATTGATTTTTTTTTTCTTGCTACTTCTTTTGATATCATATATGGTATAATATCAAATTTTAGTTTTTTATTTTTATTTTTGATAGAAATTTTGAATAATCTATATTATATGTGATGAAATAGAATCTACCGTAATAAAGAGTATAGTCTGATTAAAAAAAAACTCATTTGCACCAAAACGGAAAACTCAAAGCCATATTTGATTGCATCCAAACATCAAAAATGGAGAATCTACCGCAATAAAGAGTATAGTCTGAAACATAAAATTTAAAGAAGGCAAAGTCTGAAATGAAAGCTATGAAGCAGGCAATGACTTAAGATATATTAGCCACTCTTAGCACGTTTAGCTTCATGTGATTCAAGACAGCCAGAAGCCTTTCTAATCCTCTCATCTGCTGGATCTTCAATGGCGTTTTGTGGAGCTGGTGCTGGGAGTACCTTTGTGACAGTGAGGTTATGTTGAGAGACTTTGACAACAAACTTGTGTGTCTATCCAATGGTATCCATGAGAGTTTGTTGAACCGGGACAGTTTGATCAGCTCCCACGTCCTCGTTTAACTGACATTCAAGTAAAGCACTTGTGTGAGAACATAGACTGAGCTGGTGGATAAAAATGTTTGAAATTACCTCAAAGTATCTTGCAACTAACTCTGAAACATGCTTGCCGGTCAACTCACGACCAGCATCACCAAGAAGGACAAACACCGCCTGCTCACTCTTGTCATAAACAGAGATCTTAGTTAAGTACCTGCCAAGAAAGGAAATTAGTAAAGATTGATGATAATAGATGGATGTAATGAAGCTAACAACTCTTACTGTGGAACTCCCACGACCTCAGATTTGGCACACTTTTTGTTCGTACAAACCAGTGAGGTAGGCCCTTTGGTTGCCTTTGTGTTACACCCACCACAAGAAATATAATACCATGGGGAACCATGGAGTACATCATCGATAGTGACTGTACACTCAAACCAAGCAACCTATGACAGTGTTAAAAGAAATTTCTTAAGTACCCAAGCATATCGTATTAAATGGAAAGACATAGCAAACATTGTACCTTAGCAGTTTTTTGCTTGATGTAGGAGAAGAGTTCACCTAGAGTCACTGTCTCAGGCTTAGTGACTACATCTGCAATAACCTCGTTAGCAACACCTGAGTTGGAGCCCAACATGTTTAGAATGAGAAAGTGAACATTATATCACAGCTGGAGGAGCATGAAATACAAATTTGTATGCGTAATAACCTACCAGTTAAGATAGTCCCTGGTCGGCTGGACATCAATGTCCATAAACACTCTAGAAGATGTCATAGAAGTAAGAGCAAGAGTCTCTGTTTTTAGCACATCAGTTGAGTGTTAGTAACCAAATTATATTACAATTTTATTTTGTAAGTGAACTACTAACCTCCAATTCGTTTAGGATTCACTGTGGTAACTAAAAGAACGCGTGGAGTGCTTTCATAAGATTTGAACTTCTGGCAGAAGGCTGTTGCGGCTTGGTCCCATAGCTATAGCTTCATCACTGGTCCGCTGCATGATATTAAAAATAAAGTGTTAATAGAAACAGACATATAATACGTGTAAGCATTAGACAAACTCACTCATGTGTCTGAACATGGACCACCAGATGCCGCTTTTCTGCTATGTCAACTTCGTCAATTATGAGATGCTCGGTCATAGCTCGCCCATTGATCAGCCTCATGTGGCCAACATAATCTGAAATAGGCTAAGTTAGTTGCCAAACATCTGAGAACCTAAAACGTTCAAATGCAACAACCCCGCAACAGCCAACATATATACGGTCGGTGATGTATTACAACCCAAAAAATTTAAGAATCAACCCAATGCTAATTAAATTCTCATAGTTGTATATAAATGGAAGAGACATGGCTTACCATAAAGATCACCCATGAGATCACAGTTAGCCTCGAACTCCTCGTGGTCATGAAACTGGAACCGATCTTCTGGAAATGGTACCGGACTATTCTGAAGAGGAGTTAGAACAGTGTTCCATGAAAACGTTACTGTCACGTTGTGATCAGCAACCCGAAACTAAACTTTGCTCCTCTATCCAAAGAACTTGTTTAGCCTGTAAACGGATCCTGATGTCATCTCTCGCAGATATGTCTGAACACGGCTTGCTGGAATAAATCCTTGTATAACATTTCCTTATCCACCATATGAAAGTGATCCGATTAATAGAATAACTTTATTAATCGAGCAATAATAAACATACAGAAAAAAATTAAAGATGAACCTGCTCATCAATGAGAAGCATCTCCTCTCCAATGAGGGTTTTCGTATGTGGGTTCTGAGCCTCCCATAAATGGATAAGACGAAACCGCAACTCCGCTTCATGTGGGCCAAGTGTCACTTCGTAAAAGCCCATAACTTCGACATCGTTCCCGGAGACTACAGCAGCCTTACCATGAGGCTTGGTTTCAATCACGGAAGAGCCAACAGCCTTTCCGCCGGTTTTCATCTGCATCGCGGAGGAGGCGACGATCTTCCCGGTATGTTTGAGCGCTATCGTGGAGGGGGCATGTGATTTTTCGTTTGTTTTCATCGGGGATTCACCGTCGGTTTGAGTGGTTGAGCCAAAGCCCATAACATCGACATCGTTCCCGGAGACTACAGCAGACTTACCATGAGGCTTGGTTGCAATCACGGAAGAGCCAACAGGCTTTCCGCCGGTTTTCATCTGCATCGCGGAGGAGGCGACGATCTTCCCGGTATGTTTGAGCGCTATCGTGGAGGGGGCATGTGATTTTTCGTTTGTTTTCATCGGGGATTCACCGTCGGTTTGAGTGGTTGAGTTGCGTTCGATAACTAAGTAGCCGTCCGTCTCCGTGGCCGACATGCGATCGATGGATGTTGGAGCCTGGCCTTTGGATTCCATCGGTGTGGATGAACCGTCGATCTGGAAGTTTGACTTCGGTTCGATCGCGGAGGAGACGTCGGTTTGCATGTCTGAGGTGCGGTTGCTGGAGGCTGAAAGGTGGCTTTTGGATTCCATCGATGTGGAGGTTGGAGAGGAAGATAAGGACTTCATTGAATGAAATAGACGAAGCTACGATTAAAGCATATAGTGGAGGAGTCTTCGATTGATTGCAGAAACGGATCGAAAGAGAAAAGAAATCGAAGACGGAGAAGTCGAAAGAAGAGGAGTCGCAAGGGAAGAGATCAATCCCGACCTGATTAGGTTTCACGGTTAACAAACCAGGCCCAAAGAAAAATGTTTTAATTCCAGCCCAGGCCCAACCGGATTGAAACTCGGTTTCTCGTCATCGTCAACGTGGCAGTATGAAGCTTTTCTATTGGTTGTTTTTTTGGGACGACGTAGACACGCTAGTTACTTAGCATATCCGTCTTTTATTTATAGTAGATTAAACAACAGTTAACCGGATAGTTGGTATAAAGAACTGAGTTTCACTCGGCCGACATCTCAATTTCCACGAAGAATAAGTAGTGATAGTACTAGCTGTACATGTACTCCTTCAACTTATTAATTAATATTTTCTACGAGAACGAAAAATGATTAAATCTGAATTCATATATCTTGGATAATGCATAGAGATGGGAGCATTAACCCAAAATAAACTAATCATTCATTGGGTGACCGATCTCAAACCATTGACCTACATTTCAATAGAGAATCTCCAAGTTGTCTCTAAACTTCTTTCTTCGATTGTTTAATTAATTTCATTGTCTAAATCCACATGTACTCCTTCAACTTATTAATCAATACTAGGGGTTGGCCCCGTCCTACGGACGGATGAGTTTACACTAAAACTATTTTATGTTTAAGTGTATTGTATTTTAATTTTATAAAATATTTAAAATTTTACTTTATATTAAAAATAATAAATATTATCTGTTTTTATTCTAAAATTATATTTTAAACTTTGTTAAATTTTGTTGGTTTGAGGTGAAAAAACCACTAAAATTGTTTTGTTAAAGAACACAAAATTATTAAATCAGAAAATTAAAGAAAATGTAATGATTTATATTTCTATTTGATTTCTGTTTCAATTTGATATATTTGAAAAAAATTAAGTAAGAATAACTAATATTTCTCTTATTTCTAAGAGTATCAGATTTTAATATTATTACAATAACTAATTTCTCATGATAATAAATTAATACACCCACCTCCAAACTAAATCAATTGAAAATCAAATGTAATGTGATAAAATTATAAAAATTTATAATTTAAAGTAATAAATAAATAGTTTCAATATTGTCTTAGTATATATTATGTAACAACAAATGATGTTTTATAATATATATTTGTTTCATTTTATGTTAGATTTTTAATTTATAATAAAATTTTCTTTAATTTTTAGTGTTTTACTAATTATTTTTGTAAATTATTTTAAGCATTTGTTGAACTTTTTTTATAAAAAAAATTGTTGAAAATTTTGCTTATTCTATTTGAAAATATATTATAGATTAATAGTGTTATAAATTAATAAAGTATTATATTTCTAACATAATTTTACTTGAGTTTTATACCCTATCTTATTAAATAATTTACTTTGAGTGAACCAAACATAATTTAACCAAAATAAATTAAATGTAGTGTAACCATTAATAATCTGAAAATAAGATGAACCAAACTGCGTATAAATGTTTTCTGAAAATTGTTTTTTTCTTAAAGAAATAACTAAATCCTTTAGTCTTTCTAGTGTTGGTTTTATTGAATGAAAGTATATAATTCCTATCTAATCAAATATCTTCTTAGTTTCCACATAGTAGCAACGATAACATCGTAAAACATATATATAATTACATAATTAAATGGAACAAAACAATATGTTGGGTTTATATTTTAGCCCAAAACAATCAAAGAATATGTCACCAAGCAAACAATTATACACACCAAAACTGCAGTGTTTCTTGATTTGAAGCTTAGAATGAATTTTTAAAGATTTAAAGAGAGCTGTGAAAATCAGAAGCATGCCCTCGTTTCATAACAATCCCCAAAAACAGAGGAGAAATCCTAATTGGATTTCACAATGATGACCTCAAATGTTATTTTCTCTCTTTTTCTGATCAAAAATAAAAACTCATACGATGATGACAATGAATGTTTGTTTCTCTACACACAACAACTCGTACACTTGGGAAAATTACAGTAAAAATGACCACTATTGCAAAACTTATTTATCTCTATATTCTCTGCTACAAATAGAGAAAGCTGATATGAAAATAACAATCGTTGCATAAAAGTATCCTTTATTTTTCCACCTGATTCTTCAACTGCTTATTTTTTTTCTCTTTCACATACACACGACTACGATTTCGCTTTTACACATATCGATCAGTGGCTGCTCAGAAGTGGAATACTGGTTAAAAAAACATCCTAAAATAGTTAACTTTTGTTGGAGTCCAACACCACATGTTTCTTCTCTTTACCGCCATTTCATCTTATGTCATCGCCACCATCTCTGTCAACATTCTCCTTGCAATCCACCAAACCCAACGTTGCGGCCTATTCCTCAGCTGAGTCCTATAATTTATAACCTAAGTGCACATCCTCTGTTCCAGCTAAGAGACATGTCTTTCCAGAGACATAGATATAAGAGCCACCTGAAAAGTCCAAGTTGGCATTTCCTTTCTTGTAATAGATCGTCTAAGTCATTATTGGCTACAAATGTTCGGAAATACTTCACTATCTTTTAACTTATATACGCTACCAAAATAGTGTCAGATGCATAAAAATAAGTGCTAATGTGGCAATTACCTGTTATTGCAAATTCCTCCACCGCATCATGTATCCGATTCTGAATATCTTCGAAAGGCCTAGATTCTAAGCTTTAGGGATGAAAAGTAAGTGGTTATTAATTTAAAAGAAACATATGTAATGACGACATAAGCATCTAACTTTAGGAAATAATAATGTGATTCCAACTACAGTGACTCCATGTAACTTTTAAAGAAAAGTATCTTACCACACCAAAGAATCGTTGAGGAACCCCTAGCCTTCGAGATGAGGGTAACATTTATTTCTGCTCCCATGTTGTCTATGTCCCCTCTGGCCAAAAAAAAAAAGAACTATTTACTAAGTTCATATGTATAAAAATGACTCTATACCAAATGTCTATTTGATACAGAAACTGTTGCAGTATGTTTTAGTGATGGTGTAATGTAAAAAAAGAAACAATACCTTTGGTGAGAGAATCAATAACTCCAGTGAACTCTAAATACTTCCTGAAAGCTTCTTTCTTTGCTTCTTTCTCCTAAGTCATGTAGAAACAAAAAAAAAGTCTATCAAAAACTAAAAGAAACAGAGCTTTAAGGCTAAATCATCCTCTTCTTCGATCTCTTTTGAAAAGTGTTTACCTTTTTGTTTCCAGCGATGTCAGGTTACTGTTACGGTTGTGGAAATCAACAGCCACCTCCTCAGCTACCTTACTCCTCCGACGGAAACAATCCACCGTACAGTCATCAACTTCCTCTCCTTACGATGTGCCCTACGACGCACCAAAGCCGCCATCCTCATCCACGCCACCGTCTGCTCCATCCTACGGCGCACTGGCTCCTTCTTCTCTTAAGAAAACAAATTGTCGGTTTGCATGTTAAAATCAGCGAATACGGCAAGGTTGAAAGGTCGAAGAAAGAGAACAATGAAACCCTTAATCTACTAAAACAATACCTTTGGTAATTGCAGTATGTTTTCAGTTGGGTTTCATCGCCATGGCTTAAGTTTACTGAGAGGCGGTTTTCGAGTTTAGATTTGTAGCAAGCTAAGAAGAAAGATTTAAAAAGAATGAAGAGAGGGAGGTGAAAGGAAACGATTAATTGCAGAGGAGGACGGGTAACGGAGATGGAAGAAGATGAAACTGAGAAAACGATTCAATGGAATGAGTTAGTAGACCGATGTTTTAGAGGATTAGGGTTTGTCAAGTGTTTTTCACCTTGGCCGTATATGAGGCATAGAGAATTGATTTCCGGAGATCCAAGATCCTAAAAGCACGAGGCCCGATTTCTTTTAAGAATTGGCTAAGCATAGATGACGTGGCAGAAAGGATTTCTTTTATTGGTTGATTTAATTAGCTGACGTGGACACCCTCTCCTTTGAGCATATTCCTATTTTATTACTTGTTTGATTTTATGCGAGAACGAAAAATGATTAAATCTGAATTCATATATCCTGGATAATGCATAGAGATGGAAGGCATTAACCCCAAATAAACTAAACATTCATTGGGTGACCAATCTCAAACCATTGACCTAAATTTCAATAGAGAATCTCCAAGTTGTCTCTTAACTTCTTTCTTCGATTGTTTTATTTCAATGTCTAAATCCAAACCATTGACCTTAGGTCAGTAGTTGTAAAATCTATCCGCGAGTTGATGGCACAAATATTATTTATTAGAGTTGTATTTCTTGTTGAAGACCATCATCATATATACGAACTCTTTGCTAGCATATTAAAACATTTTATACTAACAAAGGATATTATCAAAGGAAATTACTACAAATACCACATCTATACTACCACTTTTCATGTCTACATTAATCACTTTTATCTTCACTTTTAATGAAAGGTAAAAGACACTTATATCTCTAGGATTAACTAATCTAGACTTAAGGTTTAGAGTTCAGGGATGGGTAAGATTTTTGGAATGTGAAATTTAGGATTCTAATAAATATATAAATAAATACTTAAAAATATATAAAAAATTAAAAAAATAGTTTCAAACATAATTTTCGATTTTCAAAAAGAAATTTTGAAAAAAAAAATCGAAAAAAATTCAAAAAAAAATAAAAAAAGTTCGAATTTGAAAAAGTATAATTCAAAAACATAAAAAAATTATTACTTTTTTATTTTTTTATTTATTTAAATAATGATTTATTATATATATAAATAACAATGGTATAAGAGTCTTTTGTCATTTAATGAAGAAAGTATTTTTGAAAATGTCCATTTAGTGATGGTAAAGATGAAAAGTGGTAACATGAAAGTGGTAAACATGAAATTTCCCCTATTATGAAGCTGATATATTAGCATTTTCCAAGAAATTAGGGTTTATCATATTTAAAACTCCTTGTAGAAGTGTGAATATTGGTTTTTTCCAGTTATATTTTGTGTTATATAGATTGTTACTTTATTTGTTATTAATAGTTTTAAAAGATAAGGAGTTTTTAACCAAAACTCATATATTCTTTCAAATTTAGAATCAGAGCATGTAATATATTACGTCTTAACTCTTAAGTAATTCTCAATCAAACCATCACTAACTTTCGTTCTGGTTTTATAATTGAACTAACGATAATTAATTATTATTACTTTAATTATTCAACATATTTAAATAATTAGGTGTTTTCCTGCACCATGTGCAGTAACAAAAATTTTAAATTTAAATTATATTTAAAAATAAAATAATTATTATTTTTTATTTTATTATTTTTACCCATATTTTAATATAAATTTGATTTAATTGAACACAAAATTATTTTGCTTATTTTAAATTATATTTAAGATGAGATATGTATATATTTAAAATTATAATGTTAAATAGATTTTATTATTTATTTCTTTTGGATAAAATATTAAATCAATTTATATATAATTAATGAAAAAACTGAAATAAAAATAAAAGTTGTATAATTATCAAAAAGTACACTAAACAGTATTTCTAAAATTGGTAGAAAATATAAAAGAAGCTAATAATATTAAGATTAAAAAATTATAAAAAATTTGAAATTTTTTTAGTAATAAATTTGTATAACTAAAAATTTATTATTCGATGTCATATTTGAATATATTTATTTTAATGATATATAATTTATTACCATAGTCTAAAAAATTTATCAAAATATAAATAAATATTAAATGTAATTATCTATGTCATATTTAGTTATAAATCATGTGACACGACATAGTAGAAATGGTGTAAAACATGTAAAAATCATTGTCGAGAAAATATATGTTAAAATCACTTTGCAAATAATGTCTAGACTAGATAATTCATTAATTATTTTGACATATATATATACCAGTAATTAAGAAAAATATATTGTAGATATCATTCAGATTTACATCAGAAGTAATAAAATCAAGAAGGTCGTTTCTAGTTATATATTGTTTTGTAAAATATTATGGAATGTATTCATATATAGTTCTGAGCGTATATTATATATAAACCGTTATTAAAAAGACTAATAAAGCTCGTCAATATCTCTGATCTGGTTTTACAGAGACATGTTAGCTGACCTTTCTTCTTTCACTCGTTTTCTGAAAACATGTAAAACTTTCTTCTCCTTCCTTGCAAATTTATGGAACTGTTGTGTTTCTAATATTATTTAACTGTGCGGCCATATGAACATAACTAATTACACTGGAACTCAAATAAACAAACTTATCTCAAATTAGAAGAAAATGAATTAATACAGCTGACCAAAGACTTTTATTGTCTAAATAAGACCAACGGTTGATAATCTTCCTTTGTCTTATTATAGATGACTAAGCAATCATATCAATTTTCCACATCGAAATATTTAAATTTCTTCACTAGTCTTTGAAATGAAATTCAAAGATACTAGTTATCGCAAAATAAGCAATTTTACATACAGGGCTGGTCCCATAGTAATCGAAATGACTCGAGAAAATAACAAAATTATAAGAAAGAGCTAACTTTATCATTTCCATGTAATTAGTAACTACTACTTAGTTTTTCTTAATCATGTGAGACGTGTTAATTTTATATCTCATTGCTTACTGAATTAAAAAATAACCACATTGCGACCACGATTGTTTACTTAACTATATAATGGAACTGTACACATATACTCCCTCTGTTTCATTATAAGTCTCGTTTTAGGTTTCGGCATACGAATTAAGGAAACAATTAATTTTGTACATTTCCTATTAAAAACACTATTACCTATACATCTAACCATATTTCAATCAATAGAAAAATAAATTTTGCATAAAATTAATAAATTTTACATTAAAAATCGTAAACAACACTTATTTTGTAACGAAATTTTTTTTTAAACCACATACGAAACGGAGTGAGTATTAGTTAACGAGAAAGTCTTTTTTTTATTAAAAAAAATTAATGAATGAAATGATGAAAATTGAGTTGATCAAACGTTTACTAAGATTTTTTCTGTAATATAAAAAGCTAGAGGAGCTCGGATCCCGAAGAGAAAAATAAAAGTTGGAAACTTAGATCGAGACCAAATTAATTATTCAAGATTCAACCCCATGAAATAAAAATGATTTAATATTGTGCGATCAAAATAAATAAATTTTCTTATAGTTATGTACGGCACCACAAAAGAAGTATACTACTATTGATTTGAGAGAACTAATAAATTGTTTGGTTTGGAGAATTGGAGACTGGAAAGACGACAATTTGCTAGCTTATGTATTTTTTTTATAAAAGAATTTGCTAGCTTATGTAGATCTTATTATATAAAGCTTTATTAATAAAGTGGACTATCTTATTAAGATATACTGTATCTAATGTTTTCTCTTTGTGATTTACCGATAATGGTATATGAGTAAAGCTCGTATGTATAAATTTATAATCATAAATAGTAAAAAGTATTTCATTATATATTTATTAACATTTTACAAGAAAATAGAGTAAATAGTGCATGTGCTTTTTTCAACGCCATGCAGCGTTACGTCACTGATGAAACTTGACAACTATGTGAAGCATTTGACATTTGTATATATGTTTGGTTATAAAATTAAATTAAAAATGAGATTGGAAAAAAGGATTTTTTGTTTTTGTTTTTAACAAAGTCCATAGTTGACAAAATCATATAAACACCGTGTGTGGCCTGCGTATTGACCGGTATACGCACCCTTTGGCCTACCATATGAACAAGGTTTACACATATATATACAACACTACAATTGAATGCCTAGTATTTTCCCTCTCTGATCATGTTACATGATTTGACTTTAATTTAAGATTTTCTTTTGAATTATTAATTAGTATCCTATAAATTTTGTTTCTATAGCCTTTTTGTTGACGTCATCTTGTTTTCTTCTAATTAAGATTCTATACGAACTTGAAATTTATGAAAATGAATATATTGGATAACATGCAAGTTCGAAACACCAAGTGAGGAAATAACTTAACTAACAATGGATGTATATTTCTGTTGATAATATGATTTATCTAAAGGTTTAAGTATCCAGAAATATTATTTATACAGACTTCAATAAATTGAAGGCATTGGTGACGGTAAGCCTAGGAATAACCACATATTTGGACTACATATGTTTTCCTGTGGCAGGGCAATAAACACACTAATTAAACAAATAATATAAGATTAAACAGTTGACGAATGGTCATGTGATGTGAGGCCAACAGATAGGAGAAGTCTTCTTCCATGAAGCTTCAAAGATATCTCCCTTCAGGCCTTCACATTATACAATCTCTATTTCACGCCGTACAATTAGGCTCTTTCTTATATATATATTAGTTTCATTTATTGCATTTGGACATTTTAACAGTACTCCTATTAAATAACCAAGGTACATGTAGACTCTTATCTATTGTTGGTTCAATTAATAAAAAGGAAGTATACTTCATGTGAAAAAAATCATTTTGATAACGATTCATTAAATTTGATCAATTTTACACTTGTAATTTTACTTAACTATTGGCGTAATAAAATTTACTGTAAACATTATGGTCTTTTTTTCGATTTTTTCATAGTGTTAAACATATAAATAGGATATAATTACAAAAACTCTACTAATTTGAATTTTCATTGTATTCTAGTTGTAACCATATTTTTTATTGTCCCTAGTATAACGGAGAAGCAGTGTTATCAACAACAAAGTCAGGAAATAATTAATTGATATTTCGTTAGTTACTTAATAATAAATAACACAGGCATGATTGGAGGAAAAAGTCTCGGAATTCAATAAACAGAATAAAAAAGTGAACATGTTGAATTGTTGACGCTTTGGATCCTCTCCAAGAAACTACACAAATGGCTATAAGTAAAGGGTTTTCATAAGGCTGTGAAAGAAACAAACAGACAAAAGACAACAAAGGAAAAAACAAAATTCAAAGAGGAAGACAAAGATCTTCTTATATTTCTAAAAATGGAGGTTATTCTGAAATTACCTACTTCTGATTCTCTTCTTAAGGATAAAGTTCTTGGATCTGCTCAAATCCATGAAGCAACTAAGGTAACCAACTCATATGTGTAATAAAGTTCTACATGTATACGGAAGACACTCAGATTTGTATTTTGTTGTACGCTTTTATGTAATTCTTGTATCTTGAGATAAATATTATATTCCATAATTACTTTGCTTATATCGTAATTAATAAAAATAAAACTCAAATACTTATTGCTCATTTTTTTTTTAAGCTGGATAATTATTGTATTATAGAAATATTATAGATGATTCTACAGCCTACAATTCTACCTGTCATATGAGAAATTATATATTAGTTCTAAAGATCATTTCGCACATGATTGAATAATTCGGTAGTTAGGGTTAGTATGGAATCTACGGATCACCATAATTTATATATGTAACAAATAAATTCTTGGAACAATTTATATTTATTTGGGAAATTAATCCGTTTTTATATTCGATGATCTTAGGTTGAGGAAGATCATCAAGAACTTGAATCTGCCAAGGCTGAGATGAGAGAGGTGAAGGAAGATAACGAAAAGCTTAAAGGGATGCTCGAACGAATTGAAAGTGATTACAAAACTCTCAAGCTCAGATTCTTCGATATAATTCATCAAGAAGAACCTTCAAACAACCAAACACAAGATCAAAACATGATTGATCTTCCAAAGGCGACGACAGATTTGAGTTCTTTAGATCAAGAACGCGAGCTTGTGTCGCTTTCACTCGGAAGAAGAAGTTCTTCCCCGAGTGATAACTCCTCGAAAAAGGAAGAGAAAACAGACGAGACCAGCAATAAAGTCAACGATGACGAAGATTTGACCAAAGTTGGCTTGACCTTAGGGTTCAATAGCGGCAACGGACCTGACCCCAGTGTCGCGAATCCAGCCAATTCTAGTCTGGAAAATAACTTGGAGGACGCCCCAGGAGAAACATGGCCGCCGAGTAAAGTTAGCGGGAAGAGAAGCTCTCCTGCACCAGCCTCCGGTGGCCATGTTGATGGAGAGGGCGGCCAGCAAAATCCTGTAAAGAGAGCTAGAGTTTGCGTTAGAGCGAGATGTGACACACCAACGGTACGTCCTTTAACCTATATATATACATTTTAATGATCTTTGTTTTTTGTCGGCACCCATCTTCTTAGAAGTGGTAGGCGGATTTGAGTCGTTCCGAAGAAACGCGCTCTATCCGACTGGGTCTGATATATATGGGAAAAAGAAAAATGATCTATAACTAACATATTATTGGGTGCCAAAAAAGAAAAAAAAAACTAACTTATTATTGTAGATAATTTGATTATTTTTTATATGTCACCACTGATTAGGAAATGTTTTATTATACTTTGTATAGATGAATGATGGTTGTCAATGGAGAAAATATGGTCAAAAGATTGCGAAAGGAAATCCTTGTCCACGAGCATACTATCGCTGCACGGTTGCACCTGGATGTCCCGTTAGAAAACAGGTATATATCTTTTTTCTGTACATATCTACAGAATAATCAAATTCATCTATCGTTTAATCTTGATTTTCTAATTTTGAAAGAATAATTAATAATGAATTTGTATAAATCTATTTGGTCCTGTTTTAGTTTTAGTTTCATATTCCTTATAAAATCTATTTTAAATTGTGAACATTCCTAGACAAACCAAAGCAATTGCGCATGTGCATATACTAAAACAGATCATCTGAGTACTAACTATTTGTCTTAAACTATTTTGATGTTTTAGGTCCAAAGATGTGCAGAAGACATGTCCATATTAATCACAACCTATGAAGGAACGCACAGTCATCCTCTTCCTCTCTCAGCTACCACCATGGCCTCTACTACTTCAGCCGCCGCCTCTATGCTCCTCTCCGGCTCCTCCTCATCATCAACCGCAGAAATGATCGGAAACAACCTCTACGACAATTCAAGATTCATCAATAACAACAACAAGTCCTTCTATTCGCCCACTCTTCATTCTCCATTACATCCCACCGTCACTCTAGACCTCACCGCACCACAACATTCTTCTTCTTCATTGCCTTCTTTAAATTTCAACAAATTTCCTAACTCTTTCCAAAGATTCCCATCCACAAGCTTAAATTTCTCCTCTAATTCATCATCATCAAATTCTTCTCTTCTCAACCTACCTGCGACTTGGGGTAATGGATATTCTTCTTATACTCCATACCCTTATAACAACGTCCAGTTTGGTACGTCCAACCAAGTAAAAACAGTTCAAAATAACCAGTCCTTAACCGAAACCCTAACGAAAGCCCTTACTTCTGACCCAAGTTTCCACTCGGTGATCGCAGCTGCGATCTCATCAATGGTAGGATCCAACGGGGAACAACAGATGGTCGGTCCACGGCATCCTACTAGCGACAGTGTTCAAAGAACAGCCGCAACGGAAAATAATAAAGGACGTGGAGGCTATTTTAGTAGCTTATTGATGTCTAACATAATAGCAAATAATCAAACGGGTGCGTCATTGGATCAACCATCGTCGCAACTTACTTCGCTATCTATGTTCAACAACTCGTCCTCTTCGTCTTCTACGACTAGTTTCGTGAACAAGGAAGAGAAAAGCTAGGAATTGTATCAAAAGAACCTCCATCGTTTATTTTTTTGGGATGAATTTTTTCATTAGGTGTTATAGTATTGTATCATGTTCGTCGTTTAAGTGTTTTCATCTCTTTTTTTTTGTGAGTTAGGACGCTTTGACGTTTCTGATTAGGGAAACTCAACCTTACTAGGCCTAAAATAACGGGCCAAATATCTTTGACATAAAAAAAGAAAACGTCCAACTGATTACGCGGTGCAACATACAAATGGTGTGTACTGTGTAGTGCTTATCTTCTAAAGTTTGGTGATTCATGTAGCTTTAGCTGTAAAGATATACGTGATGTTATTTGTGATTACAAACGAAAATCTAGAACACACAATCCGGTTTTATCTCCTAACTTCTTTGACGAATCACAAATTCGTTAAAATTTCCTATTTTTGTCTTATAATTTCTAATAACAATCAACCTATAAATACTCACCAAAAAATCCATCTTACTCATTACTTTCAATTCTTGTTTTTTCTTTCACCATGGCGAGAGTTTCTCTTTTGTTATGTTTGGTTATATTGGTTACATTAGGAGTTGTGGTAACTTCATTTGCTAACAACGTTGAAGTGCAATCGGAACACGTGGAGAGCAGCAAGAAAGTTACTAAAGCTCATCATATTTGTAAAGACAAAGAGAAACGAGGAAAAAAGGTAAATGGTGATCACAATGCCGGTTCTGATGGCAAAGAGAATAAAAAGGACGAAAAGAAGAAGCATGATGTGCATAAGAAGGAAGGTGAGCATAAAAAGAACGAGCAGGATGTGCATATAAAGGGTGTTCAACATGAAAAGAAAGACGATGATGATGATGTGAAGAAGCATGGGGATAAGAAGAAGAGTGTTAAGCATCATGAAAATGATAATGATAGTGATGATGATGAAAAAAAGCACAAAGATAAAAAGAATGGTGAACATGATGAAACCGATACTGACGATGATAAAGATGATGACTCCGATGATGATGATGAAGATGAAGATGAAGTTGATGGAGATGATAAAGAAAAGGAAAACATTGGGTTATATGAGCTCAAAAAGGGAAATCTAACCGTCAAGTTCACAAATTGGGGTGCTTCAATCATGTCTCTCCATTTCCCGGATAAAAATGGTTAGTGAACTAATCATTTTGAGTGTTGGCAATCAAATAAAAACTCATATTCTATACATTTTAACTAGATTTTATTATGATGACTTTGACAAATTTTCAGGAAAAAGTGGCGATATTGTTCTTGGTTATGATAGCGTCAAAAGCTATGAGGTGCGTAGAAATTAGTTTCCCTTTATGTTTTTCTGTTTGATTTTAATTCTACTATTACAACAAATTTATTTTGTTTTTACTATGCTAAATTAATATACTAACTTTGTTTGCAAATCAGACCGATAAGGTCTATTTTGGAGCAACCGTGGGCCGAGTAGCGAATAGAATAGGAAAGGCCCATTTCAAATTGAACGGAAAAGAGTACAAGACTGTTGCCAACGATGGCAAAAACACACTTCATGGTAATTAGTTACGAGTACTATAAGTTCTATAACATATTAGAAATCAGTTAATTATGATTATTTGAATATAATTTATGTATAATTTAGGTGGGAAGAAAGGGTTTGGCGATGTTGTGTGGGCAGTTACAAAGCACAAGTATGATGGCAAGAAGCCTCACATTGTATTCACTTACACAAGTCCTGATGGTGATCAAGGTCCCCTTTCTTTTCAATTGTTTTATTAATTTTTACCCGATTTAAAAAAAAAAATATATATATATATATATATATCTGTAAGGAAAATTTTATGATTACTAGTTTATTTATTTCTTTATGTAACAATAGGGTTTCCCGGAGAACTCATTGTCACGGTGAAATATAAACTTGTCAAAGACAATGAATTAAGTGTAGTAATGGAGGCAGAGGCTAAAGATCAAGCAACTCCGGTGAACTTAGCTCATCACACTTATTGGAATCTTGGTGGTCAAAACTCCGGAGATATTTTGTCCGAGGAAATACAGATCCTAGGTTCAAGTTACACTCCTGTCGACGGCGAACTCATTCCCACAGGAAAAATATCCCCGGTGAAACGAACACCGTATGATTTTCTTCAACCCCGTCCTATTAAAGATAATATGAAGGATCTTAAAACAGGGTGAGTACATATACTTTTCTCAAGTTAAAAAAAAAAACTTTTCTCTAAGTTATCTAATGGTAAACATCTTTGTAATTGTTGATTTTTTTCTTTGTAGATATGATATTAATTATTGCTTAGATGGTAAGGCGGATAAGATGAGGAAAATAGTGGAACTCGTTGATAAGAAATCGGGAAGAAAAATGGAGTTATCCGCAAACCAACCCGGTTTGCAGTTCTATACCGGAGGAATGTTAAAGGACATCAAGGGGAAGAATGGAACGGTATACCAAGCTTTCGCGGGATTATGTTTAGAAACACAAAGTTATCCAGACTCAGTCAATAATCCGAAGTTTCCTTCACAGATTGTTGAACCAGGGAAAAACTACAAACACAATATGCTCTTCAAGTTTTCGATTGTTTCATAGAGTACTTTGTAAGAGCATCCACAATGGGAGCTCTTAAGGAAATTTTTAGAGGGTGTGAAGCCCACTTTCTTAGAGTTTGTGCAAAAAAGAATCCTTAAAATCCTTTGATAAGTATTGATCCTTACACTGTTCACGGGTCCCATTGACAACGTGGTGGCCCCTGAATGGTCATCTTTTTTTTTTTTTTTTAACAAAATCCAAAATATCCAAAATTAATCTGAAATGCCTTTGTGCTAAGGACTCCAATGAGTCTCACCATTTCGGATGGTCTAACTAACCAATAATCACGAAGAAGAAACTAGATTGGAAGTTAATAACAGCTCTCGATCTTTCAAATCTCATCAAACTATGACGAATGTGCATAATTCATCTGTTTGTAGTTTATGCACAAATTTGAAACACTTTATTCTTGTTTTAGTATGCAATTCTGATTGTATATTTCATATGTCATAGGTAAAATGTGGACCGCAATTTGATATTATTATGTTCAAAATAAATTTATTTTCTTCCTGTAACCGTATAAGATCATAGAGGAAAACCCACGAAGACCTCGAAGGATTTAATACTTTTTTTTTTTTTTGTTAAAGGGTTTGGATTTAATAGTTGTGTCTAAGAGCCACATTGCCATCACGAAACAAAAACAAAAAGAGGCACATTAACAGCTATCAATCTTAAGAAGATTGCACCTACAGATCCCTACTCCCATTTTTCTTTTCAAGGTTAATTCATTTATTTCAAACTATATGCTGAATGAGAATGTCAGAAGTGTGTATAAGATTTTGTCATAAAATGGTGTTAAGAAAGAAATATCAATATTCGAATGTGATCTTATACTTCAAGTTTCAAGATCATATTAAAGTGCATTTAAATGCGATTATGGCGGGTCAATCTATTCATAAATAATGACGGTATTCACTAAATCAAATGATAGAAAACAGAGAATTTAGGAGTTGACATATCCCTAATCCATCAACATAAACATGTGCACTTCACCAAAATTCTTATACTACCATATAAAACATATGATGACTCCATGGTCTCACATGCCATCATCTAGCTATATATTCCATTAATTACGTATGTAAGTACGTACGCATATCGAACAGTATCTGAATATATTAGTGTAGTTGGCATATGAGTTTAGGATCTGACAATAAATTTATAATTTTTCAGTAACTTTGGTTTCGCACAAAACAGTGCGTTTCAGATTTTTTGGTGAAAGGTTTCGCTCCAATGTTTATCATACTATTTATTTGAGTATTGCTACATCATACGAACACTGCATGAATTTATAACTTATATGTATATTGTATTGTTTTAGATGATTCACTTAAACTAAAACTTTCACGATCTCAAGTCTGAGTAGTTTCTGTTGAAGTGAAGTAGTGGTGGCAGTGAGGTCACATGGAGAGCCCACGAAGAAAGAAATATTTGGTACTCAATTTGTTTTCTTGTGTGATACTGATAAACAAGTATATGTACATTTTATCGTATAATTTAAATTTATAAATACTTCAAATCCAAAAGCATCCAAAGATCCGAAAAGCTAGCTAGATGACTGAACGATTCTCCTAAACACTGTTTCGAATCTGTTCTCTTTTTGGATTTTTCTTCTTCGTCTTTGGAATGTGTGCTTCCAATAATCTTCCTCATCTACCAGCTACCACTATTATTATTATCTACGATATCATTAATGCTAACTTCCATTTTACAGGTTCCTTTTTGGTCTTGTAATAACCGGTAGAGATTCATAAACTTTACTAAATTGTTTTTAGTTCAAATTTTTACTAAAACAATTAATAAACTTAGTATCTATAAAGTTATTTTTGTTAGAAATGTTTAATTGTAACCAATAGATAATCCTTCGATAACCTACGAAAATTATAAAATAATGCGTCTTGATTTGTAGCCGTAATATGGGATTATTTACAGTAAAATTAGCACAAAAAAAACGTGCCTGATTCATGATGCATGGATCTGAAGCAATGTTCCAATGTTTTTTTTCCACTTATAGTTGATACAAAAATTTAAAAGGCAATAATTTCAGTTTCAGCTCGCCTTTTATTAAAACAAAAAGGTTAAATCAAGTTACGAAAGTACAAAGGTACTAAACTGTGCTTGAATAAAATGTAAATTGTACATTGGGTGTATTGAATATTGAGTCTATCTACCCGACTGACTACGTGAAAACACATTACATAATGTTTGAACTTTAAATATTAGGTTTACGCCTAGTTCATAAAAATTATATATAGTGACATAATAATTCGTTATGAGTTTGTTCTTTCAAGTTTGCAATTTAGAAACACTGTAAGAAAGGGCAGAGCACAGAAAATAATATTGTAACTACAAAAATATTAATCAAGCACATCATGTACTTAATGATAGACAATTTACAGCGTTATTAAAATTAAAAGTATGATCTGATGAATGAAATTATTTGATATGTTTATGAATCCATATTGTCTCTTTGTAAGTCGTATTCGTTTTTGTAGTTTTCACCAGTTACCAAAGAAATCCTCGTTTGTTTTTTATTCATTTTTTTCTAAATATGTGCTAGTTTTGATAGATTATATTATGATTGCATGGTAACTATCTACGGAAATATTACTTTATATATCTGATAAAAGAATACACGAGCACACGCGCGATTACTTCAAACAAATTAAAAGGTAGATGGAATCATGGAATGCATGTATATGTATATATATATCATGGCTCATATTGTGTCAATAACAGAGCTGGATTCCCACTCAAAGGCACATGGATCTGAAGTTTTTATTTTTGTATCAAATCTTCTTGTCAAACATGCATATGCAATTTATCATGTTTTAATTTTTATTTTTAGCTATGTATTCCAACCTAGCAAAATATTATTTTTTTTATTTATATATATATATATGTTTTGCTGTACTTATAGAAAGAAATAAGAAGAAAATCATTTTCGTTTGACACATCCACTTCGACAAAAAAAAAAAATCTTGGCAAAATTAGAGGATAAAAAGATGTTATGCGATCGACAAAGCCTTTTTGTCAAACAAATTAACTTGAAGCTATTAGTAAAACATAATCGTCGCTATCCATCACAATAACTTAGCAATGAACTTTAATCATTACTAACGAAAATCTCTAATTAATATATACACACATTACATATAGTACTTGATAAAATATTCGGAAGAAAGAAATTTTATTTATTCCAATTAAAGGAACAAGAAATTATAATTGTAAAATTGTGTTGAATATTCCCTATACACCAATTTTCTACAAACCCAAAAGAAAGAGCAGAAAAAGGTAAAGAACCGACGTAATTTAAATTGAAACAGTACCAAGTAATTTTAACATACACAATAAAAAAAATCTATGAAATTTCTTTTGAAGATGATAATGATATCAACATGAGTATGATGATGATGTTGATCAGGATTATGATGTTCCTCTTGGAGTACAATAGAATCAGTTGAAATGATGATGATGATTGTGATGTTGCTGCTGCTGGTCAGGCCATGTCCAATAACTACCCGACGTCGTTTCATCAATACTACTGAACATATTGCAGAATCCTTGATCTTGAACCATCTGATGATCAGTATGGGCCGAGGTCGTGGTCGTAGTTGCGGATCGGATTGAAGAAGGGAAAAGATCTTTGATCATGTTCACATGATTTATATCTGAATTGTTATTATCATTTTCTGTGCTTTCATTGTTGCTCCATGACGCTTCTGCTATTTCTCTCTTGATCTTTGCTGATTCTTGACGGTCTTGTTTCTTCAATGCCACTAACTGTTTTGTGTAACAATATTCACACGTAAACCAAAGTCAAAAAAATAACTTATCATAAATGTCAACTCTACAAGCACATGGGAATTCTATTGATTATAAATATATGTACACATGAATCTTTATCAAATAATTAAATGTATAATTAAGAATAATTAATGTCTTTTGAACAAACATCTTTGCGTTGGATCAAGAGCCTGTCAGCAATCTAATTGAATTTTATTACTATATATATACTATTATACTAAAGCGACTCTAAGACGGGATGCAAACTACGTGTTAATCCATGAATATTTTCTTTTTGTAAAACCCAGTTACAAAAAAAAACATTTTCTTTTTGTATACGCTTGATGAAGACAATAATTCATCACTAAAATTCGACAAATTTTTTTTTTCCTAGGAAAAATTCTACAAACTATCAGCACACCTATCTATATTCATGATTAGTGTTGTTAAAAATATTCGTATTAGTTTAACCGAAAATCGTTCGTTAGCTTTTAGAAAAAACGTGATGAAATACTAGGAGAACTTCAGTTATAAGAAAATATTAGGAGAATTAGTTTGTTTATATTTTTAAAATATACCTCAGCGTGGAGTTTCTCGTTGTTGGCTAGAAGAGAATCATTGTCCGATTTCAAAACATCGAACTGTTTCTTCAGAGAATCGTAGTCTCTTTCGAGCTGCTTTGTCTTCCACCTAGCTCTCCTGTTCTGGAACCATATCGCAATCTGCCTAGGCTGCAACCCTAAAGCCTTAGCAAGCTGCATCTTCCTCTCTGGCTCTAGCTTGTTCCCTAGCTCGAAGCTCTTCTCTAATGCCATAACTTGCTCTAAACTGAGCCTCTTCTTCTTCTCTCCTAACATCATATGGGACCCATCATCTGATAGATTGTCTTCCTCGCCCACCTGGTCCTGATCATGCATGTTCGTCGTGGTCGGACTTTTTTGAGTTAGATGATGGTGATCTGATACTCCCGTGAACGACATCGATCTGTTCATCATGTAGTTTCCTCCTCCTACACCAAACAAGGACAACAAAATTTACCAACCCTTTTCACACTATTATGTACGTGTGTGTGTAGAAAGAGAGAGGAAGAACTTACCATAAAAGAGGTGTGGAGGGCAAGAAGGGAGAGAGGTAGGGGAAGGTAAGTGATGAGTATTGTCTTCATGGAGTTGCTGAAACATGAATCCATGCTGTGGAAAGGCCATCTCCAATCTCAGTCTTTCTTGATTATTGGCAATATTGTTCCTTTCCTCCTCATACATATACATATAAATGTGTGTATACACACACGCAAAACCGACCACTGATTAAGAATTGCTAGCTGATCAATCTTAGTAATTTAGGTCAGGAACACAAGATCTTGAAGTTTTCTTATGAGAGAGAATTTAGCAAGAAGAATGAAGAGATCAGTTCATGAGAGGTTTGTATAGGACCCACCTTTTATACCATTTAAGCTTTAGGGCATATGCTGATCTTTCTTTTGATTTAACTTGTATAGGACACTTGGGAAATTTAAAATTTGAAATATTAAATACCACATGGATCTTTGACATATCCCACATACATGTGTATATATATTGTGTTATTCTTTTGCTGTTAACATACAGCTTAGCTTATACATATATACAACTACAGAACCATACTAAACATTGATTTAACATTTATCAATTGTATTAATTATTTTATCACCCAATTACTACCCTGATAATCATTGTTAGATCTTTAGTTTCGTCTAAATATTACTCTCTCCATTCCCGAAAGTAAGATTTTTTAGAATTTATTTTTGTTCCACAAAAATAGATTTTCTATATTTTTAAAGTGTTTTTGTATATTTTTGAGAAATATTAATTGTGAATACTTGAATTGATTAATTTTTATTGGTAAATAGTTATTGAAAAATAAATTATAAATTAACTTGTAAACATTTATTATATTTTTAATAAACGTGAAACTTTAGAAAATTTTACATTCGGGAACGGAAGGAGTAGTTCGAAAAATCTAACTAAATAAACTGAAATCATGAAAATAATCAATGTACGTTGGAACCTTAAGAAATTTATGACACATATTAGTTTCAATCCTTGAATATAGGCGTAGCATTAGAAAGATTGTCATCCACTAGTATTGTTAGATTGTACATCAGGCATGGATTTTAATTTTTCAGGTGTAATCAATATTTATAAATTATACTCTACTCCCCAAATATCTAACTTCATTTTTTTGGAGAATATCTAACTGTAGTTGTCTGTTTTATAATGTTTGCTAGTGCGTAGTTCATCGGTTGTATATTCTTGAATTTTTCAAATTTATTATTAGTTTTTACGTACTATTGCTTACATATATTAATTTTCTTAATATGACTGAAATTTTTTACAACCGGCAGACTCATTGGTTTCTGAAGAACATTCCACAGTACAGCTTAAACACACATGTGTTCTTCATCTCGCCAGGTGCATGCTTTCACACGACGCACCGACCAACGTATTTCCTAACATAACTAAACGTATAGTCTTTATTTTAGATTCAAGGTAATATATATAACTAATTAAATTTTATCGAAAAATAAATACATACAGCATTTCAAATATACGAGTTATAAAATGTGAAAACTAAACTATGTTTATAAAATTTGGATCAAAATAAGTATATTATTTTTTAGAAATCTCTTTGTATAATACTTTTTTAGTCGTTACCTAAACACTCTTTAAAAGTTTCCTTCTAACTCATAAAAATAGGAGCCTTATTGAGTATATTGAGTCTAATACTTGTATAGAAACAGAGGCTCTCTATATACTGTATACTTGTGTATAAACAAACCCCCCTGAACATTCTCATTAATCTAATATACATACATTTTAAGTTCTTGTTCTCTCGTTCTCAATATCCTTGATATGGTATCAGAGCATAACAACTTTTCCGCCATTTTTCTTCTTTCTTGAGCTTCGATTCATATCATGAGTGCTTAGATCTCACATCTCTTCTTCGATTTCGTCATCTCGTTGGTGCTTTGTGTTCTGGATCTGATTGCTTTCGTTTGTCTCATCCTCGTGATTCGTCTTGCGTGCTTCTGAGCTTCAATTCATCTTCGTCGAGATTCGATTCGCATCGCCTTCGTCTCATCTCTTTGTTCGTGTTTCCGATTCAGCTCAAATCCTCGACCTCGTCATCGTCTTGCTCCGTTTCTTGATTTCATCTGATGACGACTGGAGATTCTTCTCGTTCGATTGTGGATCAGTACGAGAACCCTTACTATCTCCATAACTCGGATCATGCCGGCTTGGAACTTGTTACGGATCGTCTTGCCTCTAGAGCTGACTTTCACTCATGGCGTCGCTCTGTTCGTATGGCGCTGAACGTCTGCAACAAACTCGGCTTCATTGATGGTACAATCTTGAAACCTCCTGCTGATCATAGAGACTCTGGTTCTTGGTCTAGGTGCAATGATATGGTCTCTACTTGGTTGATGAACTCGGTTTCCAAGAAGATAGGTTAGAGCTTGCTATTCATGTCAACTGCTGAGAGTATTTGGAAGAATCTCATGACTCGTTTCAAGCAAGACGATGCTCCTCGCATCTTTGAGATTGAGCAACGTCTCAGTACTATTCAGCAAGGCTCGTTGGACATTAGTACCTACTATATGGAGTTGGTTACACTTTGGGAGGAGTATCAAAACTATGTGGATCTCCCTGTCTGTACGTGTGGCAAGTGTGAGTGTCATGCAGCTTCGTCTTGGGAACAGTTGCAACAAAGGAGTCGTGTTATGAAGTTATTGATGGGTTTGAACGAGTCTTATGAAACTACTAGGCGTCACATCTTGATGATAAAACCTATTCCCCCAATTGAGGAAGTTTTCAACTTGGTTACTCAAGATGAGCGTCAGAAGAACATCAAACCATCTACATGGGTTGATAACATTGTTTTTCAGAACTCAACGAGTGAACTTGATCAGTCTACGTACTCTGGACCAGTTGAGAATGCTGCATATGCTGCTGTGAACAACAACAACTATCGCTCCAGGCCACGACCTATCTGCACTCATTGGGTATAGCAGGACATATAGTGCAGAAGTGCTTCAAATTGCATGGATATCCGCCTGGACATAGGTTATACAACAGTAATTCTCAGCGTTCTAATACTCAGTCTGGTTCTTCACAACGATCATCTCAATCCAGGCCTACGCAATCACTTTCACAGCAGAACAATTTTGCTAATGTCGCGACTGCTTCTTCGGTTGCTTCTCTTGCAGGAACTTTGAATCTGAGTGCTTTTCATCCTGATCAAGTTCACCAACTCATTCAACAGTTACAGTCTCATCTGCGACTTCCTGAACCTGTTACTTCACAGTCATTTGTTAATGCGTCAATCACATACAACAGTTTCATGGCTGCTCAATCTTCAAGTGATACTCTCTCTCATACTTTCCCTTTTCCTTCCACTAGCCTTCGTTTTGAACATCATTCTTTAACTTTCCAACACCAAACACTTTCCTCTTTATCCACACATTTTCTTTTGGGTTCTTGGATTATAGATAGTGGTGCCACTACACATGTTTGTTCTGACTTAGCTATGTTTAGTTCAGTCTCTCTTGTTTCAGGGGTCACAGTTTCTCTTCCAAATGGAACGAAGGAACCGATCACTCATACTGGCACAGTGCATTTTTCTGACACTCTTGTTTTTCTTAATGTCTTACATGTGCCTTCTTTCCGTTTTAATCTCATTAGTGTTAGTAGCTTGTTACAACAACATCGTCATTCTGCTCATTTTTTCTATGATTCTTGTCATATACAGAAGCATACTCAGGGCTTGATGATTGGTAGAGGTTCTGTGATTCACAATCTATACATTCTTGATCAACATAATCATTCTCCGTCGTTGAACTTCTGTGGATCCTTGAAGGTTGATGGTTTTCTTTGGCATCAACGCCTCAGACATCCATCTTCTGCCAAGTTACAACATCTCTCTGCTGATATTGCTTTAGATAAGTCCTCTCTTCTTGAGTCTTCTAGTTGTTTCGTGTGTCCATTAGCTAAACAACGTCGTCTTCCATTTCCGCATCAGAATAACATGTCTGCGGAACCATTTGATCTTATTCATATAGATACTTGGGGTCCCTTTTGTATTGAGTCTGTTGAGGGTTACAAGTATTTTCTTACAATTGTAGATGATCATACCCGTGTAACATGGATCTATATGATGAAATATAAAAGTGATGTTTCCGTTATCTTTCCTTCTTTTGTTAATCTTGTGCGTACTCAGTATAAGGACAATATTAAAATGATTCGAAGTGATAATGCTCAAGAACTTGCATTTTCTAATCTGATAAGAGAGCATGGCATATTGCATCAATTTTCATGTGCTTATATTCCTCAACAGAACTCTGTTGTTGAGCGTAAGCATCAACATCTTTTGAATGTTTCACGAGCTTTAATGTTCCAATCTCGTATGCCTTTGCAGTACTGGAGTGACTGTGTTCTTACAGCAGTTTTCTTGATTAATCGAACACTATCTTTACTTTTAAACAAGATTTCACCTTATGAGAAACTCACGGGAAAGAAACCTGATTACAATTTTCTTAAGTCTTTTGGGTGTTTGTGCTATGCATCAACTTTACAGAAGGATCGTCATAAATTTTCTCCTAGAGCTGAGCCTTGTGTGTTCTTAGGTTATCCATCAGGTATCAAAGGTTACAAAGTTCTTAATCTTGATACTAGAACTGTTTCTGTTACTCGTAATGTTCTTTTTCATGAGACTGACTTTCCTTTTATGAAACTTGATAGTGATTCTCAGCCTGAAAATGTCTTCTCTAAATCAATATTGCCTTTACCTGTTCCTTTTGCACTTGATTCTGTCATTCCTGATGTTCCTGTGCATTCTCATGCATCATCTTCTGCATTACCATCGGTTTCTTCAAGTGTTCATGTGCCTGGAGATGTTGTGGCTTCTGGAACATCAGCTACTGAACTTGACAGAGCTAGGCCAAAACGAGCAGGTAAGGCACCTACTTATCTCTCCGATTATCATTGTTCTTTGATCTCTATGGACTCCTCTTTGCAAAATCATTACGTTGCTAATGTCATTTCCTCACATTCACATGAACCACTTTATCCTCTCTCTTCTGTCCTTTCCTATGATATTTCCTACAAAGATGATGTTCTTACATGTTCTCTTGAGACAGTACCTACATCCTTTAAGCAAGTCGTGAAGTCTAAGTTCTGGACAAAAGCGATGAATATGGAGTTTGAGGGAATGGAACGTAATGAGACTTTCTCTGTTGTTTCTCTGCCCCCGGGTAAAAATGTTGTGGGTTGCAGATGGATCTATACGATCAAGTACCATGTTGATGGCACGGTGGAGAGACCTAAGGCGCGTCTTGTTGCCAAAGGGTATACACAGCAAGAAGGGCTGGATTATAAATACACTTTCTCTCCCATTGCCAAGATGACTAGCGTGAAGCTTCTTCTTAGTCTTGCTGCTTCGCATGGTTGGAGTTTGGATCAAATGGATGTCATTAATGCCTTTTTTCACAGTGAACTTGATGAAGAGATATATATGAGCTTACCATTGGGTTATACTCCTCCACCTGGTGTTGTCCTGCCTCCGAATCCGGTTTGCCGTCTTCACAAGTCAATTTATGGCCTTAAGCAGGCGTCTAGGCAATGGTATAACTGTTTCTCTTCAGTTCTCTTTGCTAATGGTTTCTCACCATCTCCGGGTGATCACTCTCTTTTGGTGAAGACCTCTGGATCGTCCTTCATTGTGTTGCTTGTCTATGTTGATGATATCCTAATCACCAGCAATGATCCTCAAGCTGTTCTTGACGTTAAGAAGGTTCTTCATCAAGCATTCAAGATCAAAGACATGGGTCCAGCTCGGTTCTTTCTTGGACTCGAGATAGCACAAAACTCTACGGGCATTTCTGTTTCTCAACGGAAGTATGCTTTGGATCTTCTTGCTGATACAGGGTTGCTCGCTTCGAAACCATGTGCAGTTCCTATGGATCCATCCATTCCTTTGAGTGCTACTACTGGTGTTTTGTTGACTGATGCTACATCTTATCGTGAGCTAGTAGGACGGTTACTATATCTCACGATAACTCGGCCTGATATAACATATGATGTGCATCGTCTGAGTCAATTCCTCTTGGGTCCTACTGATGTACACTTTCAGGTTGCTCAAAGGATCCTCCGATATCTGAAGTCCAATCCAGGCCAAGGTCTCTTCTATGCAGCTAATTCAAAGACTTGCTTGAATGCCTTTGTTGACGCAGATTGGGCTTCCTGTCCGGATACTCGACGTTCTGTTACTGGGTTCTGCGTTTATCTTGGAAAATCTTTGATAAGTTGGAAGTGTAAGAAGCAACAGATAGTAAGCAGAAGTAGTACCGAAGCAGAGTATCAGAGTATGGCTTTGGCGACTTGTGAGCTTATCTGGTTGCAGCAGTTGCTTACGGATTTGAATATCAAAGTTCAACACACGGCTAAGCTCTTCTGTGATAACAAGTCAACGATCCACATTGCCACAAACCCTGTGTTTCATGAACGAACGAAACACATTGAGATCGATTGTCATACTACACGTGATCAGGTCAAGAAGGGATTCATCAAGCTTATACATGTGATCAGTGCTGACAATCATGCGGATATCTTCACCAAACCGCTTCATCCATCACCTTTTCATCACATCCTTGCTCGAATGTCAGTATCAAGCCTCTTCTCTCCATCACTACCATCCATTTCATCATCTTCACCTTCCGTTTCATCACTTCCACCTTCCGTTTCAGAGGCTTGAGAGGGGCATATTGAGTATATTGAGTCTAATACTTGTATAGAAACAGAGGCTCTTTATATACTGTATACTTGTATATAAACAGACCCCCCC
>NC_027756.1:48639242-48644963 GCF_000695525.1 Brassica oleracea var. oleracea | reverse complement strand
TGATCTTCGTTTAGGTGAATATTTTCCAGTGATGTAAATCTCCGTCTACATTCGTCGTGGAAGCCGTAAGTCTTGTTGATCTTAAATCTTTATGATCTTAACGTCGTCTTGCTGGTTCGATTAGGGTAAGATGAAAGACAAAAACAACCTTAATGAGAATTTTAATTTTTAAGATTTATTTTAAATTATTAATCCAATGGCATGTGATGGTAATTATTGTGGAAAAATTAGGGTTAAGTACAAAATGTACTTTAGTTTTAATAGTTTAGATGAGTTAAGTGCGAAAGATTTAGTTCATTGGGTTTTTCTTAATTTTTGCGATATATTTTGATCTTTTAAAAAAAAGAAAACTCAAAACAAATTAAAACATCAGCGGTAAGATAAAAAAATATCTTGCGGTAACAAATTAAACTCAACACAAATTATAGTTAAATCATTTAAAATATAATTATTTTACCTATGCCTAAGGTGGGAGTAACACTAGTCTTTTATATAAAGCTCAAGTTGACTAACAAATCAGAATCTGACACATGCAATTTATTTACAAAGTTTTGATTACCAATAATGAGAAAATTTGGAGAAACTAGTGGTATTCCGGCGCTACGCGCCGGGTTTATATGTTTTATTCTTATATAAATTTACAATTTATGTTATAATCCTTTTAGTAAATAGAATATGTTTAAAATACGAAAATGAAAATACGTTAAAAGAGAATAATACATTTTCGATCTATTTGATCGTTGTTAGCGACTATAAGGTATGACTTTGTTTTGATATTGATTAGTTCAAAATGGAATAGCGTAAGTGGTTGTGGCTAATTGATTCAATAAAATAAAATAAATAACCGATAATAATAACAAAGTTAATTTAGTTAAATTTTAAACATAAAATAAAATTAGATGTTTTATTTAGAGAACATATTTATAAAGTACCATGTAGATAATATATAGAGAGAACAACACTAAAAAAATTTATTTTATTTAAGTAACAAATAGTATTTATGGGCGGATGCGTAAATGAATAAATAATATAAATTTCGTTCCTTGAAAATCAGCCGTTTTGCTGAGACAGTCGATGCAAGATTGGCGAGCCATCTTTTTCAGTGATAATGTGAAGAAAGGAAGTGAGTTAATCGGTGTTGATTGAGTCATTTTTGTCATTAGGCACTTTCAGTTATTGAGCTGTGGGTATAAAGTGTTCATTTTTATTAATGTAATGCTAGCCGATCTAGATAACTGAGGTTCAAAACTTTTCACAAGCAAAAATATCAGTTATTAGGTCACAAAAGCTAAGACTCACGTTAAAAAAACAATAGCCCAACATCCATCGATAATTTTTTTTATTTAACAAAGATTCTGACTCTGAACTGATGCTTCTTGATGTTGTTAAACCTTCTTCTTATTTTAATTTTTGAAAGATCCTTCTTCTTATTTTCATTTCAAACTGCTTCTTGCTTTCTCTCTTATGTTCCTTGATAACAAAAAGCGTTATATACAAACTTATACACATTTTGAAGTTTGTTTTTAGGTGCCCCTTTCTTATCCGAGTAGTTGTTCTCAGAGTTTAATATTCAAGTGTGTTTTGTTTTTTTGTCACCAGCAAAAGTTATCTAAATACGTTAATACCCAGAGCTTGGAAACAAATGTCAACCAAAACTTGGATGGATTAAGATGAAATATTCTTTTATTGATTTAGAATATAGGAAATGTGAAAGTAGAACCATAGATATTTTCTTTAAAAACACTAAATGAAAAAAAGCTTGCGAGAAAGTGGAAGAGTCTTCACTTGGCTATCTTCAGCATCTATGCTTTGGGTTCCTTCTTAAGCTCCCTCTCTGTTGTTGAAACATGTGGCTCCTTTGCTGAGCTCCCGACTGTGTTTTCCTCAGTTCCTGTTGTTTCAGTAAGTGGAAGCCACCACTGCCGGTGGCCTGATCAGTTGCAGAAAGCTTGTGGTTTTTTGAGCAGATGCAGGACACACATGAGGCTCCTGGCGTATCGTCACCTAGGTTGTTGTCCCCGCCCTGTCCAAACGCATTATAAGATGTTAGACTGTATGTTAAAAGGAGAAGTACATAGTATATGAAAGAATTGGTAAACACGTAATGCAAAAGTTGCAGCAGGTCTAAGCTGGTGACGATCAAAGAAACATGTGTATAAAACTAACCATGAATAGATGGATGATAATAACCAAAGCATAAAGGCCCTATTCCAAATCTTTTTTAAGATCGAAGATGTTGCTGATTTGTTGCACCGCTTTATAAATAAGAGAATGTTAGATAAAAAACCGAAGTTGTTTTGGATATTATTGTAATAGAAAATACTTTCACATATCTCATTAGCAACAGTTTTCTCAAGCAAGGAATCATGATCATCCCAAGTGATTTGATCAAGCTTTAAAGAAGCAGGACTAAGCCACATCTGTAGTATGACTAATGAAGATGAACACATAGGATGGACAAAAAAATGCAACCCTCGAGGATGAGTATTTTAACATCTCAAAGAGAGTTTCATATGCAGGCTTCAGAGCATGTCTCATATTCCACTCAATGCGATAGTAAACAATAGATAAAGCCTCATTATGTAGAATGAGCCTCTCCATCGTCACCTAAAGAGCGCTCGTTCATCGAGAGAAATCTATTGAAGAATATCAATCAAAATACAAAAACAAAAGATTTACTGGGTGCATCCTCAACCCCAAGATATTGCCTAATGAGTTTCTAGACTTGCTCTCTGTTAACATCATATTCTTTGGCTAAAGCAAGCAGTAGATTCAAACGGTCTTGATGAAGCTAGAGGATAGAGTTTCCCTAAAATCATTTTGAGGGTAAGTAAGAACATGGAAGAAGCAATGTAAAAGATAGTTTCTTACCTCTTGAAAGTCAATAAGAGTAGTGTCTGAGACACCAGTTTTATTCACTGATTATGCAAAGATAAAATGGTATCAGTTCAGTTACCTTCCTCAGGTAACATCAAACCTACTGAGCTTGTAAACAGCTCCCTCTTTCAGCATATGTTTAAAAGTGTTAAGGCGATGAACAAAGATGGAACCTTGGAGAAGCGTTGTCTCTGTTCCTTCTTGAATCAAAAAGCCTGCCATAAGAACACACCAAACTTGTAACCAAAAGACTTTGGAAAGAAAACAAACAAAAGCAAAATCATGTGACTGATACCAAAAACATACGCAATCACCAAAGAATTATGGTAGAAGATACCAAAGGTACAAAAGGACATGGACTGTGTTGGAAGTATGCTTTTATAAGAGATGAGTTCACAATCTGCGACAACAGCTGCCTTTGGGGACTTTCTAGATATCTGATCTTTTCGATTGAATTTCCCACAGCTAAAATTCTACCACATGTCTGAAATCCACATGCTTACTGTGAAAGCCAATCTGTTTTCACTATGTAAGTTTTGATTTGCTCCTGTTGAAAGTTGTTTCTTGTCAGATTCAAATGATCAAATCAAGATGAGGGAAAGCTCATTACCATCATCGTCGTCTAGACGCACCATCTCAAAGTTCCTCAGTCATCAGATTGTGCAGCTTCGTTGAGAGATTTCTCAATTTCGCAACCGAATCTCCATTACAAAAGAAAACTCGTGATTCCTAGCCCTAGCGGCTGCTGTCTATCTATTGGAACTTTGAGTAAGAGGTAATTTTGCAGAGATTTATGTCGAGATGAAGAGTAGATCTGAACAATAAATATATGGTACAAAAAATTTGAAGAGTTAAATCATGAGTTACAATTGATGGTAGAGTTTTGGAAGCATTAAAAGAATCGTGGAAGTGTAAAGGGTGAAGCTTTGTTTTTTTTTTTGCTTTAATTTTGGTGTTCGTGACGACATATCTTGGCCTCCGGCCAACTAAACACTCGTTACGGGCCATGGCCCACTTTTCTTTGCCGCTAAAAAAAAGTCGAGAACACACGAAGAAAGAAGAGGCCCCGTGTCCAAAAACGCCTATCCTTGTTTGGTGACGTGGCGGTCTGAAGCTGGAGAAAAGTCCCCTTTATTTATATATATATGAGATTATATTTTGAAAACTACACTATCTTTTTATTTCTTTGAAAACTACATTTATTCATAAGTGAAATTATTAAATTGACCAAATTTAATGTTTATATTATATAACATTTAATTTACTATTTTAATTTAAAGTAGAAAAATGTGGTTAAAAAAATAAAACAATTTTTCAAAAATAAAATACAACAACAAAAGAAATGGAACCCATAGAGGAAAATATAAGAAGCAAATGGTGCATTGATGTATATTTTCTTTTTCTACTACAATTTGTTATTTACAATATTTTTTTCTTCTTTGACTAGATTCTAGAGAAGAAATGATGTTTTATGATCTTTGTAAATCTAGAGCACGTAATAAATCTAGCAGTTTTAATTTCTTAACATACTTTTTCACTGTTCTTAGCAAATGTGTGTGGTTCAACCCATTCATTCTTCAATGCCGTAAGGATACCAAGAATGAACAACACACAGTTTTTTTTTAATTTCAAAACGTTTATTTACCACAAAAACACAGATAATAATATTTTCCAAGTTTAATTTTTAGTTATATACTTCCTAAATTAATAGTATGATTATAAAAAATTACAAATTAAAACAAGGATGAAAACGTCTTATTACATGTAACAAAGTCTAGTTTTCAAAAAGAAAAAAAACAAGTGTGTTTTTCAAACTACAAATCACAAATCACAAATAAGGTATTTTTCAAATTATCCCTAAAATAATTCTGATTTTGATTTTAAAACTCAAAATACCTAAATGCTTAAATTTTCTAACCACCACGTTCAAGATAAAATCACTTTTTGCAACTGTTTTATCGTCTATTTAGTTTTCATTCTTATTGATTTTACTTTCCTCTTCATAGATTCATTTTTTCTTTGTAGAGTTCTTCCTCTGATCAAAAACAAACTCCATACAAATTTATGATTTTTTTGTCAATATTTTCTAAGTGTCGTTCTTAATTTATATCCACTTTCCTTTCATTCTCAATTAATAATCTCTTTGGTAGTTGGAAATGACACTTGAGTGTGTTTCTGTTTAAATACTTAAATTTTCAATAAAATAGTGGAAATCAAAGGTTTTGCAGCAATCAAGGTAATGATAAGCATCACAACTCTATTACCTAAAAAACGAGTATTTGCAAATTTGTTCTTTCTATGTCCTATCTTTATGAAACGACTTATCTTACTTTTGCATTAATAAAAATAAACAGAAACGGAGAGGGAAAAAGAAACAAAACAAAGGAACCTTCTTTGCTACAAACATAGAACACGAGTAGAACCGTACATAAATGAAAACTGTTGATGTAAGATAATCAAACTACACTAACTAGAACACACAGTAACACAAAGATATTTCTTTTCAATGAATTCGACTAGATTAATCCTTTTAAAACACATAAAAGTTTTTTTTTAAAAGCAATCCTCCAAGCAAGCTCAAGATAAACATTGACTTGTTGACTAGTCTTACTCGTTCACAGACTTCACGTAGTCTATGAACCGCTCAAACCCTTAACCCCTAGTGGCTTTGCTTCTCCTTATTCGGACTTGCAAACCTCATATTGCTAAAAGTTCTCTCTGTGTGTTAACCGGTCACACCGTGCCAAGCCTCCTCTTTATATTCTTTAGTGGAGAAACCCTAGACATAAAATCTATTTAATGGAAACTTTCCATATCTTCTTCTTCAGCGAATAAGCCAATCTT
>NC_027756.1:48633914-48639195 GCF_000695525.1 Brassica oleracea var. oleracea | reverse complement strand
CGTCTTCAATACTTCCTTTATACTGACTTCTTCAGTAAATCTTCCTTTAATGCTTGTGTCCTCGTCTGATGTCGTAGTTCATGTCGTACTTCATGAACTATTACAGCTCCGTCTTGACTATACATCTTCAATCTCCCCCTTTTTAATCCTTGCGTCTCACAAGTACCTAAGATGAAGTCACACACACAACACATGGATTTGCAACAAACAAGAGCAAACTCATAGAGGCATGAAGCAACCAAAAGCATACTTATATTATCCTAATAGTTGGGTTCAAGTATTTAATACATTTTAACAAAGACAACACACATAAATACTCCCCCATAAACCATGATCAGTCTGAATAATAAGATAAACACAATTGCAGCAAGTGGTGCAATCGGAAAGTACATAAAGCAATAAAAGGTTGCTCCCCCATAGACTTATCCCTTCTTCATCTTAATCCTCATCTTCTCCCCCTGCTTGTGAGCACAAGGGTTAAAAACAAATGTAAACATAAGAGTCACAGAAGAATAAGATGTTACTAACCTGCAACAGAGCGACTCAGATCCTGAACAATGCCAGTCAGTGCTTGAAGAGCTCGGGTGGTTTGCTGTAAGACCGTGTGAAGATCATCCTGAGTTAGCACTCCTTGAGGTATGGAAACAGAACCAAGGTCATGCACACTGAAACGCCGCGGTCCTGTGGTGGTGCTTGGAGTCGGAGCACTCGAGGATGATGGCAAAGGGTGTGATACGCGAGCTGATCTTGAAGAAAGTTTTCCTTCTCCTCCGTTCTTTGCCTTACCCTTTGCTTTAGCGAGGCGCTGTTCATAGATCTCACCAACACGTTTGTCCTTTGTATAGACCACTGGACCCTGATCTTTCTCACCCGGAAGAAGAGAGACACAGTGTTGCTTCTCGAGAACACTCATGATCAAGCGAGGAAATATCAACCAGCGAGAGTTGTTCTTCTGCACCACACTAAGGTTCATGACTTACCTGAAGATCAATATTCCCATATCAACTCGGATTCCTCGAGCCATCTTGTAGATCAACCTTGCTCGATCAACAAAGACATGTGTCTTGTGTGTAGATGAGATCCAATTGTAGGCAGCAATGATCATGAGGGCACCGTAGCGGTGAGACAAGTCAGCAGTGGTCAGATTGTCCCATTCCTTTCGAGTTCCTTCAGTGAGAAACTCAGCCAACTCAGACTTTGAGATGCTATCAAGAGTGGTCTCTTCTTCTACCTCATCTTCATCCAGAGGTTCGACATGCAGAGCCTCATTGATCATTGTTGGAGAGAACTCATACATGTGACCACACACTTGTACTGCTATCTCTTCTGCATCTGCTTCAACTTTTGTGTCAGGAAGACCTGCATAGAACTCAGCAACAACTGGTTCAACATAGTTACAGAGTACTGAGACTGTGGTTCCCATAGACCCTTTTGCGATGATCTCAACATAGCCCCACTGATCCTTCTCAGTCATATCCACAGATCTCTCTGCTATGAGGTTCCGTCGCATAAATTGCTGAACCCTCTCGGTGACTGAGGACACTTCAACCGCAGCACTTCTCTCAGATGCTTTCCTGGATCGAACACGACTTGAAACGGAGGTATTCTGAGCAAGAACTGGAGGACTCTACTCATCAGTCGATGGTGCCTTAGATGTGGACATAGATGCTCCAGATTTACTCGTCTTGCGTCGCTTTGACGATCCTAATCCCAACTTCTTCATCACCCGCTTCTTCATGCTTCGTTTCTCAGAGATTTCTTCAGCTGATGACCCTAGAGAAAGTACATCCTCTGCATTTGCCTCAGATCGATCCTGACTCTTCTCTTCTGTCTTGTCACCAGAGTCGATCTTTTCATCAGGACAAAGAAGCAAAAGAGGGTCTGTTACCTGATTTGGATTTTCAGATTTGAGTGATTCAGACGACGTAGCGTCGAGTGGGGCAGATGGAGACTTAGGCGGTGCTGGGTTAGTCGATGTCGTAGCATCTGGTGCAATCATAACTTCTTCTTGGACAGAGGAGACTTGCTGATCACCGCTTTCGTCAGACATAGCCTTCTCACGTGCAGTGTTGAACTCGTCTAGTTCCTCCATGACCTCTGGGATCAGGATTGTTGTCAGTAACTCGTTTCTCGGAGGAGTTGCCTCAGATCTTTCATCAGCAAGATGAGGCCTTGGGGATTCATCCTCTGCATGTGATGAGGAAGCAATTGCAACATCACATTTAGCCATCTTCTTCGTTCTCACCATAGATGTCAAGAAATCGCCTTTTTGATTGAGAGCAAAAGAGACGATGAGGAGCAATTCTTGATTTTAAACAGTAACCGTTTAGGGTTTCTGATTCACAACGTCCCTTAAAAGGGAAACTCAACCAACTGTTCCGAAATTGCAACTCCGGTCCCTCCTTGTTATCATTTTTCCTTATTTGACCTGTACTTTCAAATTCTCTCATCCAAACCCAAAGTCATTCAAGCCCATTTGTGAATCAATCATGTATCATAGGACTTTCAGAATAGTAATCAAACACGAGTTAACAAACTCCCAATTGACCAATCTTTGTCTCATAATTAAAAAAAAAAATTCTTTGTACCTTTTAAGATGAGTACTGCAAGACTTGGCTCAGCACTTGATTCCGGTTGCACGTATCACTCTTTGAATATTTTACGATCTGGTGCACCTGATTATCTTTTTATGGCTAGCTTTCACATTGTCATGCCTTTATCAATCATGTGGGTTTTCAACCTTTATCCGCGTGCTGTGAGACCCATATTGTCACCCTTGTTTCCCTTTTTTTTTGTTTTTCCTTTTTTTTTTCTTTTGAACATCTTTTTGAAACATAACTGGCTCTTTTAAGATTAGGGAAGGGCCACAGATTGACGCGAAACCTGTACCTCACATATTGACGGCACAACAAGCAGCTCTTTTCCACAGCGTTCCCAGGTCCAAACATAATCTGAATTATACGTACATCCTGAGGAAGTGCCTGCACTAACATCTGCACATCTTGACTCAATGGTCAAGCTTACACACTCCAATTGCATTTCTTAGAGTAATAAAACGAGTGTATTCAAGAGATTTAGTAAATATATCAGCCAACTGAGAATCAGTAACTACATGATCGATGACTACCTGATTGTCTTCAACTAATTCTCTGATGAAATGGTGCCTGATGTCAATGTGCTTTGTTCGCGAATGCTGAACTGGATTTTTTGAGATATCGATTGCACTTTTATTGTCGCAGTATACAAGAAGATGACCAGAGTGTATTCCATAATCAGCTGACATTTGTTTCATCCAGATCAGTTGTGAACAACAGCTTCCCATAACGATATATTCTGCTGTAGAAAGTGATACAGAGTTTTGCTTCTTACTCAGCCATGAAATGAGATTGTTTCCAAGAAAGAAACATCCTCCACTTGTGTTTTTCCTGTCATCAGCACATCCTGCCCACTCTGCATCACAGTAGCCCACCAAGTTCTCATTCGAGTTTCTTGAGTAGTACACTCCAAGGTTCTCTGTTCTTTTGACATACTTGATGATTCTTTTCACAGCATTTAGGTAAGACACCTTCGGTTTAGCTTGATATCTCGCACAGACCCCACTACTGAACGATAGATCCGGTCTACTAGCAGTGAGATATAGTAAACTCCCAATCATCCCTCGATAAAGCTTTGTGTCAATATCCTCTCCTGCTTCATCGCGTGCAAGCTTCAAGGTGGCACTCATAGGTGTTTTGGAGATCTTGTTGTCCGTAAGTCCAAATCGTTTCACCAGACTTTGTGCATATGCGGTTTGAGATATAAATACTCATTTTTCTGATTGATCAATCTGTACCCCCAAGAAGTACTTCAGCTCACCACACATACTCATCTCAAATTCTTGTGTCATGTTCTTCACAAACTCGTCTACCATTGATTGAGATGTGCTCCCAAAGATTATATCATCCACATAGATCTGAACAACAATTATGTCCTTCTGTTTTTCCATGAAGAACAAGGTCTTGTCTACACTTCCTCTGATGTAACCACCATCCACAAGGAATCCAGTAAGTCTCTCATACCAAGCCCGAGGTGCCTGCTTCAATCCATACAAAGCTTTCTTAAGTCGGTACACATGATTGTGATGGATTGGATCCTCAAACCCTTTTGGTTGTTCTACATACACTTCTTCTTGCAGTATCCCATTTAAGAAGGCACTCTTCACATCCATTTGATAAACCTTGAAGTTTAGAATACATGCCATCCCCAGAAATAACCGTATGGATTCCAGTCTTGCAACTGGAGCAAAGGTCTCTTCAAAATCAACTCCTTCGATTTGTGAGTAACCTTGTGCTACAAGTCATGCCTTGTTGCGAACCACTTCTCCATGTTCACCTGTTTTGTTTTTGAAGATCCACTTGGTTCCAACAATGTTGACTCCATCAGGTCGAGCCACCAACTCCCATACATCATTCCGTGTGAATTGTTCCAACTCTTTCTCCATGGAAACAATCCAATACTCATCTCGAAGTGCTTCAGTATGTGTTTTAGGTTCGACAACGGAGACAAAACATGCAAACTGAACTATGTCCTTGAAGTTTATCATTGTTCCACGAGTTTTGCGACTTTCCTCAACTCCTCCAATGACATCTGACACTGAATGATTCCGATGAACTTGCTGAATGACTTGTTGAGGAACTGAAGCTTCTGGCTCAATCACAGCCCCTTCTGTCTCGCTCTCTTCAGGTGATTTGTCACTGACCTGGTTTTCCTCCTTTTCAGTGTCTTCATCTGACTCCCATTGCTCCCAAGTTACAGATGTCATGTCATCAAACACCACATTCACGGATTCCACGATGACTGTTGATCTCTTGTTGTAAACTCGGTAAGCTGTGCTAGTTCCTGAATAACCCAACAAGATTCCCTCATCACTTCTGGAGTCGAATTTTCCAAGATAGCCCTTGTCATTTAGGATGTAGCACCTGCAACCAAAAACATGAAAATAACCAATATTAGGTGTTTTTCCATTACACATTTCATAAGGAGTTTTTGTGGTCCCTTTTCGAACATAAACTCGGTCAATGATGTAGCACGCAGTACTCAGTGCCTCTGCCCAGAATCTCTGAGGTATCTTGTTTCCATGAATCATTGCACAAGCCATCTCTTGTAGAGTCATGTTCTTTCGTTCAACCACTCCATTCTGTTGCGGGGTTCTTGGTGCTGCAAACTGATGACTAATGCCCTTTTGTTCACAGAATTCCATCATAACTCCATTCTCAAATTCTCCACCATGATCACTGCGTAT
>NC_027756.1:48627961-48633885 GCF_000695525.1 Brassica oleracea var. oleracea | reverse complement strand
TGATGAATCGAACCCAAGTGAAGCGAGTGTAGTCATCTACCAGCACAAACACATACTTCTTGCCTCCAATGCTCTCTTTCTGCATTGGCCCCATGAGATCCATATGAATTAGATCAAGTGGTGCTGAAGCTTGTACATCTGGAACCTTCTTGTGTTGAACTTTTACTTGCTTTCCCTGATTGCAAGCTCCACACACCATCTTGTCATCAAATCAGAGCTTCGGTACTCCCCTAACTAGATCATATGCACCAGATTTATCACATTCCTGACATTCATGTGTCCCAATCTTTGATGCCATAGTTCAACATTTCCTTGAGCTGACATGCATTTGATCTTCTTTTCCCACATGTAGCAGTTGTTACCAGATCTGATTCTTTGCAAAATTGTCACGCCATATGCATTGATTGCACGACAGTCAGTCGCTGAGAATACTACATTGAGTCCTTCATCACACAATTGACTAACACTAATCAGATTTGCTTTTAGTCCTTTGACGAAGTACACATTTGCTAGCTTAGGTAACTCTGAGTTGCACGTGATGCCTTTCCCTTTGATGATTCCATATCCTCCATCTCCAAGGGTAACCTTTCCACCTTTAACTTTTGACACTTCTTTGAGATACTCAGCATTGCCTGTCATATGTCTGGAACAACCGCTGTCAAAATACCATGGTTCATCTGAATCTAGCTCATCTGTGACGCGTGCCATGTTACACCTAACTCCACCGGCTCCACTGTTAGCTGCTCCTGAATACAAATCAGTCTTCTTCATCCAGACTTGATTCGTTTTCCCAATCCTCCAGAACTTCCGTTGCTTCCACATTTGATTGACCCTGTTGAGGTACTTATAGCAGAACCTTTTGTAGTGTCCAAACTTTCCACAGAAGAAACACCCAGGAGTCTGATGCACAGTTGGCTTAGAGTTGAATTCCTCTCCATGTGCATAGCCTCCTGACACAAATTGTGTCTTTCCTGTATTAATACTCTGCCTCCCAGTGTAGCCCAGACCCATGTGCGAGATTTCTGTTCTCCCAGCACACATAATCTTGTCCAGTTGCTTTGTTCCAGTGAGCATCTTGATGTTTTTGTTCTGATGATCGAGTTTGGCCTGGAGATCTGCTGACACCTGTTTCTCAACTACAACTTCCTTTCTGAGTTCTTCAGCTTATTTGGCAAGAATTAGTTTTTCCTTGATTAATCCGACACTCTCCTTAGCCAGTTCAGCTTCTCTCTGTATTTCAACTCGAACAAGGGACAATTCAGTATCTAACCTCTCTTTTTCCTTGATGAGTAAGAGGTTCTCCATACTGAGTTTGATTAGTGTTTCACGCTCCTCCTTGTAGCTTTCATCTAACTCTCTCTCTGGTTCACCATCGCTTTCAGAGCCTGATTCAAAGTCAGTTATCCCAAGAAATGCCACAAAGTTATTCAACTCTTCCTCACTGTCACTTTCCGAGTCACTATCATCAATTCCAATCATGGATCTTTCCTTTTCCTTTTTCCATCTGCTTCACACTTAGCCTGAGTATGTCCAAAACCTTAACATCCATGACACTGAAATTCTCTTTTCTTGACCGTTGGACAATCAGTTCTGAAGTGACCGTATCCCTTGCATTCATAACACTTGACATCAGCCTTCTTGTTCCCCTTGTCAGATTCAGCAGTTGTCTTCCTCCCTGGAACAAACCTCTTCTTTCCTTGCTCTACCTTGCGTAGAGCTCTGTCAAATTGTCTTACCAATAGGCTCACTGGATCATTATCCGCAGCTTCAGTTTTTTCCACTGATGCTAAAGCGATTCCTTTTTCCTTCTTTCCACCAGAAACCTCCATTTCATGAGCTTGAAGCATCCCGACTACTTCATCAAACGTCATCTCGTCAGTGTTCAGAGAAACGCTCATAGCTGCCTTGTATGGCATGAACTTAGCTGGTAGACACCTTAGGAACTTCTTCACTAGCTTCTTTTCTTTGTATTTTTTACCAAGAGTTAATGCTTCCTGAGCTAGTGAGCTGAGCTTGGAGCTGAAGTCACCAATTGATTCATATTCATCCATTTTAAGTTCCTCAAATCTGGTTGCAAGCATGTCTTTTATGGAGCTCTGAACCTTCAGTGTTCCTTCAAAATGTACTTGGAGAATGTTCCATGCATCTTTTGCTAACTCACACCCTTGAATAAGCTCAAATTGCTTTCTCGCTACACTGCAGTGAATCACAGTAAGAGCTCTCGCATTGAATTTAGCCATCTTGTTTTCTTCATCCGTCCAAAGCTCTTATCCCTTCGGTACATCAGTTCCATCATCACCTCTTGCAACAGGTGCCGTCCACCCAGATTCCACAGCTTTCCACGCCAGAGGATCTATCCCCTTGATCGTCGCCTTCATACGAGCCTTCCAAAAGCTGTAGTTTCCTACTTCAAGGATCACCTTTGACTGCGACAACATCTCACGGTAGCTGTCCATCTTACTCCGCAGGATCTTACCTGTTGAAAAAACAAATACAAATACCCGCTCGCTCTGATACCACTTGTTGATGTAAGATAATCAAGCTACACTAACTAGAACACATAGTATCACAGTGATATTTCTTTTCAATGAATTCGACTAGATTAATCCTTTTAAAAGCACATACAAGTTCTTCTTAAAAGAAATCCTTCAAGCAAGCTCAAGACAAACCTTTACTTGTTGACTAGTCTTACTCGTTCACAGAATTCACGTAGTTTATGAACCGCTCAAACCCTTAACCCCTAGTGGTTTTGCTTCTCCTTATTCGGACTTGCAAACCTCCTATTGCTAAAAATTCTCTCTGTGTGTTAACCGGCCACACCGTGCCAAGCCTCCTCTTTATATTCTTTAGAGGAGAAACCCCAGACATAAAATCTATTTAATGGAAACTTTTCATATCTTCTTCTTCAGCGAATAAGCCAATCTTCCTTTCTTCTGAGTTAGACTGTTTTTTCTCCAATTCTTCCTTTAAACTGACTCCTTCAGTAATTCTTTCTTGAATGCTCATTAACTCACTCGACCAACTTCTTGTATCCTCATCTGATGTCGTAGTTCATGTCGTGCTTCATGAACTACTACAGCTCCGTCTTGACTATACATCTTCAAAAACAAGTGGCATCCTTAGTTATTCTCTGATTCTCTCGCATGCTCGAATTGCTATTTTGTTTTTTTTTTGTAGCTTTGAAGAGATCATATCCATTGGCTAACAAATAATGATGCAATAGCTACTCCACCGAGGGAAAAGATGATCAACAACAACAACTACGTGATTTAAATTGGGTATTTAAGTTACAAAAAAAAAATTGGGTATTTACAAATTTGTTTTTACGGCTTGACTACTTCACATATCTATTTTTTTCTTATAACAGAGCATATTAACCTAACAAATGAAATTACACATTAGAAATTCAGATATCTCACACAACCTAAATTAAAGCTTCCTCATCCTAACCATGTAATACAAAGTGGATAAGAAAAGTAGGGATGTTAAGTCATTGATTAGGGCTCAACCCTTTCTAGTGTAATATAAGCCCAACCCTAATTTAACCCAGCCCTATTTTAACTCTTCTTTAATTATATGGTTAGGGCTGATACTAGGGTTAGCCCAATTAACTTAATCGAAATCGAAATCGAAGGTTCTGGGTTTGTTCTGAATCGAAATCGAAGGCGGTGGGTTTGTCCTGAATCGAAATCGAAGGCCATATGTTCTTATGAAGACGAAAATGAAATCGAAGGGTAGGGTTTGTTCTGAATCGAAATCGATGGCCCATCTCACATGGATCTTCTGAAAACGAAAACAAAATCAAAGGTATCTCTCGATCTTCTAGGTTATCTTCTCTTAGACTTGTAGACTTCTAGTTGTATTTGTAGATGAGTCCTTCCTTAGATGTTCCCTTTTGACAATGTAATGGTGTTATCAATGAACTTTGGACTTGATTTGTATTGGGTCAGTTCACAGCTGTGAATTTTATGATTTTGGATTTGATTTTGAACAGATTACCAGTGGAACTGAGTAGCTGTGTGTTGAGTCTAAGAGTTGGGTATTAGTTCTTCAAGGTTAGTCCTTTTCCACCTCTCATAATAGCTTAAGCAATGAAGAATACAGTTTCTGCTCAATAAAATTTACTCTATTAAATGCAAAGTTACTGTGATCTTAAAGTTGCAAATAAAATTGAGACATAGCTTTCCTAATCACACTTGTTTGTTACTTGTTTCCATGGAGAATCTGTTCTTGTAATGTGTTATGTGATTGGCTTCTGTTCTTTCAGTTTTGTTCTGTGTCTAGCTTGTGAATGTGTGACTGCACTGACTGAGTATTAAAAGGAAACCGATATTATATTGCTTTGCTTCAGGAGGACCAATCCGTTTTAGAAAAGCTATTGGACATCTTGGCATCTTGCACCTGAGCTTGGGAATCTCGAACATTTACAATATTTGTAAGTCATCACATCTTTTGGGAAGCTCGAACATTTACACTATGTGAATAAAATTTGTTCTTTTTGTTTGTGTCAATGTCTGATCTTACAACTCAACTCTCTGTGGTGTAATTGTCTTGCGTGTGCCTAGCTTGTGTTCTCTTAGTGGTTAACTTGTGTTCTTCCATGTGTTCAATCATATTTGCTTCAAAGAATCCCAAAATAATAATAGAATTTTTATTTTTTGTTGCAGGCTGCAGCATGGACTCACAAACAGTACAAAGAATGGCAGCTCTTGAGGCAGAAAACGAATTGATGGACTTGGAGAATAATGAAGATGAAGAATCCCAAGAAGAGGAACATGATCTTAGTGTCAATGAACCTGCTCAGTCAACACATACTCAACGTCCAAAGAGACACACACACACTCCACGAGCTGCACGATCTCCACGAGCTCCACGATCTCCACTAGCTCCAAGATCTCCACGAGCTCCATGATCTCCACTAGCTCCAAGATCTCCAAGAGCTTCACGATCTCCACTAGCTCCACGATCTCCACTAGCTTCACGATCTCCACGAGCTTCACGATCTTCACGAGCTCCACGAGCTCCAAGAGCTAAACGGCCTAGACAGGTACGTAAAATAATTTCTAAGTGTTGGCTACACTTTACATCGGTAGGCGTAGAGTCTGATGGTAAAGAAAGGGCTAAGTGTCACTACTGTGGTATTAAGTTAGTTATAGATAGGACTCATGGAACTTCAACAATGAATCGCCATTCACGCTCTTGTCCAAAAAAACTTGAAACAGAAGTTGTTGAATATGATCCCAAAGTTGATAAGGAAATGGTTTCTGAGATTATAATTTATCATGACCTTCCTTTTCGCTATGTAGAATACGAAAAGGTTAGGGAGAGAGATAAATATCTTAATCCAGAATGTGAGCCTATATGTAGACAAACTGCAAGTATGGAGGTGTATATAAGATATGAAATAGAAAAGCTAAAGTTGAAAGAAATGTTTGCAAGTTACCAAGGTCGAGTGTCTTTCACTTCTGACTTGTGGACGAGTCGTAGCCAAGTGAGGGGTTATATCTGCCTCACTGCTCATTATATTGATGAGAAATGGAAGCTACACAGTCACAAATTGGCATTTTGCGATGTCAAACCCCCACATACCGGTGAAGCAATAGCCAAGAAGATTTTTGATATCCTAAAGGAGTGGGGGTTAGAGCGAAGAGTGTTTTCCCTCACCTTAGATAATGCTTCTGCTAATGATAACATGCAAAAGATCCTTACTCATCGTCTGCAGAGTGGGAATGGCTTGTTGTGCGATGGAAAGTTCCTCCATGTAAGGTGTTGCGCCCACATTTTGAATCTGATTGTCAAGAAAGGGTTAGAGTTAGGTTCTAGTCTTTTGGTGAACATTAGGGAGAGCGTTAAGTATGTGAAAGCTTCTGATTCAACGAAGGATTCTTTTGCTACGTGTGTTGAGAGCGCTGGTATTGAAAGCA
>NC_027756.1:48606975-48627861 GCF_000695525.1 Brassica oleracea var. oleracea | reverse complement strand
TTGATAATCTGCATTTGTATGATAGAAACTACAAATGTTTGCCTTCTCAAGAAGAGTGGAATCGCGGTGAGAAGATTAGAGACTTCTTGAAGCCATTTAGTACAATCACAACATACTTCTTTGGAGTCAACTACCCCACAACCAGTGTTTATTTCATGCTAGTATGGAAGATCGAGTTGTTGTTGAAGAGGCATGCAAGGTGTAAGGATAATGAGATAAGATTAATGGCTGTGGATATGCAAAGTAAGTTTGCTAAATACTGGGATGAGTACAGTCTTATTTTAGCTATGGCAGCAGTACTAGACCCAAGGATTAAGCTGCAGATGCTTAAGGAAACTTATCATAAGCTGGATCCTAGAACTTCTGAGAAGAAGGTTGAAGTCGTGAGGAAGAGCTTGGAGTTGTTTTATAAAGAGTATAGCTCAAAGTCATCAGAAAGTTCTTCGAGATTTCCAAGAAAAACTCCACATGAGCTCCTTACAGAATCTCCTCTTGATGATGATTTCGATGATGTAAGTATCTGACATAAAGTTCTTGTTTATTTTGACCTTTTAATAATTCGCTAATTGCTTCTTTATCTCTGATTTTGTTTGAATATACGATCTGCTTGAGCTTGAAAGGTGTATCCAGTTTGGTTCAAACAACGAAAGGACAAATCTGGACCTGTATTTGGCTGATACTAAGGTTGATATTTTGGCTTTCTCAGATATGGAGGTGTTAGACTACTGGAAGGATAAGCAACACAGATATGGTGACTTAGCTTTGCTTGCCCGTGATATTCTTAGCATCCCTATTACTACTGTTGCGTCTGAATCTGCATTTAGTGTGGGAGGTCGGGTTTTGAGTCCTTTTAGAAACCGTCTCCTCCCTAAAACTGTCCAAGCATTGATCTGTACGCGAAAATGGCTACGCGGGTTTGTTGAGTTTGAAGGTAAACTCCTTGTCTTGAATTAAGTGTTTTAAGAATTAGTGTTGTTGGTTAACTCATTGTTTGAATGATTTCTTTCATTACTTGATGTAGGAGACATTGAGGAGTACTTTGATTATGATGATGAGGATGCTAATAAAAGAGCAAGTAGCTCAGGAAATGATTCAAACATGTGGTAACTTCCGTGCATTTAGCTCTTTGTGTAACTTGTAAACTGGTTTAGCTCGTTTCTTGCTGTCCGTGATTGTATCTTGCTGTCTGAGCTTGTATCTTGATGTCTGGTAGACTATAGGTTGTATCTTGTTGTCTAAGACTGTAGCTTTCTGTCAGGTTTAAGTATATGTTTTTGGTGTTGTTGTGTCGTCCTGTATCTATGCGTTTATGATCTAAGTTCTTGTGTCTTAGCTTGTGTCATCCTGTATAGCGAATGTATAACAGTATGAGTGTGTTCTTTGTTTGTTGAAATCGATCTTTAGTTGTCTCATGTTTGTTCTAAACTAGAACTTGTAGTGACTGTCATCTCTCTTGTTTTTGCAGAATGGAGTGGACAGTTGAGTGGAAGTTGAAACGAGTGTTAGAGTCTTGGAGAGTGGAGCTTTGCTTTACATGACTTATTGGAACTTTGATTTTTACACTTCATGAATAAAAACATGTAAACTTTGGTTTTTTTAATTTCATACTTTGAATTTGAGGACAAAAATGAATAAAAGAGACTTTTTCATTTATATAATCATATTTTGAGTTTTTAAAAACATGTAAATTTTGATTAAATTTGATATACAAAACATTATTACATTGCATATAAGTTAATTGGGCTAACCCTAGTATCAGCGCTAACCCTATAATTAAAGAAGGGTTAAAATAGGGCTGAGTTAAAATAAGGTTAGACTTATATTACACTAGAGAGGGTTGGGCCCTAACCCATGACTTAACATCCCTAGTTTTGGGTTATAAATTTTCGTGCGGGCCGGGCTAACCCTTTAGAAATGAGCCCACGACAACATCCCTAAAGAAAAGCATGAAAAAACAGATATTGCAGCCTAATCTGTAGAAGAGAATAAAGACCTACCTTTGCATACGAAATCACTGATGTAGTTCAAACTCTTGAGATCCCACTTTCATCATCTTCCTAGTTTAACCCATCTCACCTTCATTACTCTCTCCACCCATTCGTATGATTCAACCATCATAGTAAATTCCATTTTAGTTATTATTATTCATAAGATTTTCAGAATCTGGGATCGGAGAAACATACATAAGATTATCTAAGCTTTTTGACTCCAGGTCCAGACGACGACGGGTACAATGAACTTTGCGGAGGAAACACTGGATATGTTCTAAGCTAATGATTATGTAAAATCATATTTAAAAAAAAAACTAAAATAACATTTTCTCTGTTTTCTTCTTCCTCCGATCCCCTTGAAGAAGACCTATCAACCACCGTACAACATAATCTCTTCTGTTTCACACATGTTTCAAATTCTCTCATAAATCATTTCGGATTTATATGTTTAAAAACGTAATTTTTCTCTTGGTTGTTCAAACAAAAAATTTAACTTTTCTCTTCTTTTTTTTTTTCAGTACGGAGGTTATACTTGTTGTAAACTTTTACTCTGATGGAGTTTATTTGGAAATGGTATTCCTAATTAAAAAAAAATCTTCTGCTAGCAAAGAGAGAGTTAGTAAGGTTACATGCTCATAAATAGTTTGTCAAACTCCCAAAAACACTATATTGGGTATTTCCTTAATTTTGCATACTTTTGTGGTTTTTGAGCTAATTGACTCTTTTATACTCCTTCCGTTTTTTAATATAAGTCGTTTTAGAATTGTGCACTTAGATTAAAAAAATCATTAATTTTATATTTTTTAAACAAAAACATCATTAATTATTTACCTAACCACAAACCAACCAATAATAAAATAGAAGATATATTATCATTGGTCATATAACAATAAATTTTACATAGAAAACCGAAAACGTCATATAATTTGGAACATAAAAATTTCTCTAAAACGACTTATAATAAAAAACGGAGGGAGTATATCTGGCTGGTTTTTAAAAGTTACTCCTCACCCTAAGATTTGGGAGGGCCTAGAGCAATTTATGAAAGATTTGAACTAATTTTGAAAAAAAAAAAATTTAGGACAGAATTAGATTAAAAAAAAATCCAGCGGCCCAAATTAGATAAGGTATTTGGGGTTATAAATTTAATTTTCAGTGGACATGAACGAAACCGGATTGAGATTTTTGGGTCTATTTGTTCTGTCGGTCACAAACAGAAAAAATAAAGTTTTTCTCTCCTAATAAATTTGGGTTTGTGTTTTTTCTTCGGTCTTAATCGAATCAATTTCCTTGAGAGTTTCTGCGTCTCCAATTGTTGTATATATATATATATATATATCGAGAGGCGGAAGAAATCTGCAATCTCGGGACAGAAAGAGGACAAGTAAGTTGTTTTTTGATTGGTTTAATTGTAGGTTGACCTAACTTGTTCCGACAACAAGGAAGTTTGGGTTAAGACAAGGTTATCTTTCATATAGATGAAGATGTGTGATCTTCCAAAGGATATGGCTGAGGAGGTGCTCTGTCGAATTCCGGTGACATCTCTGAGACCTATCCGATCTACTTGCAAAAGGTGGAACAAGTTGTCCAGATGTGGCGTATTTGCAAAGAAGCACCTTGCTCATCAAGCAGAAGAATCAAAGGAGGGCCGTCTTGTGGTCATGATGATGGATTATAGGGTTTTTTTGATGAGATTCAATCTTTCCAACAAATCATGTGTAGTAGAGCGTGAAGCTAGACTTATTGGCCCAGACGGTTCAGATCAACTCGACGTGTGTGGAATCTTTCACTGCGACGGTTTATTGTTATGCATCCCCAAAGGTCACTCCAGGCTCGTGGTTTGGAACCCGTATTGGGGGCAAACCAGGTGGATCGAGCACACACATAATTGCCACTTAGTGGACAAGTATAGGTGTTCTTATACGTATGCTCTCGGTTACGACCGTAACAGTAAGTCCCACAAAGTCTTGAGATTTATTGATTATCTCTCTCATTTTGTCGAGTTCAAAATCTACGACTTCAGTTCTGATTCATGGAGGATTATTCTTGACCTCTTTCCTCGAACGTGGATGATAAGATATGGTGAACGTGGCCTATCTTTAAAGGGAAACACCTACTGGTTTGCTTCAGATACAGATAGACAATCTACCAATGGTTTCTTAGTCTGTTTCGATTTCACAAGAGAGACATTCGGGCCGCCTTTGTCTCTACCACGTGTGGCTTCTTTTCAAGATACCGTGAGTCTATCTAGTGTTAGAGAAGATCAGCTTGTGGTTTTATTCCAGACCGCTGATATATTGACGTTTGAGATCTGGATTTCCACTAAGATTGGTGATGACCCTAACGCCGTGTCCTGGAACAACAAGTTTTTCTTATCGGCCAATATCAAACAACTCATTCACCCTCAGTGGCAGTTTCCTGCATCTGCGAGTTTCTTCATTGACGAGGAGAAGAAAGTCGCCGTGGTTTTTGATAAAGACACTGATATACGAAACCCCACTCGCGAAGTAGCTTACATCATTGGAGTAGATGGATCCTTGAAAGAAGCAGCAGATGTCAGAGAATGTGCAGACCGTTATTGTGATGCATTTCTTTGCTCATATGTTCCAAGCTTAGTGCAACTTAATTAATTAGCTCCCCCACCTATTTATTTTACTTGTTTTATTTCCTTCCTCATCGAAAGACTTGTACTCAATAATACTCATATCTATTTTTAAGTTTTTTTTTAACCTATTTTGACCTCCGTTTTCACATCATCTTCCTTTAGACTCATTTCTTACCTCTGCAGGTTTGTATGAGTGCCCTCTCTTTGTCTAATGTTTTATCACTCTTTTTTTGTTCAACATGTTTTATCACTCTAAAGGAGTAAGATTGGTGTTTGTGGCTTCACTATTTCATAGACATTCCTAATTTTGGTGCTACACATCTCTTAAACAGTCTAATATGATGTTACTCTCCATGTGTTTAAATAAAAGACCTTACAGTGAGGATTTTACAGAGAAAAAATGGTTTATAGTGAAGAACAACGATTTAGATTTTAGGTTCTGAATCTGTTCTCCCGTCTGAATACACTGATAACACGTGATGCCATATACAGCTTGTTGATGTTTTGTTGGACAAGGAAACCTTAACGGGAGACGAGCTTCGGGCAATCCTGTTTGAATACACTGACAAACCGTTGAATGTCGATGATAGAGTTCGAATCAAAGATTTGATTAGTGTGTAATCCTCTGTATATTAATTGAGTAGCATTTGAAAAATTAGAACCTTAATTTTGTATTAATTAAAAAAAACCTCAAATCCTAGGTGGCACTCTAAATATCATCTAAATTTTATTTCAAAGAATTCTAAAGCATCTAATATAAAGTATAGTTTAATCTAATGGTGTCATATTATTCCATAATTATATAACACTAAAAAAACATTATATTAACCTAAAAATATGAAGTGTGTATTCTTTCCATAAATAAAAGCTACGGAATTACCTAATATGATTTACATATATACGAGAATTAATGATTATGAATAATAAAGATTTGATAACAATTTTTGCATCCTTCTTCATTTTTGTTTAAATTTATATTATAAAAAAACTTAAACAATCACATTAACCATATGTTATATTTTGAATTTTCTTATATGTTATATTTTGAATTTTTTAAAACAACTTTAAATTACAAAAATGAGGAAGCTTTTATATGTTATATATTTTTTTTAAACGACTTTAAAATACAAAAAAATTTTTTAAAACGACTTTAAATTACAAAAATGTAAGTTTTTCTTAAGTATACGACTAAAAACATTAAAATGACATGTATCAATTCGATGGTTGATTTGAAAGCTTTCAAAACCATATGGAAGATAAAAGTCAAAATAATTCAACTGTGAAATATGGAAGATAAAAGTCAAAATAATTCAACTGTGAAATATGGAAGATAAAAGTCAAAATAATTCAACTGTGAAATATGGAAGATAAAAGTCAAAATAATTCAACTGTGAAATATGGAAGATAAAAGTCAAAATAATTCAACTGTGAAATATGGAAGATAAAAGTCAAAATAATTCAACTGTGAAATATGGAAGATAAAAGTCAAAATAATTCAACTGTGAAATATGGAAGATAAAAGTCAAAATAATTCAACTGTGAAATATGGAAGATAAAAGTCAAAATAATTCAACTGTGAAATATGGAAGATAAAAGTCAAAATAATTCAACTGTGAAATATGGAAGATAAAAGTCAAAATAATTCAACTGTGAAATATGGAAGATAAAAGTCAAAATAATTCAACTGTGAAAACAATACTGTTCACTTTTTTCAAGAATGTGTTTGATGGAAAAAATAAAGTTTTTATGTTATAATTTGTTTAATGTCCAATCCGATCAACCCATGATGTATTAATTATAGTTTTGTTCCATTACTTTTAATAAAAATTGATCCGATCCATCGGAAAAAAATTATATAATAACAACAAAAAATATTTTATATATATAAATAAAATGATCACATATATATAAAAAACTATTGATAATATATATATAAATAAACTCACCCTGCGCAAGGCGCAAATACAAAAATAATAATAATACTAAGGTACTGGTATTAAACTCAAACTAGACTTCACTTTTTAATTTTTTCAAACCGATCAAAAATGTCCTTGACCGCTTGGTAAGTTCCGGTTATCACAAGCACAATACCGATTAGTATAATACCAATGAGAACCACCATTTCGAAACCGAGTCTTTGGTATTTGCCAGAGATCTTTAGGTAACACAAACATGGTAATATAACTGACGCAGTTGCGCTCAAGAATGCTCCGACCAAGCTCATGAGATCACCAAAAAACGGAAGAAGCAATGCCACAATCACATTGCTAGCAACCAACACCGTACTAAGGATTAAACGGGCGGCTTTTTTGTTAGGCAGAATCCGTGAAAATCGGCTCTTCATTGCGTCGATAATAGGCGTAACCATGAGGGCAAACTTTGCAATCGGGTTCACCAGTGTAGTGCATATCGCCACTTTTGAACTAAGCTTATCAGTGGGAAGATTCAGTGTTATCTGCGTAGAATGTGATTCTACGTTTGATCCATACATTAAGTAGCCCAATATTGCCACTGATGCATATATGAATCTGCATATTGTGAAACATATAACCATAACCTACAAATAAAACAAAAAGACAAATAAATTTAGTATATAACCATTTATATAATGTTATGTTTTGATATAACGTACGTTTGAGAATTGGTTTTTGTTATCGGTTTAAATAGTTCTAGGCATTGGTATTTGGGATCCCAATCGGGTTTTGGTTTAGTCCAATCGGGTTTCGGTTTTTCGGGTTTATCAAAATCAGCCCCATTCGGGTTATATGAAAATTTGGTTCGGGATCGGTTCGGGTTCCATCGGGTTCGGATCGGGGTTAGTAAATCGTCAAAGACCGGTACAACCCATTGTACTTTCGGGTTCGGGTCCCAATCAGTTCTTCGGTATAAATATACCTGATTTATATCTACTTTGTAACAAAAAAAAAGTAAAATCGGCTTTTCAATTTTAAAATATTTGATTTGTACATATTTTGTAACCAAAACATAAATAAAATTTATTCAAAAATAAGAAAGGAACATCAAATATGATCATTCAAAATCAAGCGAAAGGTAAACATAGTTATTGAGAAAACCAAATAAAAGAAAACATAAAACGAAAACCAAGTTCTCATGAAATGAAAAATATTATTCAATGAAAATAAAATTAAAATCTAAAAACTTCAACCGTCAACCGCCACCTTCAACCATCAATATTCATGTAATAGATAATTATTTTAGATGTTCAATATATTTTGGATACATATTAGGAATTGAGATCATGTTGAGTACAAGTTCTTCTTGGGAATTTTGAATGTTTCGGGTTTTATCGTATATCCATTTAGTTTCGGGTTCGGTTCGGATAATACCCATAACTCGAAATACCATAAAACAAGATCCATTTGATATTTATATCGGGTTCGGATCGGTTCGGATTCATTTTTATCGGATCGGATTCGGTTCAGATTTTTGGGTTCGGTTTATTTGCCCAGTCTTAGATAGTCCTAAACGGATATTACATTTGTACAGAAAACAAAACCCAACATTCTTTTGTACCGAATCAATATAACCGAAATTCATAGAGATAACACAACTCTAGTAGAGAATCTGTGACCACTTTCTTTTGCTGTTCTTTGTTCTTTTTCGTTGGTTTATGGAGTTTCATATATTGTTCTCACAATGGCGAAACAAGTAGAGAAGAGCGAATCTTAATCAATACTTGAAAATTTTCGATTAGTGTTATCTGTTGCTTAATTGTTTTAAGGACGGAAAAAAGTCCATAGCACGGAAAACCCAATCATTGTTAGCTTCTGTAAAGTTTCAGACTGCGTGTTGTTTTGGTTAAGCTGATAAACTGTCACCCTGTCATGGGTTTGGGCTAGTTTCAAGGCCCATAACACCAAAACTAATGGCTTTCCGTCTCACCAACCGCCATGTAGATTTCAATTTTTAAATAATTTTTTTAATGTGTCGGGTCATCTCCCTTTCGTTTTCAACGTGATTTCCCCCTCTCATAACCGCCGCCGGAGAATCTTTCCGCTTCCGATATCAGCCATCGCTGTTTCTGATGGAAGGGGTCATCACATGCATTCATTCCAAATGCGTCTCTCTTCCACTTTCTAGGGTTTCTTCACTTTCTCGGTTGAGGAACCGTAATTCACTCTCTTAATCGCGATCGATTCCTCAGAGGAACTTGTGCGTTTCATCTTCGAGCTCATGATCAAAACCATAAACCCATTTATTATGTTGCTGCTAGTGAGGATCTTCAGAGGTGTTTTGACTTCAGAGGTCGTTGATTGTAAACCATGTCCCAATTCCAATTCACACTGTTGGGAAACGAGACTATTGGTACCAAGTTTTGAAGCTTATTTGTAGCCATGAACCTCTGTTTTTGTTCATACAGCTGACGACGAACAAGCTGTCTGAACTCGCCTGCCTAGCTTTGTATTTGATGTATGAGAAGAAACAAGGGAAGAAGTCAGTATGGTATCCTTATATAAGAGAACTCGATCGTCAAAGAGGACGTGGAGTCTCCGTTGCTGTGGTCAGAGGCTGAGCTAGAGTACCTCACCGGCAGTCCAACCAAGGTATTGCAGTTAGTATTTGGTTGGCATGTGATGTGAACTAGTCAAGTCACACAACTTCTTATTTCTCTCCTATGGTCACAGATTTGAGTTTACTAATTCTAATTAGAATATTCTAACTGCTGGATATGTGATTAGATGCTTAGGCTAATATCTGTGTGAGGGGGGGGGGTAAATAACTTGGATTTCGGTTTCAATGGTTTTTTAGACACAAGAATCGCAAAGCTCACTGTTTGTTTGCAGTGATAATTGATTCTCCTGTTTCCTAGAAGGAACTGATGATAGGTAGTACGACAACAACTGCTGATATTGCACCATGTAGCTTGTTTCTTAAACAGAACCTGAGCGCCCTCCCCCCCATATGGTCATGTCACTTGTAATTCGCTCTGGATTATATGAATACTATATTTTCTCATAATTCCTCTCTTTCCACTTAAATCAGCATCAGATGTCTGTGGCCAAGCCATGCTCCTTTGTGTCAGGATTGTTCCCTCATGGTTTTGTATATCTTATTCACTTGCATTATTGAACAACTTACTATGGTGCTGTTCGTTTGGTTGCCGCAGGTACCGGCGGCAGCGGCAGCGTCAACATTCGGCGTCAACTCCTGTTCGTTTCGTTGCCGCAGACAGCTGCGTCTGACGCCGCGTCCGAACGCCGCAACGCCGATAAAACCTGCTGTCGCGACATAAAACCTGCGGCCAATAAGGTAATTTACTATTTTACCCTTACTATGTTTTAGTATTTACAAAAAACCTAAACCTAAACTTGACGCAGTCGGGGAAAGTGACGCAGCTCCATCTCTATCTCTCTCTCTCGATCTCCATTCCTAGAACCAGTGAAGATCTTGAGAGCTCTCTCCATCTCAAGCTCTCTCTCCATCTCGAGCTCCCTCCATCTCAACCTCTCTCTCCATCTCGAGCTCTCTCCATCTCGGGCTCTCTCTCCGTCACGAGCTGTATCCATCTCAGGCTCTCTGGCTCTCCCTCTGTCACGATCTGTCTCCATCTCGGGCTGTCTCTCTTCTCTGAAGAAAACCCATCTCCGATCTCATCTCCAAGCTCTCTTACCCATCTCCGATCTCATCTCGAAGCTCTCTTACCCATCTCTGATCTCATCTCCAAACTCTCTCTTCTCCGAGCTCATCTCATCTCCAAGCTCTCTCTTCTCCTTTTCTCGTTGAGGTACGTTTGATGCTAGTCAAATAGAGTTTCAACATTCTGATTATTTGAATCTCTGATGATTGTTTGATGCTCCCTAGTGAGTCTTTTTGTGATATATCTTTGGTTTCATTGTGAAAGAGGCCTAGCTGTAACTCCCTTTCTTTACCTTCATGGTTCCATTGCTGGTCTGTTCTTTTAATATAAACGATGGGTTGTCTTCTGAGTGTAGCTTTTGGGGTTTCTAAATTTAAAGTGCAGGCTACAAAAACATCCTATTGTAGTTAGTACGTATTGGTTTACGAGTCTGCACTCATGGGGAAGCTTAAAGGGTTGCTTCTTAGTATTAAATTGTTTTAAGAAGTTAACATATGCCGAGTCAAGTAGAAGTTAAATTGTTTCTGTTTCCTGGAACATTGTTGGAACGTTGTTTGGTCTTATTTGGAGAAAGTAGACGGCTTGACTTGATTTTTCAATTTTTTAATAATTTGTGTGTGTTTAGGGAACACTCAACGTATGCTTCAAACTGTGGATTGTGAATGATTTTTATTTATGCTTTTCTTCCATATTTGTTTAAAATTTATAAAGTATTTATTGATCATAAGATCTTATGTGTTTTGATTCATTGATCATAAGCTCCATTTCTCTGCATCTTTTTGCAGGCTCTCTCATTTCAGGCTCCATTGATCTCAGGTTTGCTCAGACCTAGTGGAAAAGGTGACTAACAAGTGCAAATATATTTTACTACTTGTTCCAAAACGTGAACACATTGCTTATTCTCTTTTTTTTTTTTTTGCAGACTCAGATCTTCTCAAGCTCATTCTCTCAAGCTCAGACCCTCTCAAACTCACTCTCTACTGCTGTTCCTCTCACTTTTTAAGATGTCGACGTCAAAAGATGTAAGTTTCTCTCACACTAGTCTTAATGCTTGTATTGAACTGTCTTTAGGTTGTATGGAACTGTCTTTAGGCTGTATGGAACTGTCTTTAGGTCTTTTAGGTCGTATGCTTAAGGGTCTTGCTTTGGTGTGTTTTAGAATTGGAAACCTGAGGAAACTAGGTATTTTTTCCAACTCTACGCGGAAGAGAGAAGAAAAGGAAATAAGGTTGGTCAGCAAATGAATAAAGTAGGAAAAAAGAACATCATGGATGCGTTTGAGCTGAGGTTTAAGAAGGGATTTTCCGATTGGAAGAGGGACTACAAGAACAAGTACGACAGCAGCAGAAAAAAATACATCAGGATTAGGATGCTGACTCAGAACAGGACAGGACTTGGGTATGATAACATGGGAAGGATCGACATGTCAGATGATTGGTGGAAAGAGCGCGAAAGGGTCAGTTTCTCATTTTCTCTTTTGTGAACTTAGCTGTTAAAATGTACTTGTGTTGAAATAATTGAGCTTATTAGAAGTTTGTGACTGATTCTATCACTGATTTTATCACTGACTTACTCTTTCTGTGTTATATAGGAGTGTCCAGGAATTAGAAAAGCCTTCTGCAAAGAAATTGATAACATGGATATGTTTGAAGCAGAATTTGGTGGTGTAGTAGTTACTGGAGCAGAAGGTTGGAGTGCTCAACATGGAGAAGCAAGCTTGAATTCGAGAGTTGGTGGAGATATTGCTGAGGATGAAGCTGATTCTCAGCCAGCAGCAGAGACAGAAACCCAGGGCCAAGCTCCTCGCCAAACTCAACCAGCAGCTCAGACTCATTCTGGAGGTTCAAGAGCAAAACGAAGGCGTAAGGAGAAAGATGTGGCTGTGGAGGCATGTGAAAAAAGGACAGCTGCTCTTGAAGTGAAGAATATGCTAGCAAAACAATTGATGGAGCGTGAACAACCATTCAGTGTTGAGACCGTATAATTGACCAAAAAATTATTATCAAGTAAACATAATATTTTAATGGATGTAAATATGTTTAAACTACACTTGATTTATTTAAATACAATTTTATAAAAAAATTAAAATAAATCTGAAAAAATGAAAATAGCCGCTGCGTCTGTCAAACGAACAACCCAAAAATCTGCTTCCTGCGGTAGCGTCGGCGTCGACCTCAACTTCGTGCGTCTTCTAAACGAACAATAATCTGCGGCAGCGTCTGCGAAACGAACAACAACTGTTTTCATTGACGCTGCCGCCGCCGCCGATGCAGACGCTGCCGCTGACGCCGACGCCGAAACCTGCGGCAACCAAACGAACAGGGCTTTACTATATCATACACAGTTTTTTTTGTCTTCTTCTGGCTATTGCTTTCACCCTACGTCGGATCCTTTAGCAGTGTATAGCTTTAAAAAGTACTGTATAACCTTTACGGTGATCTGACTTTTCCTGCAATATCATGTCCCAGAACTTTGGAGCTGATGTGAACCAGAAGCTAGTCAGGGGATTCGCAACGACTGTAGCTGTAAGGGAAGGTCATTTCGAAGTACTTGAGATTCTACTCAAATCTCAATCCGGTTTGGTTCATGTCCTCTTTGGGCCGCTAGATTTTTATCTTACCACCATGAGAATTTACACTTTCTTGTCTTTCACACTTTAGTATGAAAATTTTATTGGTGAAAGTCTAGTTTAAGTTTGTAGTACCAATACTACCATAGTATTATTTTATTTATTTGTATTATTACACACTAATCAAATCTTTGATTCGAACTCTATCCTCGGTTTCTAACGGTTGATGAGTGTATTCAGACAGGATTGCTCGAAACTCGTCTCCGGTTAAGGTTTCCTTGTCCAACAAGACATCAACAAGCTTGTCTATGGCTTCTCTGTTATTCCTCACGTGGTTCTTGGCGATCTGGTAAGCATTATCAATTATTTTCTTCACGCATTGATCGATTTCCTTGGCAAGCTTCTCGGACATGGAGCTTCTCGCGAGCATCCTTAGAACGACGTCGCTTTGCATGGTCGCTGGATCGGTTAGAGCCCACGGACCAATCTCCGACATACCAAACATCGTCACCATCTGCGAATTGAAAACTAAGGATTAGAGAACCGACCGGTTATTTCCGGTTTATAAAATTATGTTTTATATTTCTTTACCTGTCTTGCGATCTGTGTTATTTGCTGGAGATCGCCCGCAGCTCCGGTGGTTATCTCCGGTTCTCCAAAAATTACATCCTCGGCGGCTCTGCCTCCTAGTCCTCCGACGACTCTAGCGAACAACTGCTGTTTAGAAACCAACGTGGGGTCTTCTCCCTGTAAGAACCACGTGAGACCACGTGCTTGACCTCTAGGAATCAATGTTACTTTCTGAACCGGGTCGTGACCCTCAGTCAATGTCCTGAACCGAATAAAAACCGATTAATTTTGACGTAAACTGACCAAACCGAAGACATTGCATTAGTAAACCGGGACTTACGCACAGACTGCATGTCCTACTTCATGGTACGCCACAATCGCTTTGCTTTTACCGTCGATCATCTTCGTCCCTTCCATTCCGGCGGCAATCCGATCAATAGAGTCGTCAATCTCTTTAGGGGTAATCTTCTCTTGTCCTCTTCTTCCGGCGAGAATCGCAGCTTCGTTCATGAGGTTCGCCAGGTCAGCCCCACTAAAACCAGGAGTTCTCATGGCGATCACGCTCAAAGACACTTCTTTGTCAAGTTTCTTGGTTTTGCTGTAAACTTTTAATATCTCCTCTCTTCCTCTGATATCCGGTAAACCAACGGAAACCTGTTCCAACCGATCCGGTTTGCTTTAGTTTTAGAATTTATATTCGGTTCAAAGGTCCCGACCATAACAAAATGAAACATTCGCATATTGCCTCCGAAATATTAATGTTTTTATGACAACCCGCCCCGTGGGACCCAGGCTCACAGCGCTGCAGCGCACCGACCCCAACCCCTCCATTATGGGAACTACCTGCCCCATAATTAGGTTGTTGGTGAGATTCGAACCCCCGACCTCACCCTTTAACAGCCTTCCCACAAGACAAGCTGTCACCAATTGACCTGCAGATCAATTGGTCTGCAGATCAATTGGTGACAGCTTGTCTTGTGGGAAAGCTGTTAAAGGGTGAGGTCGGGGGTTCGAATCTCACCAACAACCTAATTATGGGGCAGGTAGTTCCCATAATGGAGGGGTTGGGGTCGGTGCGCTGCAGCGCTGTCAGCCTGGGTCCCACGGGGCGGGTTGTCATACTTTTATTGTTGTTAAAATGGACGCTAAGAACACGGTAACTGAAAATTGTATGAATTTTATGACGCCATTAAATTTAACGTCAAAAAAGTGAAAGGATGCGGATGTTTTTGAAAATCCGGCGACCAAAACTATAAAAACGATGCTATTAATTATTTAATTTCTTTTATGTTTATCAGCCGCTGGCCGCTGCGGCCAGCGTTAACCAAAAGAACATGACTAATATCTAGTGAAGTAACCATGCCGCCGCGGCCACACTTTCCTCTCCCTCCAACTGTAATTTACATGCAATATTGCACTAAAGCAAATAAAATAAGTTTTGGACAATACAAAGTGAAAAAAACTTTGCCTTACCCACCACTAATTATTTCTTATGTCACTTTCTTCTTTCTTTGACGCCTCTTCCTTTTTTTATTTCGCTTATATGGTAATATATTACTTATTGACAGAAATAAAAAAACAAACAACAATGACGATACCCGTTAAAAGAAATTCAGAAAATTCAGAACTATGTGATAAACATTACTCGTTAACCCTAATTAAAGACAGCTATAAAGAACGCTAAACCTAATAGACTGTTCAGATTAGTAAGCTTTCTTGCTTAACTACGAAAAACATGATCAGTTTGGATTTAAGTTCTGTAGTTTCCTTACATAAAAAAAGAAACACACGTACGAAATAAGACCTTCTTTTTTTTTGATCAAACACGAAATAAGACCTTAAGTAAATAAAAAGAACATACGAATTGAACCATAAGTAAATAACAAAATATACGAATAGAAACCACAAGTCAAAATCTTTCAATCACATTCTATCTCTGTCTCTTGATGTGCCCATATTTCTTGCTGTCAACAATTCACAACCTCCTTTTTTCATTCATCACCATTCACCATCAACCAAGAAAACCCCTTTAAATATTAAATAATTCCACCCAAAACCCCTTCAAACAAACAAAATATTTTCCCACTCTCTCTCTCTCTCTCGCGCTCACTTTCTCTCATCGTCTCCTCCAATCTTTAATTCTTCAAAATGTCTTCTCGAAATCGCAGATCAAGAACCAACCAACTCAGGAGAACAATCCTTATACTCGGTCTTCTTCTTGTTATTTTGAGTTGCTGCAATGGAGCTAGAACTACGAACATGTTCTACACGAGTTCACCACCCAAACAACCCGACATAGTTTCACCACCTCATCATCACCATCATCAAGTAGAAGATCACAAAAACGTACAGTTTTTGGGGTTCTTGCCACGTCAGTTTCCGGTTCCAGCTTCTGGTCCTTCAAGAAAACACAATGACATCGGTTTAAGTAGTACTACTAGGACTCCTTCTCCTTGATGTTCAAAAGATTTTATTAATCATTCTCCCTTTTTATTTCTGTAAGTTTTCTGGTTTAATTTTGGTCTAAACTGATGTAAATAGAATATTAATTTGATTTATTTCTGGGAAATGCTGTGGGAAGATTATCTTTTTTTTTTGTTTTTAATATTGGAGTTTGTTAGATCCATTGAATTATTGCACGTACGTAAGTGTAAAGGAGGAGACATAATAAGGGTCTTTGTCTAAATAAACAATTATTACTCATTTGGATCTTCCTATAAGGAAAGTTCGTTCTCATAAAACTTGGATACAATGTCCTAGTCGTCAATTAACCCGAATGATGATGATGATACTGTATCATGTCACACTCAATATAGGTTACGTACAGTCACCGACTTGTTAAGCAGAATAATTTTGTATACTATTACGATTGATAATTTTGGAAATCTAACAAATTAAATCTCAATTGTATATCACATATATATTTATTCTTCTTATCTTCTTCCATGTATATATTTGAAAATATTATAAGAGTTTTAAGCAATTAGAAAAGGATCAAAAGAAAGCAAATACAGTACGTTGTTTAATCTATTTATATACTGCATATACCATAAAGTATAAATTGGAATTAAAATCCGCTTTGCATTCGGATTCGGAGCTAGAAGCGCCAGGATGAATAATTGACAACATGTTTCATTATTAGACATGTTAAGATTTTGTGACAGATTATAAAAACTTGATAGAGATGATAAAAGAGCCTCATGGACGATTTTCTCGACAGAGGTGAAAAAGATATTAACATGTCTAAATTAACTATGATGAAACTGATGGTTTCTTAATTAGAATTGTTTGGTCTTTTCATACGGTTTTTTGTTCGTTGTTTATTATATTCCGGTTTAGTTATCCAAACTACTTCAAATTTAAGTAATAAAATGGTTTCTTATGTCAAAAAATAAACAAGACGACAATGTGCTTGGTATATAAGTCAAATAAAAAACAAGCATACAATAGACTTCTTGACGAGATGCTAATAATCCGTGTTCGTGCATCAGTTGCTAACTGTTGGAATAAGCTTGAATTAGCTTAGAGAATAAGCTATCCTAATCCCACCGAGATATGGTTTACTAAGAGGATTAGGAAATATTTATAGATAAGCTTTAACTAGTAAGATTAGGAGATATCTATTCTTATAAATAGGAGTTGCAGAGTTGTTGCATTCCTTAAGAGTTTTGAGATTGTTAGAGAAAGAGCTAAAGGTTTTGAGAGGATTTTCCTTAAGATTAATAAGAGAGCAAATTCTTATTATTGTGATCTTGCATATACAATCGAGAAATTCAAACTATATTTGGCATCGAGGGGATATCAGCAAATTGATTTAAAGGATGTTACCTTCCAAGGCCAAAAGGCAAGCTGGGTCCACTAGGGGTTCTAGAAGATGCTAATAGCAGAGAGCCAAGTAAGACCAAGGGAACCCCAAAATTCCCCAAGAAGTTGAGCAAGAAAGCTCCCCATTTCACATCTAGGGGATGAGCAGCGAAGTCTACATTCTTCTCCTTCATCTTCCTGATCAGATCAACCGGTAAACCTGGAAGGTTAATCCTAACCCTCTGGATCTTTCTTAACGCTGGATTGGAGATCTCTGCGATGGCAACACTCCCATTCTCGAACAAGTCAACTTTCTTCACTTCATTCTCTTCCAGATGGTGCAGAAACCTCGAGTACGACATTCTGTTGGAAGCAGCTTCGATGGGAGCTTCTGGTTCAGCCTTTGCGGGATGAGCCAATACTAGAGGTGACGTAAGCCCCAAGGCAGTTAAGCTCAGCAAGGCTCTCTTGGTGAGTTTAGAGTCTGGAGTTTTAATTTTGAGAAGAGGATTATGACTATGGCTGGATTTAGATAGATGAGTTGATTTTGGAAACTCTTGGGACTTATTAATACAGGTTGGGATGTTAGAGAGAGGGAGAGACAAAGCTGACGTTGAAGAGGCCATTTTCATCACCACAGCCAATGCTTATGTTCTTCTTTGGGATTATGCTTCAAGGACTCTTGCTTTCTGAGATTTGGTCTTCTGATGTTTTGGTTGGTAGGTTCAAGAATTTATATAAACAAAAAGTTGAGATGATGAGTGATGACTCAAACGAAGAGGATGTTTCTAGTTTCTTTTGTCTTCTCTGGAACATATTATTGTCTTCTTGAATGATCCAGAGATTGTACTATTGAAAAAAAAAAACTTTGCATCTTAAATGTCCACATACTATTGGAGATTGATATAAATCATAGTCTTGCAACAAATCTCAACCCTTGATCATTTCCAAAACTCCTTTTATTGTCTCTTTTTCGTTCAGTAGACTTTCATATGATCCATACACTTGGAGGGCAAAAAGGCATATACACATGTCGTAGTTTACCTGATCTCATCAAGAACCACTAATATTTATCCCAACCAGGTCATATACCAGAAAATACAGGAATGCATAAGAAAACAGAGCATATATAAAATGTTAGAATCATTTAACCATGATAGCCAGATTAAAAAAAGAAGCACACAGTCAAGAATCATTAGAACACATTCAAAACTTCAAAATCGAAATAATTGTTCTTCACTAGAAACCATTTTTCTCTGCAATATCCCTCATTGTAAAGGTCTTTTATTTAAACACATGGAGATTAACATCATATTAGTTTTGTGTAAGAAGTTCTTGTGAAAAATCACTAAACTCCCAAAAGAAAAGAAAAAAACATGTTTATAAGCTAATCAAAGTATAATCATCATCATCACAACCTGTAATGATACCATCTTTTATCTCAAAAAAGATAAAACCTCTTTTCATTTCTTGATCTTCCTTTGCTGCTTCTTAGGACCAGGAACCTCCAACCTCCCAACCGAACACCCACACTTCGCCCTAAAAACCAACACAGCCCTCCCATTAATCGGAGCCATCTTCTTCAGCTCCGCCTCCAACTCACGGTGGTGATCACGAGGCAGCTCAAACAGCCCCTTCTTGCTAACAACACTCGAGCTCGATCCACCTTTAACACAATCCTCCGTCTCCAGCTGAATATCAAACTCCGCATTAGCCTTCCCCAGCCCTCTGCAATCAGGCTTCCCGCATTTATTCCGACTAGACACGAGTATAACAATCATCCAAGCGGACAACGCGGTGCACGAGACGCTCAGCGCGATCAGACCGTAGACGATGGGGTCAGGGTTGCGGAGAATCTCTTCCTTGACTATGCAGGAGACGTCGGAGAAGATCTCCACGGACTTGACGGCGATGAATCTGATGTAAGGGAAGATCAAGAACCCTGAGGACGTGACGACGGCGATCAAGATCAGGACGTCGATGGCTGCCGATGGAGATCCGTCGCAGCAGATTGATGATGATGATGATGATGATGATTTACGGCTGGCTCTTGGCTTGTGAAGGTCTGATGAGTTGGCCATGATCGGAGATTGTTCGACGACGGAGATTGAGCTCTGGAGATGTACCATCTCAGATTCCAAATCCGATTCGGATCAAATCGATCCACCAACTCCTGAGAGGAGGAGGAAAAATAAAAAAAAAGAAAACTCAAATCAGATACGGTTGAAGAATTGGAGTGAACCTGATTGGATCGGATCGAGAAGTGATCGTTAATAATCAATTGAAACCCACCGAAACAAAAATTTAATCGGAAATCAAATCTTCGACTCCAGTTCATACGATTTTTTCGAATCGAATTTGTATACACCTCGAAGCAGTGACGGATGTTTAAATAAGAAGAGAAGTCGGTAACGTAATCGCGGTTGAAACTAGCGCATCAGAATATTAAAAAACAGACAGAACAGGGAAGCAATCTGGTGTCGGAGAATTCAATATGTAAGAGGAAAGAAAATTTCAGATCGTCATCATTAAAAGTTTCACTCGTTACGGTCCGAATCGATGGACGGTCGTGTCGTATACGAAGGAAGAGAGGGGTAGTCACACGCGTTCAGATTTTGATCAAAGCTTGCCTGCCTAGGTGTGTGTATGTTATGTATCGTATCAAAATGTATCAAAGTTGTTTTAATTTATTGATTTTTTTTACTTTGTTGATTTCGTGGGTCACTACTACTTTACCAGACTTAACTTTCCGTAGGCTTCATTACATTATTTAAAGGTTTGTCTTAAAAGAAGAGCAAACCAATACTTTAATATTGAGTAGTAGTACTAATATTAAAGCCCAGATTCGTTTTTAAAGCCCAATACAAAGCCCAGATTCGTTCTGTGTGGGGTCAATAGGTCCGAAGCTACCTACCTCTACCATTCAAAGGCTATTTTAAAGAGTATCTTTGTCAAACTTGGCAAGGCACTGATTTTCATAAAAACCTCTCATAATCACATGCTTCGACACCATTTTTAATTAATTTTTCGTTTTTTATCTTTTTAATAACATAAGTTATTGATTCATTTATCTTGTTATGTGTTATTATTTCAAGTGGACGGCTACAATAGTAATAAGGCAACATGATATTGCTAATCAAAAATAAACACGGTAATCGATGTTTCTTTTCTAGTTTCAGCGTCTTGGTTTCTTGTTTCCTATCTAATAACCCAACATACATTTTATTTTCATATTTCAAAGTCCTTGCACTACAAGAAAACAGCAAGGATTCTGAGGGAAAAAATCGTCGGAATTTCGTCGGAATATCGTTATTCCGACGACATACCGACGAAACAAGTCGTCGGAAATAATTCCTCGGAATTTCTTCTTTCCTCGGAAATCCCTCGAAATTTTCCGACGGAATTCCGAGGAAACAAACTTCCGAGGAAATTCCGAGGATCACTAGTTTGTATATTCCGAACGTTTTTTTGTAAACAGATCGATCGATGGATTTATGTCCAAAAATGCATCGATCGATCGAGTAAAAAATATAATTAATTTTCTAGCTCGCCACATCCGACCGGGTGCGACGACCCAAACCGACCAAATGTCCTTTCTTCTTTGGAACCGACTGAATAGAAAATAGCCAAATTTACAAATTTAAACCAAGAAATAAATGAATTGAACTTTTAAAAAAAAAAGAACTTTCGGATTCAACGACTTCGTTGATTCGAAACCGGGACAAGTTGGTCGAAGCCGTCGAAGCGT
>NC_027756.1:48602319-48602833 GCF_000695525.1 Brassica oleracea var. oleracea | reverse complement strand
CCCACAAATTTCCGGAGGTGGACTGTCAAACACCCTCTTGTTCTTCGTAAACAAATTCCTACTCCTACGATATGGATGATCAGGTGGTAGGAATCTCCTGTGACAGTCAAACCAACACGTTTTCCTTCCGTGTTTTAGTTGGAAAGCATCAGTGTTATCTTGACAATATGGACATGATAGCCTTCCATGCGTTGTCCATCCAGACAACATACCATATGCTGGAAAATCACTTATTGTCCACATTAGTACTGCCCGCATTTGAAAGTTTTCTTTACACGAAACATTGTATGTTTCAGCACCTTGAGCCCATAGTTGTTGCAACTCATATCAAGTGATCTCTTAGGATGCTCTGGTCCAGGAACGAGAATCGGGAGAAACAAAAACTCTCGTCGCAAGCACAAGTTTGGGGGGTAAGTTGTATGGTGTAAGAATGACGGGCCATAGAGAATACTGTCTTCCACTCTTGCCAAACGGACTGAAACCATCAGTACATAATCCAAGGTAGACATTTCTT
>NC_027756.1:48601167-48601775 GCF_000695525.1 Brassica oleracea var. oleracea | reverse complement strand
TCTGTGAAAATATCTGGAACCGTAACATGATATGTTGCCCGTTCGCCTCTATCATCATGCCGAGCAGGTCTTCTGTTTTTGGTCTGAACTTCTGCTGGAAAGTAGTACTCGGCAAAGTTTGAAGTTTCTTCATTGATCATCTGTGCGACTATAGAACCTTCCACCCTACTTAAATTTTTCACCATCTTCTTCAAATGGAACATATACCGCTCATACAGATACATCCATCTATACTGCACAGGACCACCAAGTTCCAATTCTCTTGCCAGGTGAATAACAAGATGCTCCATAACATCAAAAAATGAGGGAAGAAATATCTTCTCAAGGTTGCACTGAATCACGGCTATGTTAGTCTTCAAATTTTCAGTACCTTCAAGAGTCACTGATCTCGTGCATAAATCGCGGAAGAAACCACTTATCCCTGCAATTGATTCATGAACATTACGTTGTAATAGTTCCTTGAAGGCGAACGAAAGGAGGCGCTGCATCATTACATGGCAATCATGGCTTTTCAAGCCAGTAAACTTTCCTTCCTTTCTGTCGATACAGTTACGCAAATTAGATGCGTAACCGTCTGGAAATTCCACATCGTTTGAAATCCAATCAAA
>NC_027756.1:48587877-48601043 GCF_000695525.1 Brassica oleracea var. oleracea | reverse complement strand
ATGAGATTGTCAAAAAAGTTCTTCTCAATATGCATGACATCTAAATTATGCCTTAGCACATGATCCTTCCAGTATGGCAGATCCCAGAAAATACTTTTTTTGTGCTAGTTATGTAGTTCTCCAACAGCATCTACCGGAAAACGCTCATGTCCACCGACTTCTGGCGTCCTTTCTGCACCAAACTCGTGTTCGGATCCAAATGAGGTCGATCGATCCAAGAACGAAAATAATTTGAAGAAGACATATTTTTTTATGAATCAAATTCGTGTGTAAATAGAGTAAGAGGGAGGATGAAGATATGGAGTGAATGAAGAGGAAGAGGAGTGCTTGTATTTATAGTTTAAATCCTGCCGACAGACCGAAGAAATTCCGATGGAAAAGGCTAGTTCGTCGGAATTTCCTCGGAATTTTGTAAAATCCCCCAACGGCTCTCCAACGGCTATAATATTTCCTCGGAATTCATCGGTTTTTTCCGAGGAACCCATTTTTCCTCGGAATTTCCTCGGAATATTCCGACGGATTGATATTTCCTCGGAATTCCATCGGTATATTCCGATGAAATTCCGAAGAAATCCAATTTTGTGTTTCCTCGGAAATTATTCCGAGGATTTTATTTTCCATCGAAATGTCCGTCAGAATACCGCTGTTTTCTTGTAGTGTTACTTGCCAACCTCTTGGACAATAACCCTAAGTGCCTAACTTAATGAGAAATGGAGTATTTTTTTATCAGAAAATCAGGCATATTTCATATATTTATACAGATTTAATGAAATAGCTGACCAATTAATTACGCGGTAAATAACTTTTTCAAAAAGAAAAACAATAACTTATACAAAAAAGTCACTAATATTCTTTGCTTCTTTGGTAGTGGCAGACATGAGGACTACAGTTCACATCACGTGGAGTCATGGGGGTTACACGTGTAACCACACGTGCGAGTTTGCTTCATAATACTCCTCCGAGGATTAATTAAAGACATAAATAAGTTTTATTAGTTCTTTTATATGACCCAGCTATATAAAACAGGGTATAAAACTAAGTATTGTGATCAATCAATCAAATCTTTCTTCATTGGATCTAAAGCTGAAGCAGTTTCCAGGAAAAATGGAAAACCTTAAGTAAAGGTTCCCTTTTCTCTTTATTAAAGTTGTACTTATTATAAATATGAATGGATTAATAACTAACATATTATTAAAATAATACAATACAGTTTACTATAAATAAGATCCTCAGAACTTCGAACAGCAACAATGGGTCAATCTTGTTTCTTCAGAGTTTTCCTTGTTTCCTCTCTTATACTACTTATATTCTTCTCCACTGGTAATCTCCGTTAACTAATGTCATTTTCTTCTTCGTCTTCATCACACTGTTAGAATACTATTAAGTGTATCCTTTTGACGCACATATATACTGTGGTTTGAATTTACGCCTGATAGTGTTTGTTTGTGAATTTTTAAGCCATGGGGAGAAACTTGCGAACTACAAAGTTGTCAGGAGTTCACAGCACTGCTGAGCTATTTCCTTCCAAGGTACTTCATTGTTCCCCACTTCTGTTTAGTTAATTCAATTTATTCTGGTTAAAAAATGTCAAATAGTAAAAAATAACGATTCTTAGGAAGTATGAACTTATACTGGATGTAAAGAAAGAAGAACAAAATTCTCCCAACAAAATATTACGTATGATTTCTTTTCTTGTAAAATGGTATTTGTGATTCATTGTCTTGGTGTACTTTTAAATTTATAACTAATGTAATCAAGAAGCACAAAAAGAAAAACTAATGTAAACAAGATCGAGATGTCTATTAAACATTTTTCGTTGCAACAATATATACAAAAGAGTGCAAGTCAAAAAGATCCGAACGAGACTTCTGAACCATTAATGGTTTACGTTTTGGACTTGGCTTTTGTATTCCAGTTTTGCTCCAAATTTAATTATGGTAAAACACACCTTTTTTTTTAACTTGTGGTAAACACACACGTGCTTTCATGATGAGTTGTTTCATGGAGATCACTGTTGAGATGAAAAGGTTAACATATCGAGACATATAATATAAGTAGTCCAGTATAATTTTTCGAGAACGTCAAATCTAATTTCATGTCAGTTACCTCAACTCGAAATAGTCAATAAAAAGGATTTTTAATTATATTTCATTAATAAACAGTTAAAACACACACACATATATATATATTATATTTAGGTATATATGTTGCACTAATTAATAGTTTAAGTGAAAAATACAGGATGGCATTGTGCGGAATATGATTGAGCTGATGGACTACACGCCGCCGGAGTCCAACACCAATTGGAGTGGTTTCGTCGCCACTCCTCCTCCCCAATCTGCTCCACTTCCATAATTTGTCCAAACAAAGAAAAAAAAAATTCTCTTTTCAGGTTTACTTTTCGCAAGCAAAGAAAAAAAAAACTGTTTTCAGGTTTAGTTTTCGAAAACCAAAGTTTGATGTTTGAGTATTTTGGCAATAAATAACGGTATGTAATATTTTAAGCTTTACTCTCTCAGTTGTGGAAATTATGAGTTCAAAGTGTAACATAAATTGGCTGGTGGACGCATGAAATATGCCAATTGAAAATATATATTTCGGCATATCAATTGTTGTTCTCTTAATTACTTTTTGCACTTGAAATATATGTCAACGTTTCAAGATTTATATACCGTTTTAAGTAACAACCACTTCAGACACATGATGTTGGTGGTCGAGGCATCGTTTCCCGTTGGAAAAAGAAATAGGCTTTGCGGGCTGGATCGGGATCGGAGTTTCAATCACCGGTTGTTGCGAATCCAAGTCAGATACTGTAGTAGCTGTAGTAGTTATTAAATCCATGACTTCAAAATATAATGTTACTATCAACTGGTTACTATCGTTTAGTGCTATTTCTCAACCATAGTAACTTATAACTGTTTCACCATTTACTATATAAAATATGTATGGTTTTGTGTCACTACTGATAAAACAAAAAAAAAACTTATCAGCCTTTGAAGATTATGGTCTAAGCAGTGCCGACCCAACACTTTTAAATATCGTAAGCAAACTTTTAACAACATATTTTATATTTTTTCCTAATATTATATATATAAATTTATATAATTTAAAATCAAAAATTTTAAACTAATTCAACTCCATTAATAATTATAAAGATAATTTTATGAATTCAATTGTATAGCAATATTTATTAATATTGTCACGAACATTTTGACTATAACAATCATACTTTACTAAAATCAATTGTTAATACAAAATCTCGCATTAAAAAATAATATTTATTTGTATTTTATCAGTTTTTACTTATATTTTTATTAATTTTTACTTATACTTTTATATAATTTTGTTAAAATTTATATGTAAACATAATTTGTATTTATTTGATAATAATAATAATATTCATAAATACATTAACATTGTTACTACAACTTTTATTAACAAATATATTATACTCTTCCGTATTATATATCCTCTTTTTTTTGTCACAGCCGTATTATATATCCTAAGCGAGAAAATTTGTGGTTTATCCTCTGGACCGGCTTCAGGACTTTGCAACATCTTTTTTTTTTTTGTTATCTATGAATTGCATTTAACGAAAGTTGAGGTACAATTTGTTACAAACCTCGATAAAAGAAAAAACTTCCTTCCCATCCTACTTGACAACCTTTTGAACTTTAGTATACCCACAAAAAATTATACGAGACTAAAAAAGCATACCAAAAAGTCATGAACACAACAATGAAGAACCATAACTAAGAAGAGGGCAAGTGATTCTCATCAATCCACCAGAAAATGTCAAGCTGCACACAGACAACAATCCAACATTTGGTTTCCAAAGAACCTGAATAAGCACGGGCTGAGACCATGAGAACATAACAGAGACCACAATCCAATATAAACCAAAACCACAATCTCACAGGAACCAAACCTGACAGAAACCAACGCCAGACTGAAGCAGACATGGAGCCAAAATCACTAACACCACATCTGAAACGAGCCGCCAGCAATCAAGAGAGACCAAGGCACAAGGTCTAACCTTGAAACACGAAGAGGGGACAATAACTAAAAGGATCACCAGCTCATACAGGCGGACCTTCGTGTTCCCATACTCCACCATCTACAAGCAAAAAGATGGTCACGTCCTCGCAAGAGATGAGCTACAAATCGAAACCACTGCTTCGTCTTAAATACTTCACTCTGCAAACCAATCACAGAGAAGAAGCAAGTAGATGACTCCACAGCGGTATACCATCCAAAAGTCAAACCCCAACCACAAGACCTTGACTAACATGAAACAACAACTGCTCAAAGAGACATGAAGAAGCAGAGGTTTCCAGGAACAGAACAGCATCGCCTACCGAGCCAAACGAGCACGAAATACACCAATCCCGGACTACAAAGTCTTTCCATCTAATAACCCGTCAGAAAAGGCTCCCACTGCTCTACTAGTGATTGCAACATGTAAACAGCCTTTTACATTAAAGGTCCAAATAAGATGAGCGATGATAAAAAGGAGGGGGCAATAATGGCAATAGTTAAAACATTGGGGGCGTATTAGTAAAATCCGAAATCATAAACACTTCCCTAACTGAAATATAGTGCGAAACAACCAACCAAACCGATTAAAGTCCGCGCGAACCCTAACCCCCAAAATCCGAAGAATCGATTCGTCAGCAGAATCAAAGGTTCCTACTTTCCGCTCGGAGCTCGTAATCGGAATCTGAATCTCTAATCTTTTTCACCTACTGGGCTCCTTCTCCACCTGTTGTTCTCCGTTTGAGAGACTAGAGTCCCGAGTTCAAATTTGATTTGTTTGTTGAGTCTTGTGCGATAAAACTGTTTGATTATGAATACGTGTTAGATAAATAGATGACAAAGTTGCATACTTGCATGTTTGTTTGAATGACTGTGAAGTGCTACATTGCTATGGATTCAAAGTTCTCATTATTTGATTTATATTGTGATTGAAAGGTACAGACTTTCCCTTTTGTCTTTGAACAAATGTCACCGGAGCATAGAGATACCCATTGGAAGAGGTCTCGTCCCCAATCTGACGACGATGACGATACTGGAAGCAAAAGGAGACATCGTGGCTGCGGTGACGACAGAGACTCTCCTGCGATTGACACTGTGTTCCGTTACCTCTGCCCTGTTAAAAAGATTGGGAGTGTCATTGGGAGAGGAGGAGACATCGTGAAGCAGCTGAGGATGGAGACTAGGGCGAAGATTAAGATAGGAGAGGCTGTTCCAGGGTGTGATGAGCGCGTGGTTACGATCTTTAGCGCTAGTGATGCGACCAATGATGGTGGAGATGGAGAGAGAGTTCTTTTTTCTCCTGCGCAGGATGCTTTGTTCAGGGTTCATGATAGAGTAGTAGCTGCGGATGGTGGAGATGGATCTGATGGAGAGAGGAATGTTACAGCCAAGATGCTTGTTCCTTCGGATCAGATTGGGTGTGTGCTTGGGAGAGGCGGCCAAGTTGTTCAGAACATTCGGAGTGAGACTGGTGCTCACATTCGTATAATCAAGGACAGGAACATGCCTCTTTGTGCCCTGAGTTCAGATGAGCTTATTCAGGTATGTGTGTTTATACTTTTGATTGCCTTCTCTCATGTGTCTGTCTCTATATAATGTCTTTCTCTTTTTTTTTTAGATATCTGGAGAAGTGCTGATTGTTAAGAAGGCTCTGCATCAGATTGCTTCCCGCCTCCATGAGAATCCTTCACGCACTCAGAACCTTCTTTCCTCTGCTCCTCCACTCATGAGCCATTCCGGTGGTCCTCGAATTGTAGGGGTTACCCCGCTGATGGATCCCTATGCAAGAGATTTGTCACGCCCTTTATACCAAGCTCTTAGAAACGACCCACCTGCGGCTACAGATTTCTACATCCGGCTAGTCTCGCCGGCTGATAATATTGCAAGTGTTATCGGTAAAGGCGGTGCTCTGATCAATCAGCTGCGACAGGAAACGAGAGCAACCATTAAAGTTGATAGCGCTAGAACCGAAGGAAACGATTGTTTGATAACTATATCAGCAAGAGAGGTTTTGACCTTTTTTTTTCTTTTAGGTAAGAATAGTTTGTTCTAGTTTTGGTTCCTTGAACTGTGTCTTAAATCTGTTTCAGGTTTTCGATGATACTTATTCCCCAACCATAGAAGCGGCTATGAGGCTGCAACCAAAATGCAGCGACAAGGTGGAGAGAGACTCTGGACTTGTTTCGTTCACAACTCGCCTTCTTGTGCCGAGTTCAAGGATTGGTTGTCTTCTTGGTAAAGGAGGAGCTATCATAACAGAGATGAGGAGAATGACCAAAGCTAACATCCGCGTACTAGGGAAGGATAATCTTCCTAAAGTTGCATCTGAAGATGATGAGATGGTTCAGGTAAAAATTCACAATAGCATAGCTCCACTCCTCTAATTGCTTCTAACAGCAGAAGCAATTTTGATATTTCAGATTTCTGGAGAACTTGATGTTGCCAAGGATGCTCTCATACAAATTACATCAAGACTAAGAGCCAATGTGTTTGACCGGGACGGTTCTGTTTCTACACTCATGCCGGTCTTGCCTTATGTTCCTGTTGCGCTAGATGCTGGTGATAGATTGGACTATGATAGGAGAGATAGCAGAAGAGCTGAACGCCCGAATCATTATCCTGGTGGTTATGGCTCAAGTGGCTTGTCTGAAGGTTATTCGCGTTATGGTGCACCGGTATGTCTGTTTAAAGATTCCATTACATGTTGTTTTTCAACAAATCAGTTCTCTGTGAATGACTCTTTGGACGTGTTTTTGTAGGTTGGTGGTAGTAGTAGTACTCAATATGGAGTGTATGGAGGTTATGCATCTGGACGCAGTGGCAGTTCTGGGTGAGATTATTTATTTATGACATTTATTATATTTAGTACTTTAGCGTTTAGAACTTTGGTTATCAAGTGTTTCTAATGTCGATGCGCTGCACAGACATTTGTTTTTCATTTGCCTAACAACTTCTTGTGGTTTCGTCATCAGGTTATCCAGCTATTCCTCTAGCCTTCGACGCAGAAACTATGATTATTAGAAGCTATTAGTGGGTGATTAAAAAGGTAAGATTACGATATGATTTGTTTAAGTCGTTTTAAACTTAGTTTACCTATCCAGGTTAGCCCCCAAGTTCATGAGATAGTCTGATGTGATCTGTCCCGGTGTTAGATTCTGATACACTGCTTGTTTCCCTTTGTGACCTTTTTCCCCGTCCCAATAAAAACAGTGTGAGTTCCTGAAGCCTGAAGCCGACCTCACAGCCCACAGCTGAAGCCTTTTCAACCAAACAAGATGACAAAGCTGAAACCACCTAATTGTACCTAGGAGAACCATTATATATGGATGGGATATTTAAGTTTGTTTTCATTGTCCACTTGTGACCAAAATACTGCCAAGTTCCTACCCAGTTAAACCATATCTAGTTGCATGTAATATCTTTCAGTTTGCCTTGTCTTTCCTCGGATCACAATCAGAAACCTTTAGTTTGGTTGTGCGTAGTTCCATTTTTATGAAATTATATAACTTATGTTCGACCCTCTCGTTTTACAGCATGCTTAAGCATCTATCTGACATGTTATCGCCAATCATTACCTTATAATCAATCTTTCAGAGTATTTAAAGATCATATGCAGGTAAAAAAAACACTTGGGCGATGAGTGAGAATATATCACAGTTCTCGCTAAGACGACGTTGTTCAGGTAAATAAACCACTTGGAAATCAATCTATGTTCATGTCCCTTTTGGTCCACATGAAAAGGTATATGCATTGCTTCTTCTCTTTCTCTCTGTTATTTCCTTGCACAGTATGCTTCTCGGCAGCAGTCAAGTACATGTTGCTATTTCTGGAAGATTCTTGTCGTTTGTGTAAGTAGAAAGACTTATCAAATCAATGGTTGAGTTAGGGGAAACACCGAGTCCATAAATGTTTAAGACTCTGATTTATCTTTTTCGAGTAGAGAACAACACAGTGAAAGCTTCAGAGATGATGCAAAAGTCTGGCTATGAAATTGATTTTGAGACTCATTGGTCTTTGATTAGTAACATGAGCTCTTGTAAGGAGAAGGAGACAAGACATCTGGTCAAGGATTCTTGCCTAGGCTTCTCTCTGGGAATGGGGATAACTTTTAAATGTAAAAAATTCGTGTCCTTCTTATGTAATTTTACGATCATGTAGAGACAGACTTATTATTCTTGTCAAGTTGTGCGTTATTTGACGTATTTTATCACTGTCAAGTATAATCAACTAATAAGCCAACTCAAAAGCGTGAAAATCATATCTTCAAAATTCAACACACTTTTGTAAATATTTTTATTTGGGTTTGGTGTCCTGCTTCAGTTTGATATAATTGTTCTGATGATTATAAATGTATATTTTGATATCTTTTTTTACTAATCAAAGTATGTGTTTGCCACAACCATCTGAGTTTCAACATCTCCCATCATTTGGGGGTTTGTTAAATCATATTCTAATGGAGACATTATTCTAGCTTATCACTCCGCATCAAGTAATAATGTTTAACTACTCCACATGTATCCTTCCTTCAACAAGAAAAGCTTTTTTTTTAGTTGAGCTCAAGATTTTTATACAAAAATGGACAGAGTTTATGTTGTCCAAGTTTGGAAACACTTTAATGGTTTGGTGGATTAGGAAGGTTGAATGCTGTTGTATGTGGTTACCTTATCTTGTCTCTACCTCTGGCCTTTGTACACATCGTCAAGAGCAAGACTCAGAACAGTAGAGTTCTTCTTATCATCCTTGATGTGGTAAGCGATCATGAAACCGAACTTTGTCCTGCTCTACAAGCATGTGCCTTCTGGTTAGCTTTAACAGTTAAACAAACAGTTGAATCCTCCTAATGTTTTAGGCAATGTTGGGTCTTATAACTGCTGGAGCATCCTCAGCAGCAGCTATTGTCTACTTAGCACAGAAAGGGAACAACAACACAAACTGGTTTTCTATTTGTCAACAGTTCAACTCCTTCTGTGAGCGTATCTCAGGGTCTTTGATTGGATCTTTCGTTGCCGTTGTCCTCCTCATTCTTCTCATTCTCCTCTCAGCTATTGCTCTTTCCCGACACCATTAAAGATCTGGTCTTAACCTTATATATATGAGTTTTCTTTCCCCCCGATTTATTACATGATTTGGTGTGTAAGAATGTGAGCTTGAGCTTCACTTGCATCTCCTCTGTGTTTCTTGTTTTTCTTTTCTCATATCCATTGTAATTTTCTGTGTGGTTTATGTAACCATCAGGTTCCACAATATCAAATTCTCCTTTTTAACATTATATAATCTATGCTAAATCCAGAATCATGAAATCAACATAATAGATGATGATGACAAGAACAACACCTATTTTTTATGATGAGAGTAGATATCTCATCATCAATTTATCATCATCCTCCTCGACCAAACTGAATCCACTCGGTTTTTTCACTCCTGTATCATCAAACATCTTCCTTACTTTCTGCACTCTCTCCCACTCACCTGTGGAAGCATATATATTTGAGAGCAACATATAGTCACCACTCTCCCCTTTTCTCATACTGAGCAGTTTCTCATTTGCATACTTCCCTAACTCCACATTCCCATAAATCCTACAAGCACCCAAAAGAGTTCTCCACACAATAGCGTTAGGCTCAATCTCCATCGACTCAACAAACATGAACGCCTCCTCTAACAGCCCCGCTCGCCCCAACATATCTACCATACACCCATAATGCTTTATGTTCGGTTCAATCTTGTACACATCCTTCATAAGTCGAAAATACTGACGCCCTTCATCAACTCTCCCAGAGTGGCTGCAAGCTAATATAACTCCGATGAACGTCACCTCGTTCGGCCACACTTTCAACCTCTGCATCTCTTCAAACATTTCGATCGATCCCTCTGCGAGATGCAGAGCCAAACCAACGATCAAAGTGTTCCAAGACGACAAGTCTCGCTCTTTCATCGCTCTGAACACTTGGATCGCGCTGTCTATGCTTCCGCACTTTGCATACATGTCGATCAAAGCATTCCAAACGGGAGTGCCTATATACATGGACCTCGAAACCGAAGCCGTTTCCAAGACGTAGAGATGGATTCTCTTCCCGGTCTCAGAGTCTCCCAAGTCCGCACAAGCAGACAACAAACTCAGCACCGTCACAACGTCTGGATGCTCACCAGCATCCCTCATCTCCTTGAATATACTCAAAGCCTCCTTAGGGCACCCGCAACTCACATAACCTGATATCATTGCGTTCCACGTCACAACATCTTTCTCCTTAAACCTATCGAAAAGCTCTCTCGCTCTATCCATCTCCCTACACTTCAAACAACCAGTAATCATAACGTTCCAAGCAACCTGATCCTTCTCCGGCATTTCGTCGAAAACCTTAATAGCCTCATCTATCTTCCCTCTCTTAGCATACCCAGAGGTCATAGAAGACCAAGCAACCTTATGAGCTTTAGCAGAGTCATCAAAAAGCTCGCTCGCAATCCCCAAATCTCCGCAGTTAGCGTGAAAAAGAATCAAAGCGTTCTTGACATACTCGTTGGAAGCAAACCCATGTCTCATTACTTTCCCATGAAACGCAAAACCGTTACTCCTCCACTCAAGCCTCGAGCAGGCCTTGAGAACGAACGTGAACGTGTACCTATCAGGCCTCACGCCACGTTTCTCCATCTCTTTATACAAAGAGACAGTCTTTGCTGGTTTCACGCTCTGAGAAGAGCCGCGCAGCACGTGGTTGCATATGGATACGTCTAGTTTTGGAATTACGTCGAACAGCTTGTGTGCATACGGAAGCGCGCCGGGGACAGACAAGGAGGCTGAGTAGATTAGCTCTCCGACAATGGAGAGATCGGACATGAGTCCGTTAAGGATCATGAAAGCGTGAATTTGCTTCAAAGATCGGAGATTTGTGCAGTTCTGCCATAGTTTTGGACGGTGACGAGTAGCGGTTCGGTCGTTGGTTTGCTTCCTGATCATCGCCGTTTCACATCACCCCGTTTCGCTCGGTATGATGAATATATGATTTCCGGTTTAGTAAAATCGAACCGGAACCAAAATCAATTGATGTAATTTCCATTCATGCTAACCGGTTTGTAGACTAGTCTGGTTTTCTTGTTGAGCGGTGAATAAAAGACAGTTAAACACTCGTACCGTAGCTGCTCCTTGTTGGTGGTGGAACCACTAATGTCTGTATTGCTCAGTTACTAGTCTTGGTGAGTTTGTTCGTATCTTCTTGGTTTGACATGTCTTCAATTGTTGCTTAACTCTTTTGAAAGTGACTTTTGACAATTGACTCTGTTTTGTACAAGTTTGTATGATTGATCGATCATGATTAAAGACAAGTTGTATGATTGATTGATCATGATTAAAGACGAGTTGTATCATGTAATTCTTGTCTGTTTTTCATGAAATTTTATGTGAAATATCTTTTAAATGTTTGTGTAAACCATGGGTAACCTAAAACAATAAGAATTGATGAAATTTGAGAGAGAAAAAACGAATTTGAAAACTGTGTATATGAATTTCGGGTTTAATTTATGTCCGTTTTTGATGAAATTTTTGCTGGAATACTTATAAAATTAAGTGTATATATCGGCTAGTGTAACAAAAGAAAGGTTGAATGCAAATTTTAAGAGATTTAAAAGGATTTTGTAAAATGTATTTATTGGTTTTAGAGTATATTTTATGTACGTTTTGAGCACGTTTTGATGATTTCTTTGGTGTAATTTCATTAATATGAATTATATAACATGGGTAATGCAAAATCCGAATAAAAACTTGATTAATTAGTGCAAGGGTAATTTCTGGGTATTACTTAGATAACCCGTTTTACTAAGGCAACGTGGTATTACTGATACTACTGGTATTACTATGTTTACAAATATTACTAGTATTACTGGTGTTACTATATATATATAGTATTGAAAAAAATTAGTATTAGTAAGAATGCTAACAGTAAAATATTACGTGAGAATTAAATTTAAACTTCTTAATAATTCTAATTCTAATTATACTTTATTTTATTTCAGGAAAATGCAAAATCCGCATTGTACAATCATTTGTTTTGATTATGGAGGATATTATATTAAAGATGGGGTTGAAATGAAATGGATTTCAGGAGATGATGAAGGGGAAGATGAAATTCACACTATTGTGTTGAAGAAATCTGTGGATGAGATCACACGCTCGGTTTTGGTTGAGCGTATTTGCAGAAAGATAAAGGTAGATGACTATAAGATGGAAGCGAAGATTAGTTACTTTCCAATGGTAATGTATTCGAACAAGCCATCATATATCTGGAAAGATGTAGATGTTTTTGGTTATCTAATGCAAGTAAATCAAGAGAATTGTAGAAGTGTTCTACATGTGGAGTTCAACAAAAGGGATGATGACACTGATTTCTATGGCAGTCTATCGGATAGAGAGGCTACTGAAAGAGGGGCTACTGATAGAGAGGCCACTGATAGAGAGGCTACTGAAAGAGGGGCTACTGATAGAGAGGCCACTGATAGAGAGGCTACTGAAAGAGGGGCTACTGATAGAGAGGCCACTGATAGAGAGGCTACTGAAAGAGGGGCTACTGATAGAGAGGCTACTGATACAGAAGCTATTGATACAGAGGCTACTGAGACAGAGGGTGGTGATGAAGAAGGTACTGGGAAAGATGCAACTGATAATGAAGGGTGGTGTGCTCACACTTTACGAAGACATTGAGATGCATGAGAATGTCACCGAAAGAGAAGCAGAACCCTCAGTTGAAGTCACACCAGTTGTCTATAAGGAGTGGGATGATGGTATGGATTTGGTTTTAGATCAAGAATTAAGAACCAAGGAGGAAGCGCAAACTCATATTCAGGCGGCGTCACATCTGAAGTGTTTTGAGTATGAGGTAATTAAGTCGGATACTAAGAGATATGTGATAAAATGCCGAGGAGCCAAAGAAGGCTGCAAGTGGTTTGTGCGTGTTGCAAAGTTAACGAATTCAGATCTTTGGTCAGTTAGAAGTTACATCAAGCAGCATAGATGTTCTGTTGTTACCACAAGATCACTGCCTAATAGAAGAAGAGGCACACCACAAATCGTTGCATCTATCCTGGCCCAAGATTATCCTGGAAGTTTTGACACACCACGTCCCAATGCTCTGATCGATTTG
>NC_027756.1:48569534-48587763 GCF_000695525.1 Brassica oleracea var. oleracea | reverse complement strand
TATATGCACATGCTGGAGCAGGTGAATCCTGACACAATAACTCGTGTGATTGTGGATGAGGGCAAAAAAATTAAGTTTCTGTTTTGGGCTTTGGGAGCTAGCATAGAAGGATTCCGCACGATGAGAAAAGTCTTCGTTGTGGATGCAACACACCTGAAGACTGTTTATGGAGGAGTGTTATTTATTGTGACTGCTCAGGATCCCAATCATCACCACTACCCAATTGCGTTTGGTGTTGCAGATGGTGAGAAATATGAGAGTTGGCTATGGTTTATGGAACAGTTGAAATCAGTGATATCGGATCTCCCTGGATTGGTGTTTCTTTCGGACAGAAACAAAGGCTTGATCAAGGCAGTACATCAAGTGTTCCTTCAGGCCGCTCATGGGTATTGTATATGACATCTGTCTCAAAATGTTAAAGGCTACGTCCGTAACAACAGAGAAACATGTGCATTTAAGTTTATGGAGTGCGCACACGCTTATACAGAGGCTGAGTTCTTGGTCCTTTATGACGCTTTTGGCGGGAAATATCCTAGTGCAGCGGAGTATCTTGACAAAAGTTGTGAATAAAAGAAATAGGCTAGATGTTACTTTGAAGGAGTTAGGTACAATGTTGACAACACCAATTCAGCAGAATCTTTTAACGGTGTTATTAAGGACGCAAGAAAGTTCACCTTACTTCCAATGTTTGATTTTATCATTGGAAAAATTGTTGAATGGTTTAACAAGCACATGAAAGAGGCAACTGAAATGCCACCCGCGCTAAAGCTTGTGCTTATTGTGGAGGAGCAAATGTCTAAAAGATGTGTTGATGCAGGGTTTCTTCGGGTTGACGAGTTAAACAGCTTCCATCTCGAGTACACTGTGCATGGTAGTGACGGGAAGCGTTATACCGTGGACATGGCTATGAACACGTGCACCTGTGGGCAATTTGATAAAGACAAATATCCATGTGTTCATGCAGTAGCTGCTGCCACATTCATGACTGATAAAGCGGGAAGGGAACTCCATCTATCTGAGTATTGTTCTAAGTACTATTTGGTGGAGCAATAGGCTTTGGCTTATCACAGGACAATATATCATGTTCCTCATATGTCTGATTGGGTTATACCAGAAGAAATTAGAGCAAAGAAAGTACTTCCTCCAGAATTTCAAGTCAAGAAAGGAAAACCACAACAAACAAGGAAACCATTAGCACGAGAAGCTCGTGGAAGAGGAAAAAGAGGCAGAGGGAGTGGAAGAGGGAGAGCCACAAGCACAGGCACATGCACATGCACAGGCAGAGCCAGAGGAAGAGGTATGGCAGCGTATTTTGAATGTGGAAGTGGTTCAGGTTCAGGTGTTTGATTGTTTCATTGTGCTACCTGTATTACTTGAATTACTATGTGTTATTTGAACTACTATGATTACTGAGATTACTATGTGTTATTTGGACTACCTGTATTTCTGGAATTACTATGTGGTTTAGTATGTAGAATCGATATATATTTTATGATTATTATCAATTTGTAGACTAGTTACTTAATAAATATATATTAAGACTATTTTTATGATTATTTCAGCAGTTTAAGAAAAATCTTTTCAGTTTTTCAAAAAACTCTCTTAACTTTCATTGTTATTATATGAATGATTAGGCCATAGTAAGGAAAATCTAAAAAATACGTATTCCTGGTAAATGCTTGCTGAAAATGTCTTCTTTAATGATTATTATAATGTAAAAGCATCAGCTTTAGTACAAAAAAAAACCTCATTTTCTCAGGGTTTTACTAGATAAACCTAAAAATTGCCAAAAGATTACTATGTGTAAGGTAGTATTACTATGTCCTTGAAGCTTACCAAGAATTACTAAGTGTAATCAAAATATAATATCAAAATATATGACGGCTGCACGTATTACATGTGCATTTTTTATCCATGCACGTTTTACATGTGGTTTGCATTTTACATGTAAACAGTTTTTAATTATTTTGTCAATTGGAATATTTTTCCAAATTTTTGAGCAGAATTTCCCCTGTAATTTTGAGTTACCACACCTGTTTAAAAAACATAAAACATCCAGAAACATAACATAACATCCAAAAGTAGAAACATAACATCCTAACAAGTTCAAGAGAAGCATTTTAAGCAGAAACATAACATCATAACTTGAATAATACATATACATAACATAATTTTTGTTTTAAGCTTCTTCTTTGGCACTTCTAGCTCATCTGTCTTTCCCTCGGTGAAAGGAGACTGCACCCACCGTGATGGTCCACCTTTTCTCTTCTCCGGCAGTAGTGTACATGGCGTCAATGTAACATCAGTCTTCTTCGGCCTGCCTTTCTTCTTAGGTGTACCATCAGCTTTAGCTTTCTTTTTTTCAGCTTCAGCTCTCATTTTTGCTAGTCTCTCAGCTCTGGGAATGCCATACGACACTGCAATGACTTTGACCCTAGGCTTGCGCTTAGTCTTTACTTCTACCTCAACTGACTTCTCAGCTAACTCAGTCTGTTTCTCAGAGGGACTCTCCACAGGATTATCTTCACTTTCCTCTGCTTTTTCCTCCTCTTCATCCACATCTTGTTCCTCTTTCTCAGCTACCTCAGCATCTTTCTCAGTAACCTCAGCTTTTTTCTCAACAATCGCAGTCTGAATAGCTTCTTACTCTGTCTGAATAGCTTCTACCTCAGCCTCTTTCTCAGCTAGCTCAGCAATCTCAGTCTGAATAGCTTTCCTCGCAGCTGCTGCCTTAGTTCTACCACGTGGTGTAATGATTATTACTCCGGTAGTGGTACGAGTTCCCTTGGATTCTTCTTTCTCAGCCTCTTTCTCTTCTTTAACCTCTTTCTCAGCCTCTTTCTCACCATCTTTCTCAGCCTCTTTCTCTTCTTGAACCTCTTTCTCAGCCTCTTTCTCACCATCTTTCTCACCCTCTTTTTCACCCTCTTCCTCAGCCTCTTTCTCAGCGTCAGACTCATCATCAATTGTCCTCCAAAATTCTTCTGCTTGTACTCTCACTCTTTCTTGAAGCCTTAACAGAGAATCTTCTTCATCTGATTCCTCCATGTTTTCTTCGCCTTTCTCAACAGAGTCACTGTTTTCTTTGTCTTTTTCAGGTTCTTGCTCTTCCTCTTCTTCACCCTTCTCACTGTTTTCCTCGTCTTCCTCATCTTTCCCACTATTTTCCTCGTCTTCCTCACTCTTCTCACTGTTTTTCTTCCATGTCTCAGCCTTCTCTTTATCCTTCTCTGCCTCAGCCATCTCTCTATCCTTCCCATGATCTCTATCATAATCAAAATCATTCCACTGTCTATATTCTTCATCCTCATTTTCCTTGCTTTCAATAGAAGTCAACCTGTCTTCTATTTTCTTAGCTTTTTTCTTCAAAACTCGCTGGTTCTTCTCAAGTTTACCCATCGTCCAGTTCATAGCCTTCAACTTTGTCTCTACCGTTAAATTAATTCCAGAAAATCCTTCTTCCATGGCCTTCACAATCCTCTCTTCCACACCTTTCAACATCGACTCCAAACCAGAATTAGAAGATGAACCTTCTACAATCGTCACCTTTTCTTTGTCTTCCGTCTTTGTAAACTTTCGTGCAGCAACATCTGACTCATAAAGTTCTTTCCACCAAATCATTTTATGCTTCACATTTAGCCAGTAGTTCCACCTATCACTTGTGCTACCCTCACGGTGATACTCTGGCTCCGGATCAATGATACGAGCCAACAAAGTTTCCTCATCCATCGTTGGAACCAACACACTGTTAATAACCTGAAAATAAAACATTCAGAAATATCAGTTTAAATATTCTACTATTTTCTACTAAATGAAATAAAGATATACCTTTGTCTTTCCAACCGCATCATATATATCTTCCAAAGGATAACCCTTCATGCTACTCTTTGTAAACCGAATCTTGCACATCCTAGGACAATCTCCACTGGCGCTGTCTGAAGAGATTCAAATTTTTTTCCCCAGATTAGGAATACACTCAAAAGCCAAAAACTACACAAATGAAGTGTCACAGTGTCAGATTTTCGGTTATAAATAACAAAAAATTTACTTCATGCTAAATTATATGCTTTACCTCTAATGGAATTATGAATCCATTAAAGCCGGTTGCATGGTGCAATTCACCCTTCAGAAGCTCCATTACATGCTTAATCACCTTTATTGCATCCTCAAATGTTAGACGACCCCAAGGAAATTTTCTGCAAACATCCAAATCGTCCACTATCCTTAAGATGAATGGGTCTAATGCTGCAGAATCCTTCGTCGTTCCTCTGATAACCCGACCAAGGAAGAACAGGACAACCATCTTCAATCTATCATTACATGCCGTACCCATAGATTGCAGCTTCTGCTTCACATCTTCTATGGTGATCTTCTTCTTATTACCGAAGTAATAATCCACAAACTTAGTACCCCCGAGCTTCAAATGTCCACTCGGATACTCATGGCAGTCCAAGCCAGAGATGAGGGCATGCTCCCTCATAGAGTAGCGGATGGGCACCCCATTCACCGCAAACCATGCAGCATCTTCTCCTTCAAAACGAATGGTGTGCAGCAGTAACATCCACATTCCTTGGAGCTTCAGGAATTCTTCATCAGGCATGTGGAAGAAATGACAAAACTAAGGATGGCTTGTGAACCAGCCGACCTACTCCTTAAGTTCGTTAATCACATCAACTGTCTTCTTCACACGACACTTGGTCTGAATCTTGCAAGTCTTCAGGTACTGTGTGTTCTCGAAGTACATTTCAAGGGGCTGTGGTGGTTGCCTTTCCTGCAATCAAAATATATATGTATCAGTCATTTTTTACTAGTAAGACTAATAAAATGAATGATTAAAATGAATGCAAAAATTACCTTGGAGGAAACAGCAGACATGCCTTCACTTTCGGTATCAAGTGAGAGCGAAACTACAGTCGTTCCTCTCACTGGATTACTCTCTTCTCTAACCGGCTCATTCCCATTTGATACCGCCTTTCTACCTCTAGTTCTACTGGAGACTCCACATCCAGTAGATGGACGCTTTATTTTTAGGCCCTTCATTCCATGTACAAGATGTTAATAACAACAACTCAATTACTCCTACCAACATCAATAAAGCTTCAATTCAAAACTAATACACAATAGTAGCACTTAACTAAAATGAAACCAATACACACACAACCAGTGACACTTTATTCAACTAGAATTATTACTTTGTCTAATCTCAAACCTTTCATTCACTCAATAAATCACCTACTCCATTTCAGTTTACATTTATCCTAACAGTCAAAGAGATTTCGGTTTCATATCACAAACAATAAATCAAGAAAACCAATTGGATCCAGTAAGAAAGAACCCATAAAAATCGCTGAGCTCTTAGTTTTTGTTCCAATTTATACCAATTCTACAGTTTCAAGATGTTTTCCCCAATTTCAAACCACAATCTCGCTTACTAAGATCCTACTAAACTTTTCGTCTACAATTTACAAGTTTTCCCCAATTTTTATCTGACCTAAATACAAAATACAAGGAAATCAAGGTCAAGAAATCACTTACCAGGATGAAGGATGTCGATTTAGAAGATGAAGTCTTGATTAGAACAGAAGAAGAAGAATAATAAGAAGAAGAAACGATGAGTTCGTCGATTTTGTCGCCGTTTCTGGAAATCATAAAGAACACGAGGAGAAAGAGAGGAGAGAAGGGAAAGACACGACAATTTTTTTTTCTGTCTCCTTTCTGTCCAAACGCGGAGTTTAGGTTTAGGAAAAGGGTTATACCCGTATGTGTTTGGGTGGGCCGGGTTCATGTTTGGGTGGGTCGGGTTCGTGTGGTTGGGTCATGTAATTATGTGATTTTGTTAGGGTTATAGATGTATTTAGCCTATTTTCGTATCTTAAAATAAATAAATAAAAAACTATATTTTGTTGATGGGAGATTTGAACATTTTTCGTGAGCTAAAGGGGCATATGGAGTTAATCTTCTTGTCAGGGTGATGCATGCACTATCGAACGGTAGCAAAAAGAAACTTGGCTAATCTAATGTCTTTTTCTCTAATTATGTCGAAAAGGGACCTTTTTTTTATGGGGACCTTGTTTATATCCGAGTTTATTTGCATTTTATGATGATTTCGTTATAAGCTTTTTACTGTAAAAGTTGTTATGTACCAGCCTAAAAGCTGCACCAACTACCAAACCAAGCTACAAGTGTTTGAACCTTTTCAGTACGATGTTGCAGATTGAGCATGATGCAAAGTAGTATCTGCTCAGATGGCATGATTCAAGGCTCTGTTTTTGATTACATAGGTGTGTGGCTTATTGGTTTTTACAATGTCTGATCAAGTACACTTATGCAGGATATTTGTAACAACAGTTGTGTGAAGCGTGGATTGATAGAATATCGACAAGTGGCACCATTTATGAAGGCAATATTGAAGTATGTTAGGACCATGCAGAGTGTAGAAGCTGGCAATATGGAGTCAGCATGACATTTATAGAGGTTTGTCCCCATTGTCCTTTACATCATTTGTAGCCATTATGATTTTCTTTTGATCCATGATCACTTCTCTCTCTCCCTCTCTCTCTCTCTTCTTCTGCTTCAGCTTTCAGCTTTCACATTTATTCATTAAAAAAAGCTGATTTCTTTTTGTGTTTATTTGTACAAATCTTTATGATTTTTTTTTTTTTTTGATAACTGTAAATTATATTACCAAAAGAAAATTGGTTTCTATGGCCAAAAAAAAAGTGAAAAGCTATATGATTGGAACAACCAAATTCAACTAAAGTTAGCTATAAGAAAACCACAAAGAGAGCATGTTCCCACACCCTTTGTTATGTCTTCTTGCTAGTAGAGTGTTCTTCGTTGTCTTGTCAATTTTGTTGAATATGACAATGGATGTTGAAGGAGGCCTCCCATGTTTCCTGTCATTTTTCTCCTTCCAAATAAGGTAGACTGCTGTTTGGCACACAATTTTCTTGAGATATCTTCGCCTTGCTGATCCAGTCCTCGAAAGAAGTCATTCAATCAAGTCATTCCATGATGTAATTCGAATCCCTGGAGAGCCAGGTTTCTGTTTAACGCGGTCCCAAACGTCTGCTGTGAACCTGCACTTTAGGAACAGATGATCTCTTGATTCTTGGTCAGTGGAACATAGGGTACAAAGTCCTGAGTCCATCAAACCCCACTGGTGCAAACGCTCATTTAGTGGGAGCCTATTGAGATTAGCCACCCAGAAATTAAAAGCATGTTTTGGAACCATGTTCTTGAACCACACCAAGCTTGTGGGGTATATAACAAGTATCTTCATCAAATAAGAGAACAATAAAGACAAAATCACAAGCTTGGAGCCCACCTCAATAAATCCATCTTTCATAGCCTTCATGGAACATTAAGCTACTCATCCTTGTATGGTCTAGTAAAAATCTCTTTAATGTCACCGTTCACCTTTCATAAATCATCTACCTTTCTTGGTAGGAAATTTTACCTTGCTGATAACATTTGTATACCTGCAAAGTACCATAACCACATAAAGATCAAATCAAGGTATGAATTCTTGAGTTTACACCAGAAGTCTATGTTTTAAACTGAACTGATGTATAGTTGTGATGCTATTGTGTTATCAGAGGATGTCCAAATGTTTCTGAATATATTGTTTGTTATTGTTCTTTTATCTAATGTGAAAATTTTGATACCCTATGAGTCACTGACTTGACGCCAATAAAGGTGTAGAAGCCAATGAACATTTCATTAAATGATGAAGAAACCACTGCACAAGAGAAGTCTTTTCAGCAAGAAGTACATAGTTTCTCTACAGCCACAAAATGCTTCCTAAATGACTAAATAATTTAGGAAGCATAATGCCGTGTATTTTCTTGACAAGACTATTATTGTATAAGTTGATTTTGTGCATTCCAAATATAGTGTTGCGTGTGAGTTTTATTGCAGTCATAATGTTTCTGTTCGTTTGCTTACACAGGTTAGAATTTTACTATATCCAGAGAAACGAAACAGATGAGTAGTGAAGAAAGTCTTTGCAATAATGAATTTACTTGCAACTACAAAGGTTTCTCCTACTTCATGCTCTATGTCTCATTGATTTGTTTCTCTAGTGTCAGTTTCCTATTAGTCACCGCCTTTTTAACAGCATTTAGTAATCTACTCCTTTTAGTGAAGGTTGATGAGAGTAAGAAAAGTGAAAAGAGAAACCAATAATGTAGTGTGACTTAATAAGAGACTACTAGTTATAGTACTATACATAGAGGGTAATACATTGATAAAGTTGTGGACTTTAAGGCCTTAGACTTGCAAAAGTAACCTAAGGGTGACTAGAACAAACCAAAGGCATCTTATTCTTTTTTTTCTCAACCATAGTGTTAACTAGGGGTGGGCGTTCGGGTACCCATTCAGATTCCGTTCGGGTCTATTCGGGTTTTGGGTTTTCGGGGTCAAAGATTTCAGCCCCATTCGAATATTTCTAAGTTTCGGTTCGGGTTTGGGTTCGGTTCGGATCTTTGGGAGTTCGGTTCGGGTTCGGATAACCCATTAAAATTATTTTTAAAATTTTAAATTCATTATATACTTTAAATTTCTCAAAAACTGTAAACAAAATATTATATGACATACAAATTTGAATAACATATGTCAAAATACCTAAACTTAACGTATAATGTGATTTGGTTTGAATATTTGGATAGATAATCAATAGATATTTTAAATATTTTTGGTATTTTGAGTATTTTTTAGCTATATTAGACATTTACTTTTGACTACTAGTATATATTTTCAAGTATTTTGGACAATTTAAAAATATCTTATATATTAAGGATGTTTTTAATAGACATTAAATCTAAAATATATTTATATAAGGTGGTATAGAAATCAATTTCGGATACATTCGGGTACCCGAAATACTTCGGTTCGGGTCGGGTTCGGGTCGGGTTCGGGTCGGGTTCGGTTCCGGTTCTTTAGATACCAAAATTTTGAACCTGTTCGGATATTTAATCAATTTCGGTTCAGATTCAGTACTACTTTTTCGGGTCAGGTTCGGTTCGGTTCTTCGGATTCGGATTCGGATTTTTTGCCCAGCCCTAGTGTTAACTTTATAGGCAAGTTCAATGGGGATAAACAATGATAGCAATACCAAATGAATCAATGATAAAACTAGAGTCCTAGAACCCATAAATTCTAAGGGGGTTATTGAGTTTTGATATACAAGAACAAGATCATCAAAGTGATGAGGGCTAGATAGTAGCTAGTGACCTGAATTTACTTCTAGCACAAGAATTAACCGCTTTGAACTTATGTTATAAAGAAGTCACACAGTGGCAGGTAATAATAGGTCACCGCCTTTTTTTGCTTTGGTGTGTGTGACATCTCTCTCTCTCTCTGAGAGTTTTGTAAGAGAGGGGGACTTGTTATTCCAGGTCTTTGAGCCACAAAGGGTAATAACTTCTGGAGACCCCATTGTTAATAAATGCTCATCCATGTGAGAGAGCCGGGAAAACAGGGGATTCATTTCATTTTTCTCGTGTGTGCCTATCTCTCTCCGCTATATATCATCCTCCTTCATCACTCAGATATGCTCAACTTGTAACATTTCTACAACTGTAGCCAAAAGACCATTCCTTTGTGCTCTTATGGTGATGGATGAGATTATCTTTTATTATACACTTCTTCTTTGATCTGTGATAAAAGACTAAGAGAGTTTTGGTTTTCTTGGGGAAGACAAAATGGGTAGATCACCGTACTGCGACAAATTGGGCTTGAAGAAAGGGCCTTGGACCCCAGAAGAAGACCAAAAACTTTTGGCTTATATTGAAGAACATGGACATGGAAGTTGGCGTTCATTGCCGGAGAAAGCTGGTAAAATGAAACTCTTATATTCATCTTTGTGCTCCAAAATATTCAAAACATTCTTTATCATTTATCTTCCTTCATTCTCAATCTCAGGTCTACATCGATGCGGGAAGAGTTGCAGACTAAGATGGACTAACTACTTGAGACCAGACATCAAAAGAGGCAAATTCAACTTGCAAGAAGAACAAACCATCATTCAACTCCATGCTCTCTTAGGAAACAGGTGGTCGTCGATTGCGACTCATCTGCCGAAGAGAACAGACAACGAGATCAAGAACTATTGGAACACTCATTTGAAGAAACGGTTGGTAAAAATGGGGATTGATCCAGTGACTCATAAACCTAAAAACGAGACTCCTCTTGGTTTATCCAAGAACGCAGCCACGCTTAGCCACATGGCTCAGTGGGAAAGTGCTAGGCTTGAAGCTGAAGCAAGGTTTGCTAGAGAATCTAAGCTTCTTCACTACCAAACCAAACCATCATCCCATCATCATCATGGATTCACTCATAAGACATTGTTAACCACTTGGACAACAAAAACAAACCAAGGTAGAACAAAACGGAACATAGACATTATATTATTATATTTTTTAAGCAAAAAAAAAAAACATAGACATTATTTTGATTATCTATCTTTTGTATGCAATGCAGATCAACAACAACTTGAATCTCCGACATCAACAGTGTCATTCTCTGACATGAAAGAACCATCGAACAGAGTGTCCGCGAAGATGGAGTTCACTGGATCATCCACGGGTCTGGCTCTGATGAAAGAACACGAAAATGATTGGATCAGTACAACGATTTTCGAAGCCACGCAGATGGAGGAAGGAGTCGAAGAAGGCTTCACGGGTCTCTTGCTAGGAGGCGATACACTAGGACGGAGTTTCTCCGCCGATAAAAACGAGAGGGACGGAGAGAATAGTGGTGGTGAGTGCAACAACTATTTCGAGGACAACAAGAACTATTTGGACAGCATTTTCAACTTTGTTGGTCCTTCGCCGTCCGATGCTCCGCCCATGTTTTAAATCAAAGGGTTGATATTTCTCCGGGAATGTTTTTGATTTTTTTTTAGTTTCTAGTAGTTGTATGAACCCAATCATATGATCGATCTTTCATATGAGAACTTTCAGAAGAATGAATACAGTTCATAATAGGGTTACGTGTCCAACCGTATACCGGTGAGTACAAGCACTTAGACAATTTACTTGGACAAACACCACTAAACTAGAAACTATAGTATATTGGTTACATAGTGATAGTGTGGCTGTGGTGAAAACAGCACGTTGACATGTCGACTATACTATAATAAATGTTGGTTGTTTCATGTCCTTTTCTTGCCTCTCTTGAATCCGATTTTTCCAATTAAATGTGAGAAATTTGATTTTTAAGAAACATCAAAGCCGAACCGGAATAAAAGACCGGCCAATATCGACAGATAAATTCAACCAATGGAGTGTGTTTGTTTGTCCACCTCAGTTACGTTTTGGGCTTTTGAGTTCTGAGATTAGCCGAGCCTTAAGCTGTCGTTTTGATATTAGGTTTGAGCTTGCTTTCATCTCCCACGGAACCTGAGTTCTGAGAGCGTGTTTCATCTTCTTCCTTAGAATCCTAAAAGCTACCAGTTACATATTCATTTTATTAAAATCCCTTATTAAATCCATCACCCACGATCTACGATTTTCCCTCATGCAAGGAGGTGGAACTGCGACGGTAAAATTGTAAGGTTTCCTACTATGAGAACCATCTCCTGAATTTTGAGTTGATTTGGTTTCATTTTAGATGTGGATATGTTTATTCACGATTCGCGTTTGTGATTCCTTTTTTGTTCACAGTAACAACGATTGCGGCTGTATCAACATCGATGAAGGAGTTCCCGTGATCGGAATGGGTATGTTGATTTGATTCTGATCTGTAGATACCAATCATGTATCGCAGTCTCTCTAAAACGTTGGTTAACTAACGGAGGGTGTAGATGGTTTTCTTTGTTGATTACATATCAATCATTTTCTGTACTTAATGTAACAGGGTCTAACTTACCAAGAGATTGCTAAAATTCCCTTAGGAGAAGGATCTATGAGACATGGTCAGGTCCTGGAGGTTAATGGGGAGAAAGCAATTGGCCAGGTTAATGATTCTTATGTTTTACTTTAACTTTATGTATGCTGTGGAGTCACGGGTGCCTTCTAATGTTAATCCTAATCTGGCTGCAGGTAGAGGAGTCCCAAAGGTTAACATAACAAAAACTGCATTGTTGATTGTTATCAATCATTCACTATGGTACAACATCTACCATTACCCTTAATAATTAAAGTAGCTGTTTCTGTTGAAGGCGTTGAAACCAAACTATGGCAGGTAAGATTTGTCTTCCCCTCCATAATGGCTTTGTATTTCGTTATGTTCCTGTGAGAAACTATGTAAATGGGTAGTATAAGTGGCTACCAAGTCCTCTACCCAGCACTAGGATTTGAGTCATAAATAGTTTGTGAATCTTTAAGAAAGGATATATTAGACATTCTGACAATAGCTTTAGGCAATCTTAGGACCATTGCCATTATCCAAGTTTCTTAATTTTCGATTCTTGGCTGATGGTTTCTTTTAGCTTAGCAAGTTTAGATTCTAATTTTTGTCTAGATTTTTTAGCTGGTTTATGGCCAACTGAACCGGTCATTGGCATAACAAGATGAAACATTGGCCTCCAAAGTTTTATCATTTGTCCTCCAGATTGTTTAACAAAAATATATGCTTTGATTATTTAGTAACTGTTTCAAGTTCCATAAATCTCAGGACTGACCCCTTCTTATGGCATCACGTCGTTTTGGTGATATTCTTGCTGTGAATCCTTTTCAATAACATGTGTTGCAGTTTTAGTTTATATGTTTTGTGACACAGGAATTTCCAATTCACAAGATATAGTTAGGCTTGGCTACACGAATCCATGTGAATCGTTGACCCTGATGAATTGCTGTTTCACAGGTACCAGAGACGCTTCCAGAAGAAGCACTCTCTAAGATGAGCACACCACCAAAGAGTGAATCACCAATCATCACTCCTGACGAACTAACTGAAGCTGATGGGTTCGTCTTTGGATTCCCAACACGGTACGGCATGATGGCTGCTCAGTTCAAAGTCTTCTTGGACACTACCGGTGGACTCCGGAGAACTCAGTCACTTGCTGGTAAACCAGCTGGATCTTCTACAGCACTGGCTCTCAAGGTGGTAGCCAAGAAACCACTGCGTAAGTTCCCATGAAACCATGAGAGTCATGTATGAGCCGTAGTTTGTCAATAATAAAGTAGATGTTTTTTTCTCAAGTCATGTTCACGCATACGTGAGGTCAGTAAGTACACAAAACTTTAGCTCATTATGTCTCCGTTTAAACTATAGATTATGACAATTTTTTGATCTTCTGCGAAACCATGCACTCTTTTTTTTTTATCAACTACCATGAACTCATATCAAACATAGCAGACACCATGGTTAATGACATTTCCAGTCCACTAAAAGATCAATCTGCTCATGTCTACATCATTTGTGATGGAGGAAACATTGAAGGATTTGCTACCAAGTCAGCTATATAGTAAAGGACTTATGGTCATTGCAAACAACCTTTTTATTAGATTTTAGGTGTGTTATATGATTTCTGCAGAATGACTGAGCCTCAGCCTAAGTACTCTACCACAGAGAAGCAAGTTTTGGACATGCTATAATCTCGACAGAGAAATGTACATATGCGCAGTATGGATGGGACATGAACAATTTACGTAGTCAAGGCTGGCACCATGTGGTTTTACAACTGGTTATGGCGTCCTGATGGTGATTCTACTTCTTTTTCTTGAGAACCTCAATAAATATATCAGTTGCAACATCTACAATTTCCTCTCGTAAGAAACTCGAACAGAGACAAATATATACAAATATAACCACGGCTGATAACAGAGACTGACTGCTAATGGTTCTGACTCATTCCCACTGCACAAAAGAACAAACAAAAAAAAAAGCCAAGTTGAATAATAAGAAACGAACCATCCACACATTACGTAAGGCATAGAAGATATACTTTGAATTTACAAAACCATTTAACGTAATAAAAATACAATAAATGATTGAACAAAAAAAAAAAGAAACACACAACAAAATAATACGCAACCAAGCTTTGTTGTTGTCGATATTATCCTTCACGCAAGCATCTCTAACCAGTAATATGTTTGATCTGCACTAAATGATTGAACCACTGAAAAGAGAACATCCAATATCAGCATGAAAGTGGAGAAGGGAATGGTAGCAAACAAAACAAACAGTGTAACCTATAACCTATAGGATGAAACAAAACTAAAACCAACACGACTTGGATGAATAAGAACAACGAAAACTATAGAGATAATATATTTGTGTCATACTGTAGTTATAAAATTATTAATATATTTTAGAATAAAAAACTAATAAATATAATTATTCTTATGTGCAACAACAACAGTAACCAAAGTAATCAATCTAACTTTTGATGTGAGAGATCTAATGTAGAAAACCAATTTATAAATAATAGTATAAATAGATAAATAGATATTTTAAATGTACACGATACAAAAATATATATATATATATATATATATATATATTCATATAATTAATTCAATTAATTAAAACAAAGAAGCTCAAAATCAACATGATATACTATATTTACTATTAAAATTATGGGCTGGAAAAGAGAAAATTATTATTAAATAGCTAAAACACATGATAAAATAAACCAAAACCATAAAACTTTAAAGATCTACATATTTTTAAAAATATGGCTAAACTAAATAGAAAAGAAGTAATACGAATTTATAAATAAAATTTATATTATTTCAATATATATAAATGAAAAAGTTCAGATTAACCATTTCAGAAAAAAAAAATGACAAAAATAAGAATTTGTACCCTTGAGAACAAGTAACTTTGTTCAGTATACCCCACTCTGCGGAATTCTTGATTAACTAATACAGTAATGCTAGGTGTTTGCCCATAATTTCGCGAATGATAATATTTTATGAAAAGTACATGATATATTTATAATGATGTAATTGTTGAATAATAATTAGAAATATTAAAAATTAACATTTAATAAGTTGATATTAAAAAAAATCAGTATCTATTTTTAGAAGAGCTGTGAAATTTAAGATAATTACATAAATATAAGTCGATAAAAATATTTTTCTTAAATGTAAGTATTATTACAATTGGTTCAAATAATTAGTTGTTAATACCTTTTTGTTTATTTAACACGTGGAAAACGAAAACACTCTTACATGTTTTTGTGTAGTTCTAAGAATATGGTTAGAGGCTTATACAGCTCTGGCTTCTTCGTTAATTATTTGTTTTCTTTATTTTTATATAGATCTAATGTAAACAATCAATTCGTAAATAATAGTATAAATATATATTTTAAATTTACACATTACAAAATATTAAATATAATAAATATATTCATATGATTAATTCATATTAATTAAAACAAAGAGGGTCAAAATCAACATGATATACTATATTTACTATTAAAAATAATTTAGGCTGGAAAAGAGCAAATTATTATTAAGAAGTTAAAACACATGATAAAATAAACCAAAACAATAAAACTTTAAAGATCGACATATTTTAAAAAATATGGCTAAACTAAATAGAAAATAAGACGTACGAATTTACAAACAAAAATATATTATTTCAATATATATATATATATATATATATGAAAATGTTCAGATTAACCATTTCTGGAAAAAATGACAAAAGTAAGAATTTGTACCCTTGAGAACAAGTAACTTTGATCAGTATACCCCACTCCGCGGAACTCTTGACTAACTAATACTAGGTGTTTGCCCGCGATTTTGCGGATGATAATATTATAAGAGAAATACATGATATGTTTATAATGTTATAATTTTTGAATAATAATTATAAATACTAAAAATTTAACAGTTCAAAAATTTCAGTATCTATTTTTAGAAGAGCTGTGAAATTTAAAATAATTACATAAATATAAGTCGCTAAAAATATTTTTCTTAAATGTAAGTATTATTACAATTGGTTCAAATAATTAGTTGTTAATACTTTTTTGTTTATTTTAACACGTGGAAAACGAAAAACACTATTACCATAAAAATGTATTTTTGTGTAGATCCAAGAATATGGTTAGAGGCTTCTATAGCTCTGTCATCTTCGTTGATGATTTGTTTTATTTAAATTTCTTTCATTTGTTTGATTGTTTCCAATTTATTTTAAATTTGACAAAAAACTAAATTGTTTTTATGTATTTTTTTCAAAACAAAAGTTTCGGGTATGACTAAAAACTCAATTTTATTTTTATATGTGAATAAGGTATTAAACAATCTTAACATTTATAAACCATTCACGTCCAAACATACTTTAAGACCATCAAAGTTGTTATATACACCTCTTACAAATCATCATAAAACACATACAGTGATAATATACAATAATATGGTTATATATATCACAATAATACAGTGAAAATATGGATATTGGGTTTTTTGGTCAAAACCAAATTAAGTTGTAGTTTAAAGATTGATTGGATCTGATATTTGATTTTTTTTGGGGTATTTCTATTTATTTTGAATCGACTGATGATTGAACTTGTCGAGTTGATTTTTGGATTTGTATTTCCAGCGCTAAATCTTTGTCGACCAAACACTGATCATGAAGAAATCAACAAACTATCATCTTCAAAAGCCAAGGATACCAGAAAATCATCATCCAACTTATAATATTATAAAAGACATATAAAAACATACACATGATATAAATAACACATATAACAAAAAAAATATGTGATGTTGAGATTAATAATATATTTTATAATAAACTAAATGTGTAAAAAATATTTTTTTTGAGAATAACTTAGGTTTAAAAAATTCTTTATTAATTTCACATTGTTCACTATCCCATACATATTTTAGAAAGTAGAAGACGACAAATTGTGAGTTTTACTCATTTTAATTCAATTTATTATTTATATTTTACAACATAGATGTAATATATTGTAATATACATATAAAATATATGTTATTTGTATATTTAATGAAAAATAAATATGATCGTGGTGATAATTGGATACTACTATTTATTTGGATATGAACCCCATATGAAAGTGAACCTAAAAAAATACCCCAAGGGTTTCAGAAATATATTAATTATTGTGTTGTCATTCAAGGTAATACATGATTTTTGAAGTAAAAAAAACTTTCAATTGTATGAATCTAACCTCAATAAAATTTGGGATTTAAAGTGTGGAGTTTAATTACCAGATGATTCAATTTCTAGTATATTATAAGATATATAATTTATTGAGAGATACAAATAGAATTGTTCGTTGTGGTCGTGTGGTGCCAAAAAAATATTTTGATCAAAGATATTGTACATACATAACAAACTGTCAATTAGGGATAATTCTATCATGAAAGGTTGTTTGCGAAGTCTTAATCATTATAGTTAATTATCGTATAAAATAGAAATAGAGATTATATGATAATATATTTGAAATTTGATGGTATAAAAAGTCTCAATAATTTTTTTTGAAAAATATTTAGCTAAATGACTAACAAATTTTTAGATGAAACAGATTTTGATTCGAGTTTTTGGAAACACATATAAACTAAAAAAAAATCTTTTCCGGTTCTTTCAAATTTATGCATCCAAAATTTCAAATAACTCGTAAAATATAATTTTTGGCATCTCCTGAACAAAGCTTAATTAAGGCCCATTAAGAGCCTAATACTCAGCTCTTAGTAAAAGAGGATCGCGCCACCATCACGAGTCGCGAGTTTGTGAGAAGTTTGGAGAATCGATTTGGGAATTTAGGGTTTTGCGAAGACTACGACATAAGATTTGGCGATGACTCTGCCTCCAGGTCTTTACTCCGGCACCAGCTCTCTCGCTCTTGTACGTATCATCCTCTCTCTCTCTCCGATTCGTCTATTAAAAAAATCTTTTTATTTGTGAGTTCATGTGATTGATCTGAGTCTCTATGTCGCTTCATTGACCAGGTGGCTCGTGCTTCGGCTTTTAGCGTGGGTCTCGTCTACGGGAGCATGAAGCTCAAGTTCCTCAAGGTAACTTGATTATAGTGCTCGTATGTATCTCCTATGATTCTCAAAATTCAGTATATCTGATTGATTGATGATTTGTCAGATTATAATTGGTGGCTACACAAATCTATATATAGGAATTGATTTGCTCCTTTTGTTACTTTGTTTCTGCAACTCCTGAGTTCTAATCTTATATTCCTTTTTGTTGTATGCTAAGTACTAACAAATTGCTTTTTTTGCACCTGCAGATGACAAAGCCACACAAGGTTGAAGCTAATCATTAAACCATTTTTTTCCCCTTTACAATAAAGATT
>NC_027756.1:48496712-48569485 GCF_000695525.1 Brassica oleracea var. oleracea | reverse complement strand
GGGGGGGGGGGGGGGGGGGATGGTGACAACAAATGTTAAGATGCTCTTGACTTGGGTTTTGGCTCCAAAAAAAAGGGTCTTAAGAACCGTATAATAAGCTTTAAACAAACACAAAGTTGTTTCTTTGTTTTGCAAGTGCCATTATATTACTAACATTGTCTTAGTTGTATGTCTTTCGACCGTTTGATTTTTGATCGCTGTTATAACGTCCATCGTTTTTGAGATGTATATGAATGGTTCCCTGTTAACCTGACTACCCCAGTCTAGCTCAAGTATACTCTTTTTTATTTGTTCCCAAAATGCATTCCCATATCCTCCTGATTGGTTGTCAAAGATCGAGCATCATTGATTGATGTTATACATAAACAACATTTTTTAACTTTATCTATGTCGCATACACAGAAAGAAACACGATACTGGGCATTTATATATGTGTATATCCAAGACCATTGACTCTTGTACTATAGGGTATTTATAAGGCAGCATATGTTTTTTATACTAAAACAACTACTATGTTGTAGTCATAACGTTCACGTGCAGTATAAACCTAAAGAAACCCTAATTGCCTACTTCGGTTCTTCTTCTTTCTCCTTGAGATAAATTTGTTTTCTTATTTTTTTTCCTTGAGTATAGTAAACTCTATTCTTGTAAGAAAGTTTACTAGGTTTTGAACCTTCTAAGTTTAGACCGATTTATATGCTTGTAGACACATGTATGTCGGCACAAACCAAACAGATGATTTTTTTCTGAAAAAAACAGGATTAAAAGTTGACTGAATGGAAATCGTATAAGAAGAAATGAAGAATCAAATAGAGGTATTTAATAAAGTCAGTGTGTTTGATAATGTTATTGCTTTCGTGGTCTAGTGACGAAGACGAAGCTTTTATAGGGATAAAACTAGAGATCCGTAGATTCTGAAAATACCCAAAAAACTAGAATAATTACAAATATCTTATTTATTCTAAGAATGCCTAATATCAATGCCTTTTTATAGGGATAAAACAAAGAACAAAAGAAAAACTCTCAATTTTTATTAATCAAATTATAAACTGAATACAACTCTAGGCATAAGAAGCCTATATATATATATGAAAACATAAAAGCCATGAAAACCCTAATCCTAATTAAAATAGGAAAACTATTAAAATAAAGATAATACAAATAAATCGTAATTATTCTAATTCTACGCTGCATCATCTAGTGATTTTGTTTATATATAAACTAGGTTTTAAGATAAGAGAAAACCTAACCTCATGAAATAATTCCATGCATTCCCTAATTTATGCAGGTGTTTCTAGCTATGCTTTAGTAACGCTAAAAATATGAAAAATCTGTAAGATACATACGCGAAACACAATATACTGGGATGAAGTTCATTTTGCTAATTATTGTTTCATGCGAAATGCTAATCTATATTATGAGGCTAAACTTCACAGATGGGACGTTCATTTTAATAGACAACTGAGTTATCTTCAAAGCCCTAGGATTAGAAACATAGAATAGACGCGAGCTGCCGATCATATCAAGCGGTTTGGTCATATTTTTTTTTTTGAATACCAAGGTTTGGTCATATTTAAATATAGGTATTGCTTACACCAACACTCTTCTTTCGTAACATAATAAAAAGAAGGAACTCATTTCACTTCTCAACTATAAATAGGTGCATTGTATAGACTTTCAAATTTAACTACATATATCAAATAACAAAAGAGGGAATCAGAAATTCCCTTTTTCTTATAAAATTTCCAAGTATTACTTCTATTTTTCTAAATTATTGTTAAGATGGAAGATGTGAACAAGTTGAAACCCTCGTTCTTGAGCTCCGATGAGAGTCTGGCTGTTCATGCTGGTACGTACGTACGTTAACTATACATATCCATTTTCCCTTTAGGATTGTTACTACTTATCTGTTTTTCTTATCACCTCTTAACTATGTACTAGCAATCTGTTATAGGCTTATAAGGTTTGGATAAAGCATATGTAATATATTTTTTGCTATAAGTTCATACAAAAATACATTAGTTTGTTGTGTTATCCGCTTTGATCTAAATTCTGAAAGTTCAGATAACCTGAAGAAATTACCAAAATATAATATCCGTTAGAAGATAAACATTTTCTGTTTCATGGAAATTCGTTATATTCTATATTCAACGTTAAACATATATATATATATAGAATTTTATTATATAAAAAATTTGGTTCCTCATTATTCCTAATTAACATGATCGACACACTACAAGAAAACTGCTTGATACCGATGGACAAATCCGTCATAATCTCGTCGGGAAAGTAGCATACCGATGGAATACCGACGAAATATGTCCGTCGGTATCATCTCGTCGGTATACTGATATTCGTCGGCAATTCGTCGGCAAAATACCGACGAACACATATCGTCGGTAAATACCGACGAACATATTCCGTCGGTTTTTTTCTAAATTTTCCGACGAAACATATCCGTCGGTTTTTTCAGAAAATTCCGACGAATTGTGTTATCTTACTCCATTGGTTTTTCTTTTTGATTTGCTTTCTTCGATCTATTTTTTCTTCATAAAAATATGGATCAAAATGAAGAAAAAAGTCAAAAAAAAAAACAAAACAGAAAATGTTAAAAAAATCAAGAAAACACAATCAAACCTCCAGATGTTCACTCGGCCATTGACTTGAACAAGATGCATTATGATATTGGAGAGGTTCATCCGGACAAAGAAATCGAAGACACTATATTATTAGTATTATTTTTTATTAATTTTATTACTAACAATAATCTCTCTCTAATTAAATGTTGCAGACAAAATGAATGTGTGTAATAAATAAAAAAAACGTTTTTAATGTTGCTTTAGAAAAAGTTGAAGTTTCTTAATATCCGCGCTTTTAAGCAAAACTACTTACATAACGAAACGGAGGGAGTATAAAAAACCTTGGGATGTGCTTCTAAAACACGGGCCATTCTCAAAGTGGTTGAGTTCTGTTGTTTTACCCGAAGATGCATCGTCTTGATGCCCCAGATGAGTAAATACGCAGCTTTCTGTTTTGCAAAAGATCCCATTATCCAAAGTTTAGAACTCTCTGTTGATATACGACCTATTCTAACTACTAGGTGATTCTTCCGTGCTCATACACGGATATAAGTATTTTAGAAATATATAGTTTATAATATTTGTATGATATTTTTTATTAAGTTTTAAATTTTTTGTAATTTATATGTATGAAAAATGGGTTAAAAAAAAGAAATGTCTGATTTTGCTTATACATAATTTGATCAATCATTTTTCGGATATATGAGATTGCTTGTTTTCATCTCAACTACAGATTAATGTTTCGTGTTCTTAAAAAGTTAAATCCGATTAAATTTCTTAGCTGCATTTAATTTGATTTATTGTCTTGTATTCATAATATATTTTCATAAATTTATGCCTAATTTGATATATGTTATTTTAGGAAACAAATAAAACAGTGTTGTTAGTCCGAAGTTGCATAAGTGAACATAATAAGTACTTTTTTAAAATTTTATGCATGTAAATAAATATTTTTAACCAAAATAAATCGTAATAACTCATTAATATATTTTCACTTGATTATTATTTTTGAATCGTTTGTAATTTACATGGATAAAAATAAATAGAACACTATTTTAAGTAATAATATGTCTCTGACTTAAATGGGTTTTGATTTTGAGTATATGAATCATGATCAATTCACTTGCTCATTTTTTAAGTATATTAAGTTTATATATTTGTCTAAAATAAAAAAAAACAATAATTTATATTCTAATTACGTTTAAAACTTATAGATATTTATTTTTTTTACTTATGTTGTTTTTAAAAATATGAAAAGAAATAAAACTAAAACTAAAATTCGTTATTATATTTATAAATGTTATAATTATTATATATTTTTTCTTTTTATTATTTATATGAGTTTTGTAAAGAAAAAGGAAATAAAGTGAAAAGCCCAATTAGAAATTTATCAATCAAAAAGAAAATAGAAATAATTTTAATAATGTCAATTATGTATAATTTTTAATTTATTAAAGTTATGTTTGTAATTGACCACTCTAAGAATTAACGTGAGAGCGACACGTATGAAACTTACTTTTCAAATAATAATATTATTGAGATATCTTAAAGAATCATACTGACACAAACAAAATTTCATACATAAATATGAGAAGAGAGATAGATTACGAGAGCCTTAAACAATTTAGTAACGATTTTAGTTTTAATTTTTTTTTAACAATTTGGGGGCCATATATTAACAGAAAAGTTTTGGAAGTTCAAGGCCAATTTTTCATTCGGCTATGCCATGACCGGTTAGTAGAAATAGCATGAGAGGATTTCCTCTAAAGATATGTACCGGACTAAGCGTGCCTCCCAAGAGATTATGCATAATACGGATCTCAGAAACCAACTTCATTGAACCAGATATGCATCCAGCGAGAACCTAGAAAGACAGAGGGAACACATAATCATTTTATCACTTTTTTTTTTCCAAGCACGGTTCTGTATTCTTATTTACGCACATCGTTGTGGCCTCCAATATACTTAGTAGCAGATTGGATCACGAGATCAGCACCAAGAGCAAGTGCCTTTTGATTCAAAGGTGTTGCAATGGTACCATCTATACAAACAAGAGTTCCTCTTTTGTGACAGATTTCAGAAACCAACTTAATGTCCACACATCGGAGAAACGGGTTTGTTGGGGACTCAGTAAAGAACATAGAAACCTGAATAACAGAACATATAATAATTCACATAAGTATCCTAAAGAGAACTCATAGCAAGTTTTAAACAAACAAAAAAACATGTTATAAGTTATATATATATATATATATATATATATATATATAAGACCTCATGGTTATTAACTATGGCTTGAAGGCCCGCGATATCACTAGCGTCAATTAGAGTCGGCTGGAAACACACATAACAAATGGTTAATCGGTGGACTCACACTAGGGAACAAGAGAAAAAACAAAGTGATGAAATTTGGGATATTCTTACAGTGATTCCCAATTTGGGAAGAAAAGTCTCAATGAACATCCTTGTCTCCTTGTAACAATCCGTAGTTGTCACAATATGTCCACCTCTTGGAACCATTGCTAACAGCACAACAGTACTTGCACACATACCAGATGCCATAACCAAAGTTGATTCGAGAGAGAGAGAGAGAGAGAGAGATAGAGAGACCTTATCTTCTCTTCGAGTACTATATTCGTTGGACTTCCTTAACGAATATACTCTTGAGATACAATCCGTTTCTCCTACAACAATGAAAGTAGAGACATCTTTTTAAACGAATATTACCCTTTTTGGTTAACCATCATTAGAATCATCACAAGTGGATTAGTTTTTAATCAAATTAACGTAACATACTTCTTTTAGAAATCTTAAGGACAAGCAGATATTTATATAAACGGACCTTGGAGTCGATAAGCTCGGAGGAATTCTTGTAGAAGTAAGTCGTTGTGCTTACTGCAGGGGTCCTTATCGAATTTGTGACTATTTCACGACCTAATCTTTCACCTGACGATAAACCATCAAACCCATTCTCCAGTCACGAAATTGACATTCTTATCAAATGAATGAAAGGAAGATAAAACAAATTAAACGAGGCAAGCACTTCTGACCATCCCCATAATTAAAAGCTTGTCGGAGAGTTAACACGAAAAGGATGTATAAGAACACGAGGAAGAATTGTTTTACTATGCACGTAAGCGAGGACAAAAAATAAAATAAAAGACTAAGGAAGTAGTCGACCTAAACAACAATTGCAATTCTTTTATATATTATTTTTATTAATAACAACTAGATATGGGCATAGGAGCGAAGCCACCTTGAAACATCTCCAAAACAAAAAAAAAAAAAATTGTGCAACAGAACATCTCCAAGATAAAACTGATTTTTTTCGTTAAAATAGATTAACCTTACAATAGAGTTGAATTTTACTCTAAATATATACTCTATTTAAAAATGAAAAAAAATAATAATGAACAAAAAGTAAAAGTATTATTTCATTTATAGAGTAAACCTATTTTTATTTCCACTATTAGTGAAAAATGGAGAAGAATTAAAATATTTCTTACTCTAAATTTTATTTTAAGTAAAGTATGAAATGAAGTTTGAAATGATCTTATACATTGTGGGTGCACATGCACCTGTAATTTTATTTATATTCCATTTTTTGAGAGACTAAACTCCTAACTTCGCAGCTGGATGCGTTGCATGAGTTTTGTTTAATGTTTAATTTTATGAAAAATATCTTTTACTGTAATTTTATGAAGTTTTTTCATATGTCGTGTGTAACATTTATTTTAGATTTTTTAGGATCCTGGTAAGTTTTTTTTCATTAAAAAGTTATTATCAAATAAGTTTTACAGTTCTCTTTTAGTTAGGATTTATAAAAATAATAGCTAATGATTTATTTTAGATAATTATTGTTATATATTTATAGATAATTTTTAATACATATCACAATTTTAATTTTTTATTCACATGTGTACACATGTGAATAAAAAATTAAAATTGTGATATGTATTAAAAATTATCTATAAATATATAACAATAATTATCTAAAATAAATCATTAGCTATTATTTTTATAAATCCTAACTAAAAGAGAACTGTAAAACTTATTTGATAATAACTTTTTAATGAAAAAAAACTTACCAGGATCCTAAAAAATCTAAAATAAATGTTACACACGACATATGAAAAAACTTCATAAAATTACAGTAAAAGATATTTTTCATAAAATTAAACATTAAACAAAACTCATGCAACGCATCCAGCTGCGAAGTTAGGAGTTTAGTCTCTCAAAAAATGGAATATAAATAAAATTACAGGTGCATGTGCACCCACAATGTATAAGATCATTTCAAACTTCATTTCATACTTTACTTAAAATAAAATTTAGAGTAAGAAATATTTTAATTCTTCTCCATTTTTCACTAATAGTGGAAATAAAAATAGGTTTACTCTATAAATGAAATAATACTTTTACTTTTTGTTCATTATTATTTTTTTTCATTTTTAAATAGAGTATATATTTAGAGTAAAATTCAACTCTATTGTAAGGTTAATCTATTTTAACGAAAAAAATCAGTTTTATCTTGGAGATGTTCTGTTGCACAATTTTTTTTTTTTTTGTTTTGGAGATGTTTCAAGGTGGCTTCGCTCCTATGCCCATATCTAGTTGTTATTAATAAAAATAATATATAAAAGAATTGCAATTGTTGTTTAGGTCGACTACTTCCTTAGTCTTTTATTTTATTTTTTGTCCTCGCTTACGTGCATAGTAAAACAATTCTTCCTCGTGTTCTTATACATCCTTTTCGTGTTAACTCTCCGACAAGCTTTTAATTATGGGGATGGTCAGAAGTGCTTGCCTCGTTTAATTTGTTTTATCTTCCTTTCATTCATTTGATAAGAATGTCAATTTCGTGACTGGAGAATGGGTTTGATGGTTTATCGTCAGGTGAAAGATTAGGTCGTGAAATAGTCACAAATTCGATAAGGACCCCTGCAGTAAGCACAACGACTTACTTCTACAAGAATTCCTCCGAGCTTATCGACTCCAAGGTCCGTTTATATAAATATCTGCTTGTCCTTAAGATTTCTAAAAGAAGTATGTTACGTTAATTTGATTAAAAACTAATCCACTTGTGATGATTCTAATGATGGTTAACCAAAAAGGGTAATATTCGTTTAAAAAGATGTCTCTACTTTCATTGTTGTAGGAGAAACGGATTGTATCTCAAGAGTATATTCGTTAAGGAAGTCCAACGAATATAGTACTCGAAGAGAAGATAAGGTCTCTCTATCTCTCTCTCTCTCTCTCTCTCTCGAATCAACTTTGGTTATGGCATCTGGTATGTGTGCAAGTACTGTTGTGCTGTTAGCAATGGTTCCAAGAGGTGGACATATTGTGACAACTACGGATTGTTACAAGGAGACAAGGATGTTCATTGAGACTTTTCTTCCCAAATTGGGAATCACTGTAAGAATATCCCAAATTTCATCACTTTGTTTTTTCTCTTGTTCCCTAGTGTGAGTCCACCGATTAACCATTTGTTATGTGTGTTTCCAGCCGACTCTAATTGACGCTAGTGATATCGCGGGCCTTCAAGCCATAGTTAATAACCATGAGGTCTTATATATATATATATATATATATATATATATATAACTTATAACATGTTTTTTTGTTTGTTTAAAACTTGCTATGAGTTCTCTTTAGGATACTTATGTGAATTATTATATGTTCTGTTATTCAGGTTTCTATGTTCTTTACTGAGTCCCCAACAAACCCGTTTCTCCGATGTGTGGACATTAAGTTGGTTTCTGAAATCTGTCACAAAAGAGGAACTCTTGTTTGTATAGATGGTACCATTGCAACACCTTTGAATCAAAAGGCACTTGCTCTTGGTGCTGATCTCGTGATCCAATCTGCTACTAAGTATATTGGAGGCCACAACGATGTGCGTAAATAAGAATACAGAACCGTGCTTGGAAAAAAAAAAGTGATAAAATGATTATGTGTTCCCTCTGTCTTTCTAGGTTCTCGCTGGATGCATATCTGGTTCAATGAAGTTGGTTTCTGAGATCCGTATTATGCATAATCTCTTGGGAGGCACGCTTAGTCCGGTACATATCTTTAGAGGAAATCCTCTCATGCTATTTCTACTAACCGGTCATGGCATAGCCGAATGAAAAATTGGCCTTGAACTTCCAAAACTTTTCTGTTAATATATGGCCCCCAAATTGTTAAAAAAAAATTAAAACTAAAATCGTTACTAAATTGTTTAAGGCTCTCGTAATCTATCTCTCTTCTCATATTTATGTATGAAATTTTGTTTGTGTCAGTATGATTCTTTAAGATATCTCAATAATATTATTATTTGAAAAGTAAGTTTCATACGTGTCGCTCTCACGTTAATTCTTAGAGTGGTCAATTACAAACATAACTTTAATAAATTAAAAATTATACATAATTGACATTATTAAAATTATTTCTATTTTCTTTTTGATTGATAAATTTCTAATTGGGCTTTTCACTTTATTTCCTTTTTCTTTACAAAACTCATATAAATAATAAAAAGAAAAAATATATAATAATTATAACATTTATAAATATAATAACGAATTTTAGTTTTAGTTTTATTTCTTTTCATATTTTTAAAAACAACATAAGTAAAAAAAATAAATATCTATAAGTTTTAAACGTAATTAGAATATAAATTATTGTTTTTTTTTATTTTAGACAAATATATAAACTTAATATACTTAAAAAATGAGCAAGTGAATTGATCATGATTCATATACTCAAAATCAAAACCCATTTAAGTCAGAGACATATTATTACTTAAAATAGTGTTCTATTTATTTTTATCCATGTAAATTACAAACGATTCAAAAATAATAATCAAGTGAAAATATATTAATGAGTTATTACGATTTATTTTGGTTAAAAATATTTATTTACATGCATAAAATTTTAAAAAAGTACTTATTATGTTCACTTATGCAACTTCGGACTAACAACACTGTTTTATTTGTTTCCTAAAATAACATATATCAAATTAGGCATAAATTTATGAAAATATATTATGAATACAAGACAATAAATCAAATTAAATGCAGCTAAGAAATTTAATCGGATTTAACTTTTTAAGAACACGAAACATTAATCTGTAGTTGAGATGAAAACAAGCAATCTCATATATCCGAAAAATGATTGATCAAATTATGTATAAGCAAAATCAGACATTTCTTTTTTTTAACCCATTTTTCATACATATAAATTACAAAAAATTTAAAACTTAATAAAAAATATCATACAAATATTATAAACTATATATTTCTAAAATACTTATATCCGTGTATGAGCACGGAAGAATCACCTAGTAGTTAGAATAGGTCGTATATCAACAGAGAGTTCTAAACTTTGGATAATGGGATCTTTTGCAAAACAGAAAGCTGCGTATTTACTCATCTGGGGCATCAAGACGATGCATCTTCGGGTAAAACAACAGAACTCAACCACTTTGAGAATGGCCCGTGTTTTAGAAGCACATCCCAAGGTTTTTTATACTCCCTCCGTTTCGTTATGTAAGTAGTTTTGCTTAAAAGCGCGGATATTAAGAAACTTCAACTTTTTCTAAAGCAACATTAAAAACGTTTTTTTTATTTATTACACACATTCATTTTGTCTGCAACATTTAATTAGAGAGAGATTATTGTTAGTAATAAAATTAATAAAAAATAATACTAATAATATAGTGTCTTCGATTTCTTTGTCCGGATGAACCTCTCCAATATCATAATGCATCTTGTTCAAGTCAATGGCCGAGTGAACATCTGGAGGTTTGATTGTGTTTTCTTGATTTTTTTAACATTTTCTGTTTTGTTTTTTTTTTTGACTTTTTTCTTCATTTTGATCCATATTTTTATGAAGAAAAAATAGATCGAAGAAAGCAAATCAAAAAGAAAAACCAATGGAGTAAGATAACACTTACGGTGGTATTTAGACCACAATTATCGGGGAGATATAAGAAGAATCCTTAACAAAAAATAAAATAAAATATAGTATGGACCCCACAGAAAAATAAAAAACCGGTCACTTAGGTAATGGATTAGTGACCGATCTTGGTGTGTTCCTTGTACTGTTTGCGGGACCTGCTGAAACATGGCGGCCAGCAATTAGTTTCTTTTTTAATTTTTTTTTAAAATCAGCAAAAAAAAAATTAAAATTAAGAAACCTAAAAGGTGTTCCACGGATAATGATGGCCTTATAGTGAATTTAGAAATAGATTTTTTGGTAACTAGTAGTAAATGTTAGTTAATGTTAGTTGACTGACATTGTAAGTTTTGTTAAAAAAATTGAAAACTAACGACAAAGCCTTTAAGTTTTAAAGTGGAATATTGTATATTTATTGTTTTGAGTTCTGAGAACAACTTATATTGCGAAACAAACATTTTTTGTTAAAACTACTTACATAACGAAACAGAGGGAGTATATTTTTTCACTACGACCCTTTTCTCATTTCCACATTATTTATTAATTTTTGTATGTGAAATTCCATGCAATATGATCATGTTAGATGAGCCGTGTCCAGACCCGTCCCTGAAAAACCCAAAAAAATATGGACTGGAAGCTCAACCAAAAAAAAGGCTGCCAACAGGATTTGAACCTACTACCATTGCTTAGTTTACCATCTAGTTTAGCCATCTGAGCTACTTAGAACATTACCAAAATTGGCCGAACATTATGTATATATTATTAGCGGCTATTAGCGGCCGGAAGCTGATGCTTCCATTGCTTCTGCCCAGGGCCACTACTGGCCGTGTCTACTACCCTGGCCTTCCTAGTCATCCCGAGCATCACATAGCCAAGCGAAAAATGACTTATTTTGGTGGTCTAGTCACTTTCGAGGTGAAAATAATAATCAAATATGCATCACATTTTTTGAAATTTTGATACAATCTTGAAATGTGTTTTGGTTCTTTTCTTTTATTTGCAAATAGATTGATTGAGATCTAGAGACTACGATCAAGTTCATCGATTCTCTCAAAATCCCTTACATTGCAACATCTTTTGGTGGATGCGAGAGCTTCGTGGACCAACCCGCTGCAAGGAACTGGTGTGATATTCCCATCTAAAACTTTTTTTTTTAGTCAAAAAAAAAAACATTTTCTTATAGTTTTGTCTATTTTTGGTCATTTATAAATGTCTGGGTGGTTATGATTTATAGGGATGTACCACGAGATGAAAGGCTCAAATATGGACTCAAAGACAACTTAGTTCGCTTTAGTTTTGGTGTTGAAGACTTTGATGACTTGAAGGCTGACATTCTTCAGGCTCTTGATACCATACCAACCAAAACTTCATTGTATTCCCACCAAAACGGTGTGGTTTCCGACAAAAACTAGCCTTTGAAATCGTCTCGCAAACCCTTTTACTTGTAATAAAAAACTACACCTCCCTAAATGTTGCACTTCCAGATATGAATAATAATATCGTTTATAAAAACATTTAAACAAATCTTATCACATGCTATAACAACTTGGCGACCGGGTGATTGCGGTCGAGTGGTACTCTATCATTTATCATTTTTGTTTCAGTTACTCTATTTAAATTAATCTTATTTACTTTGAATATACCAATCACACCCTAAATATTTTTTACGGTTTTGGTATCACACAAGTAATTTGGTACTAATATACTATTATAGTTTAAGTTCCTAACATAAATTTTCGTAATCATACATGTCAAATCAGACAGCCTGGCCAAAGTTGACTTGGAGAAACATAGGTTACAAAACTATGGATATATATATAAGGAGACGAGACTGAGATGCCAACACGTTGCAGGTTTGATATACATGTTGCGCGAAACTAAGTCACAATTATCCTGGTCACCTAACACGGATATGAACTTATGCTTTAGGGTCCATTTGAATACCCGAATAGAGAATCTATCCGTGGGCTGCACTTCTCCTTGGAGATTAGTCTGAGCATCTCCATGTACTTGGGATATCCAAAGTTAATAATAAAAAAAACAACTTGGCTTTCAGGACTTGTCAAAATTTATTAAAAATGATATGCTATATTCTTCTCTCTTTTTTTTTGAAAAAAATCTTATCACATGGTAAACAAATCTTGGAGTTCAGGACTTGTAAATATTGAAAGAAGTATATTAACAAAAAATAAGATGTTATTCTTGGTCATACACTTTAGCCCAATAATAGTTTAGAGTCGTGACTAAAAAGTGTCTTAATGATATAATAAAAAATTAGAGAATTTAATGCTGTGGATCCAGTGCTAATTATACTTTAAATATAGAAGGAATCTTGTAATAAGTAAGACGAATCTTATAAATCCGAATATAAAACGCACATTATTAGTTTTCTATGTATTGTAGCCGTAGATGCCTGTTCAAGCCCGTGGAAGGCTCATCTCAGGTGGACAGTCTTGTTAAAGAGCCACTTTAGGAGAAAGCTATAACATTGATTTTTTAACATTTTTACCAAAAAAAAAAAGTTATAACATTGATAAAAAAAAGAAAAAAAAAAGAAGAAAGTTATAGGACAAATCTCCAAAATAACACATTTCTAAGTTTATATCATAAAAATAGCACTCAAAAACTAAAATGACCAAAATAGCACATTTCTAAGTTTATCATTTGAAAATTTTAATTATTTTATTTTTCAAAATTTGAAATCTTATCCCAAAAACCTCATTTCTCAACTCTAAACCCTAAACCCTAAACTCTAAACCCTAAACCCTAAACGCTAAACCCTAAACCCTAAATCCTAAACCTAAACTCTAAACCCTAAACGCTAAACCCTAAACTCTAAACCCTAAACTCTAAACCCTAAACCCTAAATCCTAAACCCCACCCTTTAACTCTAAACCCTAAGTTTGTGACTTTTGATAAAACATTAAGTGCTATTTTTGTGACTTTTGACCTTGAATGCTAGTTTGGAAACAAAAACTTGATTTAATGCTATTTTTGTCTTTTTCTCAGAGTTATAACAATGATGTAAATACTATAATATGAATTAATTGATGGGCCTTGATGGAAATAGTATATATGCTTTAATCACACAAGTTGGTGAATATAAAAAAGAGAAGAAGTAAACCAAACTATATTAGACTATTTGAAGATTCACTAATGCCTAATTTTTATTGTCCAGCCAATTTGATATTTTCCTTTTTGTTGGAGCAATTTAATATTGAAATTATATTATTCTATACGTTTCGTAACTTTTTTTTGTTACATAAAAATGTTGCTTTAGAATTCCAATGCAAATTATACTTATTTTAGCTGAAAATTATTTACAAACTGCATTGATTTTATAAATAATTTTATTTACCTCAAATATTATTGGTCAAATAAGTATAATTAATAACAATTTAAATATATTTCAATCACAACAACTTTTTAAATCTGCGTGACAAATGTTAAAATGACAAAAAACGAAGAGAATATTTATTATAAACAATAATAGATTTTTGTTTTGACTCTAGCATCTAATTAATTGTTTTTTTAGATGGGAGACACTGAATGGGTCAGAGTATTTTAAAATACGAGTAAGAACCATCCACGTCCACTTTCATAAAGATTCCTCGCGCTTTCTAAAGATTCCCTCTTCTCTCTCTCTCTCTCTCTCTCTCTCTCTCTATAGAAAATAACTTAAAAACCCAAATCCCTCACCGTTCGTTCTTATCCAACAACAACAACCATCTTCGTCTCTCTCACAGATCCAAACGAGTTTTTTTTCTCATGAAATTCGGAAAAGAGTTTCGAACCCACCTCGAAGAAACCTTACCAGAGTGGAGAGACAAGTTCCTCTGCTACAAACCCTTGAAGAAGCTTCTCAAGTACTACCCTTACCCTCCCCCCGCCGACGATTCTTCTAATTCCGATCAGATCGACTCTCGTCAGGTCTTTGCCGACACAACCAACTTATCTTCCGCGGAAGACGACGGTGTAAGGGCCGCGGAGGATCTCCAGGGCTCGTTCGTGAGGATATTGAATGAGGAGCTTGACAAGTTTAACGACTTTTACGTTGATAAAGAAGAAGACTTTGTCATCAGATTACAGGTTTTGTCTGAATCTCCTCCGCTTATTCTATATCTGATTAAGTGTTAATTGAGTATGTAGAATTGAATCGACATTCCAAAGTTTATAACTTTAGGGTGATTAATCTTTAATCTTAGGGTAAAGAATTGAAACCTAATAGTTCTAGCGATGATCCAAGTAGATTCTGTATCTCTGATTCGTGTCTAAAGGACAGGACTTTCGAGTCTTGTAATAATCAATTTGAGTTTCTAGAAGATGGGCTTCTAATTTTAGTTCACTAGTAGTGCAGAGGCTTCTTACAGTTGGATTTGTTTTGTCACAGTTGAGATCTAATTGCTTACAAGTTATGGTTTATGGTCTTGTTTTGAACACACTAGTTTTCATGCATGTGGTTCATCTTAAGCTTTAATTGAATCGTGTGTTTCATCAGTGGTGTTATTAATCTGTTTTGTAAACAGGAGCTGAAGGAAAGAATCGAGAAGATTAAGGAGAAGAACTGCAAGAATGGGGAGTTCGCATCAGAAAGCGAGTTCAGTGAAGAGATGATGGATATTCGCAGAGACCTTGTCAGTATTCATGGCGAGATGGTGCTCCTTAAAAACTACAGCTCCCTAAACTTTGCAGGACTTGTCAAAATTTTGAAGAAGTACGATAAGAGGACAGGAGGACTTCTTCGTTTGCCTTTCACACAGGTGGTTCTCCATCAACCCTTCTTCACTACTGAGCCACTTACCAGGTTGGTCCGTGAATGTGAGGCCAATCTTGAGCTTCTCTTCCCATCAGAAGCCGAAGTTGTGGAGTCTTCTTCCAACGCAGTCTCAACCTCGCATCAAAACAACTCACCAAGGATCTCTGCTCAGACTTCTTCAACTCTTGGAGATGAAAATCTTGATATATACAGGAGCACACTCGCTGCAATGAGAGCAATAAGAGGGTTGCAAAAGGCCAGCTCGACCTACAATCCTCTATCATTCTCTTCGCTTCTCAAGAACGAGGATGATGAGACGGTGACAGCTGAGAACTCTCCTAACTCTGAGAATCTGCAGAGCAAAGATGAATCAGAGAAGGAAGACGATGGACCTTCCCCTTGATTTAGAAGAGGACCATGCCTCCTTGTGATCAAGATTTTGCTTCTTCTTATCACCCTGACGTGTCCTAAAGTATATTAACACATTTCAACACCTGTCCTGATCCCTGTTTAGGTTCTTTACATTTTGCAGCTCACAGCCTTTGTAATGCTTTCGAATTGTAGAAGAACAGCACTTTATAAGATCTTCAATAATTTTGTTCTTCATTGTCTCAACCTTGTCTCATTTTGCAAATTGGTTTACAATCAAGAATCGATACATTGTACAGCCGTTTGATATGTTCACCAGTAATCGGAACAAGAACAAGAGCCTCTTTTGAACTGATGAAATCTATTTCTATCTCTGACGATGATTTCTCGGTCATAAACCATTGATATAATCTTCATAGCTGAATGACAATCCTGACATATCCTCAGATTCTTGAATACATAAAGAGTTGTCCTCGGTTTAGTTACCAGAAGCCCGAAACAGACTGCAAGTTTCTCACTGTGGCAGCTCAAAGCCTGCTCTTTGTCCTCCAAGTCAACCTCGGAGGGAGAAACATGAGGGACATAACCACCTGATCTAATCCGTTCAATCACTTCATTCAACTTCAAGTAAATCTCTTTCGTTCTCGGGTGTGATCTATCTCCCGCGATAAACCGATGAACCGAGCCGTTCAAGTGAATGGAACTCATACCAGGTGTTTTCCTGATTCCTCTGTTTCTCATACTTCCTCTTAACCTATCTACAACGTCACTCCTTCCTTCTGCAGCGTACATGTTGGATAAAACTATTTGGTATCCCATGTTGCCTGGACTCATCTCAACAAGCTCTCTTTTAACCCGTTCGGCTATCTCCAGCTTCCCATGGACGCTACACGAGCCTAGAAGCGAACCGAGGACGACTTCATTCGGAGGCACTGTCATTCCCCTCATCAACATCTCTGCTTCTTCAACACGACCAGCTCGCCCCAAAAGATCAACCATACATGCGTAATGTTCAACCTTAGGTTCCAAACCATGGGATCTAAGCCTGTGGAAACACTGCCACCCCTCTTCTACCAACCCGGAGTGGCTGCAAGCACTTAAGACAGCACTGAAAGTTAAGTTATCTGGCCGCTTCACCTCTCTTACCATCTCTTGGAACATGTCAATCACCGTCTTACCTTTCCCGTGCATCGCTAACCCACTAAACAAAGCGTTCCACGTCACCACATTCCTCTTCCGCATAGATCTGAAGACTTTAATGGAAGAGTCTATGTCTCCGCATTTGGCATACATATCAACCAATGCCGTTCCCACCATGACATGATCATTACAACTCTTCAACGCATAAACATGAACCCATCTTCCGATAACCAGGTTTCCTGATCGCGCACAAGCCGATAGCACCGAGCAAAGGGTGACGAAATTCAAACCATACCCACATTTAAACACCATCTCCTCCAGAAGCTCCAATGCTTCACCTGTAAACCCACCTCCCACATACCCAGCAACCATAACCGTCCAAGCAACAGCGTTCCTCTCAGGCATTCCATCGAAAACCTCTCTTCCATTCTCCAACCCTTCCCATTTCACAACCGCGTCCAAAACCACCGTCCATGAGACAACACTCTTCTCCTCTAACGTCTCGAATAAGCGTCTGACTTCACCCACAAACCCACATTTCCCATACATATCCATTAAAGCATTACAAACCTTTACATTATTCAAAAGTCCCATCTTTACAGCAAACCCATGTCCTTGTTCACCGAACCCAAGATCCTCTAACTTGGCACACACGCCGAACAAGCAGACTGCAGCCACGTCATCGATCTCTACTCTTTTCCTTCTCATCTCCACGAAGAGCTTCATAGAATCAACCAAGTATCCGCACCGGGAAAGGGAGGACAGCAAAGTGGTCCAATCCACATTGTCTTTTTCTGTAAGAGGAATTTCGTCGAACACCTTCTGAGCAGTAACCGTATCACCGGACGCAGCGTAGAACTGAAAGAGCGAGTTGCTAAGGTAAGACCTCGGAGCTTTCTTCATTCCAGAAGTAGTCAAAACGCCGTGCAGCTCCTTGCCGGAACGGAGCAACGAGCGGTGCTGCGCACACTGTCGGAGAATGAGACGAACTTTTTGATTCGATAAGCATTTCATAAGGTAATAAAATGATCAAATGTTCGTTTTTTTTTTAATTTTCTAGCCTCTCAATTCCAGCAACTGATGGAATCTTTGCAGACAACGGTTCGACCTTTTGGTCTTCTGTTCAATTTTCCCGGGAAAAAATATTCCTTGCATCAAACTTTCACGTAACGGGCCTTAATGGGCCTTTATTCTTGGCTAAAGTGCATGCAGCCCAAAAAAAAAGATTGTCCAGAATCTTCGTTATATTATCAAATCTAGAATTCTCGACATCCCCACCAGTCATCATCATCATTTCATATTCTTTTAGGGGGTCCATGTGAAATCTACTTACATCCCCTCCATACAAAATTTAAAAACACACATTACATAGATACACGTAACTAAATATTGTTCTTTTGTTTCATACTCGAAACATATTAATTTCAATCTATTTGGTAATAGATTTGAGTCATTGACAGGTTTACGAAAGGGACATGTGGGGTTGGATTTCAATTTCAATACTGGAATTACGTACAATCTCAGATATACTCACATGGAACAGATAAGCCAAAAATACGAAATTATATTAAAAATTTATATTTTTTTGTATATTTTCATTCACACATGATCCAGATAATACACTCTCTTTGTTCAACAATTAGTTTCAGCAAATAAATCAAGTACAGCCCTTTTTTAGACAATTGATTCAAAGACACAAACAAAACCAAATAAAAAGGTTACAAACCAAACATTACAAAAATAAACTTAACTGATTGGACTTTCTAATTAAAATGCTTTCCCTGAAAAGAATTTTTAGGTTTTTTCTTATATCGGATTGGATCCAAAGAACTGTGAGTTTGGTCACTTACCACATCCTTAAGAGGGCAAACGGAATCATGAACTGAGCGAGACCTGTGACCACTGAAACTGATCCAATGTTCTTGACAGGTGCGGCTTTTGGCGGAGGAGGAAGCTTCTCGACTTTAACAGCGAGCTTCATGCCTCCATAACAGCCACCCTTTCCGTCGAGAAGATAGTAGTGTTTGGTCACGTTGAGAGGGACAACGTCTCTCCCAGCTCCACGTGTCCAGTTTACGAGAGGATGGTCGGAGTTGCAGTTTTCGTAGTCGGTCTTGTTTACTTCGAGAATGTTGTGTTGGTTTCGGTCGAACACGAAATCTGACATAATATCAGAAAAAGCAAAAAAAAAGCCCATTATTTGAATTTGAGCTATTTGGTAATGTCTGATTAAAGATTTCAAAAGTGTGACAAAGAAATGTTACTGTTTATGGGAAACCAGATCTGGACCAATCAGGAAACATTTATGGAAAAAAAAAAACAACAAAACTGATGAGCCTTAAATGGCATTGTTCGAAATTCAGAAAGCCAAGAACTTTGGTAAAAAGTTTGAAATCTTTTGAAATTATCACTAGAGTTAAAGCAAAGACCATTTAAAAAAAAACAGATCTAATATAAACGAATACGAGAGAAAAGTAGAGAAGAGGGAGAGAGAGAGCATACAGAGCCAGTCACCGAGGTAGAAATGCTTTCCCTGAGCCCATATGGTATAGTTAATATTTGGATTCCAGAACTTGTTGTCTCCGACTGTATACTTCTTGGCCGTTACTTCCGGCACCGGCATTGCCACCAGAAAAGCAAGTACCACCGCAGCAATCAGCACCGTCAATCTCGCCATTTTTTCTCTCTCTATTAGAACTCTTCTCTCTCTCTCTCTCTAGACTTGTGGGTTTAGTTGCGCAATTTGTGATTTAGAGGTGGACTGGTGGGGTTTTCATAGCCCATCTTTTTTCCTTTTTTTCAACTGCTGTTGCTGTATAATCATAAATAAATTAAATTATTTTAAAAATGCATGAACCATAACACTTATAATAATCCTTAAATAAAAATAATAATATAACCGCGTTTGTTGCGGAAGACTTGCTGCTTTAACCACTTTTGGCGCGCCACAAACGCGTCGCCAGTCTTTTTATTCAATGAAGTTGCGAATTTTTTTTTTTTTTAAACTAATGAAGTTGCGAATTTTCTTACTAACTAAATTTGCCTTGAATTATTTTTTATTATTTTCTTTTTAGTTTTAATGTTGTTGTATTTCGTATATCATACTAAACCAATAGTCGAATACAGATGTTAAATGAGCTTTAAGTTTGCATAATTTAAATTAAGTATTTGAAATGCACCGATTATGGAAAAGAAAAAGAGGGGAAAAAAAGCCACAGTCAAGATTGAGCTGACAAAAGTATATGCTTAGTTTTAAATCCAGACATATCCAGAACATAACGCTGTATGTCTATAATTTTATTATTTATCTATTCGTTTATGACCATTGTAATGCTACTTTATTTCAAATTAATAAGACACATATTATACGCTTTTTGCATGTGATGTCGTGATGATATCTGGTTTTCATGAACGTACCACTCTTTTATTGTCGGCCTCTCAAACTCATTATCGATTTTTCAATTCACATTTAATGGATTTGATTTTCCTTCACAGGTATGTATAAGTATATAATATACAAAAAAGTTAGAAAGTGAACTTAAGTTTTCTTTAACCGGATTGGTTAAAGAGAGGATACTGTATTTTTAAAAATGTTTGTGAATATAACCGTTAACGTTGTTGATGATGAGCTTTTCTATAAAGGTGAAAAGCTGATCACTGATTTCGCGACATAATTACGAATGCACGCGCGCGAGCCCAAAACTCGCTAACAATTATGTAACTAGCACACTTAGCTTCAGGCCCAATAAAAAGCCTCGTTTGGGCCCAGAATTAACAATAAGTGAAGCAACTAAACATTATCTTTGGTGGATTCATCAAGACAACCAGTGGTCGTCGAATCGGACAGGATGTCTTCAGTTGGATCCCTCCTCGACTGTCTCTTTGCGCTGTGATTCTCTTTTATTTTCAGATTACTATTCTCGAAGCTGAATCGAGCTCGTTCTCTAAATCTCAAGCTTTGCAGCAAACACAGTAAAACTAAAACAACACATGAACTCCTGCAAAACCCTATTCCGCGCCTCCCTTTCTTCATCTCCATTCGTTCATCTCCCAAACCCTAATTCATCATCCATCACTCTCGTCTCCTTTCGCGCCTTCTCCGTTCTCCGTCCAAATCCATCTACACACAGCTTCGGACCACCTCGTTGCGCTCTTCACGAAGCTGCCTCTCTTCCACTAGAAACGTTCACTGAGACTTCCCCTACAGATCTCACCGTGAGTGTGAAGGAACTGCTGACAACCAATCGAAATGACGCGTCGAGCATGATGAAGATGGAGCGGAGGAGCTCCTTCAGCGGCGAGCGTAGTAGAGGATCGTGGTTCCCTTACGAGGATAGGTTCAGGTGCGGTGATGTGCACCTTAGTAGCCGTGAGGTGTTGGAAGCGGTGAGCCCTCACATGATGGAGGAGAGGTCGGATAGGTTCAGGCGTGTGGTGGAGAATCGAAGCTTCTCGGTTTGTCTTGTCGTTGAAGGTCTGTCTGATATAGGAAACATCTCTGCTGCGTTTCGCTCGGCGGATGCGTTGGGGATTCAGTCCGTGCACGTTGTTGCATCCGACAGCTACAAAAGGTGCCCCCTCTGAGGTTTGGCAATTTCTGTTTCAGCTAAATGTCAGATTCTTGAACTGTGCATTGACACTAAAGTGATTGGATAGAAATGAAAAAAAATGTATAACCATTTGATTGCATTGTGTGAATTAATTTGTTGGTCTATGTGTTTAGGTATAGGAACAATCGACATGTGAGTATGGGAGCTGAGAAATGGCTCGACATTGAGCTTTGGGACACACCTAAAGATTGTTTCAAAGTCTTGAAGTCTCGCGGTTACAGGATCGCCACAACTCATTTGGGAATGGACACGGTACACTCCTTGAAGATTTTTGTCTTGATCTCTTTTTCTCTCTTGCATCATACTTGTGAGTTGTGACACATTTTTTGTTGGTTAATATCTCATAGGTTTCGATTTACGATATGGACTGGTCACAACCAACAGCAATAGTTGTTGGAAACGAGGGGAGTGGGATAAGTGAAGAGGCGTTGGAGTTATCAGATTTGTATTGCAGTATTCCAATGAACGGAATGGTTGATTCGTTCAATGTCTCAGTGGCCGCGGGGATTCTGATGCACCACGCGGTCTGTGACAGAACCGCTCGTCTGGTAATAAACCAGCAGCAGAATCTTTTTAAGTTAGCTTTCAGTTCTGGTTTTATTTTACTGTATTTTGTTGTGACATTTATAATGGATTTGAACAGGGAAGTCATGGAGATCTGTCGGAACAAGAGAAAGAGATATTGATGGCTGAGTTTTCACTTCGCCACAGTAGAAGCTCACTCTTTATTGCTTCCGAGTTCGCTAAACGTAGACAACAACAACACTCTCCTACCGTCTAGTTTCCCAACACTCTAGTTTTACATTTCTATTTCAAATGTAACATTGGTTCTGTTTTTACGTCACCGTAACATTAGTTCTGTTCTTCTACCTCCATTTTCATTGATTGATAATATATTTTTTTTGTCAGCATTGATAAATTTAATTAATATACTGTATCGTTGACATTTATCAAATTTTACATTACTTGAATACACTAGTTAAAACTGCACTTCAATTAATAAATGAAATTTTAATGTTGCAATAAGATTTTTATAATAAATTTGGAAATATTTCAACTTAACGCATGTAAGACAGGACAGGAAAATAAGCCACAATTCTAATCGAAGAAAAGCCTAAGTAATAGAAACAGAGTGTTGCTGTTATTATTTTTGTTCGTCTCTAGGAATACACAATTAATCGATTAACATATCACTGCTTGTAGTCTGTATCCTCTCCTTGTTGCTGCTATCTTCTCCACTCGATCGTTTCTTAGACTGATGCGTCCTCACAAACTCATCGATTCTCGCTTTCAATTCGATGTCCGGTATTAACATATCCGATGTCAAATGTGCCCGGTTAAACGGGTCGTGCTGCAGCAGAAGCAAGCATGATCAGATCAAAAGCCAACGTTAAATGATGGCGATCACCTGTTTATATAAGTGAATACTTGCTTACATTGTCGCTAAGAAGATGACGTTGAATGATGGCTCGATCAACTGTGTTTTTTGAGCTTGGGAGTATCACTGGATCTCTCATTAGCGTGCACTGCAAAATCAATATTGAAAAAAAGGAACAGGAACAGACATTAGAGTAGATTACTGAAACAAGATTTAGTATCTCCGTCAAATTAGAGAGAATAATACCTGAATTGGGTCGAGGAACTCGTCTGGTATTTCACCAAGTGCAGCTTCAGCATCCATAGCTTCAGAAGCAGCAGCTTTGGCCTTTGTGCCCAACTCCATAAACTCTTGAATGATTCTTCCATCTTCGCCTATTCTCCTAAGAACATCTGCTCCTGCGTCGAATAGCTGCAAAAACAAGCACTTGTTTTGTTCAGTAGAGAGACCGACAAGTTATGATGAAAGTGGATCCGGTTTAGGAGGAGGACCTGTTCGTTATATGATCGTCCATCACTGGATATGGCACTGGGAAATATGTTTTCTGAGTCTCCTCTTGCGAGATTGACATATATACGAACAATCTTCAAAGTTCACCAGAGATTCCGTTAGTCTTTTTTTCACACATGTTGGTGAGGAGTCTGAGTAAGAATAGTAATCACTAACCTGTTTAAGCAACTGTCTTGGACGGAACTCGTACTTCTCAGGATCTTTCAAGCTTAAAGACTTACGCTGTGGACCCACCAGTTGTAACAAGAAGTAATTAAGCATATTCGCAACCCTCTCAACCTGATAAGCAACACACAATTAAACTATTCAGTAAGAATTTTGGGTAATCAAATCGAGTAGATAATAGTTTCAGTATAGAGTCAGATTAACCATCTCAGGGAGTAGAAATGGGGCGGTGATCTCCTCAGATGTAAATGCAAGCATAGTCACATCCTCATTAGCCAGCTTCATGTCAATTCTAACAATCTGCAGATTAAAATAAAACTCTTTTGAGGCATTATGAACCGAGTCAGAAATAAGATATAATAAGTGTAATCCACTAACATTCTCCTGAGAGTGGAAGAGTCTCGTTCTATCCTGTCTCTCTTGCGCTGGTCTCTGCTCCCACTCTGCAGTATTTGACATCTCTGCCTCGATTTGTTTAATCTCGAGAATTTTGTTAAGACTTTCATCCAGAAGAAAGATGCTATCATTGACTAAGAAGTTTAAGAAGTTCAAGTACACGCCCTTCTCTTCCTCTTTTGCAATCTGTAAACAATCAATGTTTGGTAACACTATAACACTTGGCACATGATGATGGGAAACTCAGAGCCATGGTAAGGACACTAAGAAATTACCCGTCTCCACGCATTTCGGTGACTAGGCACCTGCCAGAGATACTCTAGAAGCTCGGCAATGTTGTGGCGAATGTTGAACTTGTCATAGAACTGCATTTGGATCACTCGGTTTCAGTCACATTAAAAGCGAGAGCCAATGGCCATTCATGTTTTTAAAGTTAACAAATTATGAAGTACTATGCAATAGAAAGAAGCATGTTACTCCAGATATATTATAGCCACCAAAAACAAAATTTCCTGCAATCACCTGAGTGTGAGAACCCGTGAACTCAATGTCAACATATAGTTTCAGTAAATTCCTGACAAGATACTCAAGGGATAACTGATGGCCTTCAAAGAGAGTAGATGTAGCAGAAGAACCACTACAAACAAACAAAAATTTGGTTTGAGATTAGTGGTCTGCTTTAATGCAATAATTGTTGCACTAGCAAAAGAAAATGAGGATTTTACAGCTTTCTTTCATGGGAAGAAAATTACCTTGAACGTGGCATCCAGCAGTTCAGAACTTCAACCATCTTTGCTCTGAGATACGGGTTTCTAATATATTCTGGACTTGCCATGAACATTATTATGAAGTTCATAAAGTCGTCCTAAAGGAAAGAGAACAACGATCATCAATGCAGGTACAAGAAATCGAATTTCTGCAGACGGATGAGAGAATAGACTAAACATACCAGCAGCACTCCATCCAAAGCCTTGGGGATTCTTGAAGCAAATATCAGTAACTCCATCGCATCTTCAACAAAATGCTCCGGCATACAGGAGAATTCCATGGGGCAAGTTGAAGGTAAAGGCATCTTAAAGCCACCAACAAGTCCAACTAACCAAACAATGACTAATCGATAGAAAGAGATAGCTCGTTGGATAAAGTCTCCATCCTTCAAAATAGTATACAGATATAAACAGCTATTACTATCATGTTCTCGGTCCAGAGAAAAAGCGAAAGATGTTCTCAGAGCAGAGAATATTATTACAAACCCTTAATATTTGAGCTTCGTGGCAAAGCTTTTCCTGAGAATACAACTCTAATTCTTTCTCCATTCTGGTTATGTCAAGCTCCAACTGTGGAGACGGTGCTTGATCTCTCATGGCTTTTAATGTTGCAAGATTGTCTTCACCTCTCGAGATGTCCTACATCATGCAAAAAAGTTAACAGTAAAGAACAGTACAATAACTATCTTCTGAAAATCCAGGCATCAATGACTCTTTCATAATCTAAACAAAGTAAATTCATATTTTCTTTGCAATTACTACCAAATGCTTTGTCCAGAAAATATGTCAGCAACCAAATTAAACAAGAGGTGTCTCCAAGATAATTTATCATAATTGTTTCTCCATAATATTTTAAGTTCGGGAAAAATAGTGATGGTTACCTGAGAAAGATGTTTAAAGTCCGAGAGTGCTTTTAAGAGACCCAAATTGAGGACCCTTGCAGTCATAAAGAAGCATTCACAAATGAAAGTGTATTTAGTTGTTGACTTTGCATTCTGCTGAGAAGAACTACTTGAACTTGTGGCTTCTTTGGATTGTAACAAGCGACTTTCATTTCCGTTTCCAGCGTCATTTGCTTTTGCCGTATTACCCTTGTCAATCCACTCAGAAACTTCCTCGGATGATGCATGGAGAGCAGTCAAGTCGCTGGCGTAGATCATTAAATAACATTAAATCATCAAGAATATATAAAATCCAGTGAGGAGATAGCCGTAGAATTATCTCGAGGCCCATACCTTAATTTTAAGCGATGCCCAGCGAATGCATATTTTGGATCGATCTTATCCCTTTTAGTAAAATGCGGGTCCAAAAATGGTTCACAGAGCCGGAGCATGACTGCGCTGAGGTTACAAAACATGCCTGAGCTAGCACAAGAAACTGGATCAACCTGTCATACACAACAGTATATTCAAGAGTGCGGGATTAAGCAGAAAATAAAAATACCAACTTAATGAAACCGGGAGGAGACAAATAACAAGGTATAAATGAAGATCCGAAGCAAATATACATCCTACTGAGGGATGATCACCTGTATATGGGCTCTCGACGCATTTGCATTGATCACTTCCGAAAGAAACTGTAGAACACACTCACGTGTATCGGTGCTTTTAAGTAAAATCATCAGTACATCATGCAGCCCACTGTACAAAATGTTCATAAAGTTTTTGATTGTAGAGAAGGATGATAACAAATCTGCAGGACGACGTTCCGATGCTCCAGAGAAACACTGCTGCCTGACATTCACAAAAACAATAAAGGCATGTATTAGCGTTGCCCTAACAGACAAAGAATATTATCTCATGTATATCAGGATAACCTTTTCATTTGCACAATTTATCCTTTTCAATTGTCAATGTTCAATGAACAGTCAAGAATCTTCAGAAAAGACCAAAAAAATCCAAGGTGTTCTAAAAACAAACAGAGAGCAAACTATTATGCTTAACTATGCTGGATTTGTATAACCATGCTTAAAATATACGTCACCTAACAGTAACAGAGTCATCTTATAAACCAAAGCATCTGCTTCTTTCTTTTTTTTTATCAAGTCTCCACTTTGAGTAGAGGTAAACAACATTGCTTATTGTCCTAACTGTCTCGATAACTAAACACCCCAAAGATTACAGAACTCTTAGCTATAGAAACCCAGAGATAAGTTGGAACTCACCCAACATCAGGTTGACTCTTGAAGAGAGTGTTATCAGGCAATGCGCTAATATGGAAGAAAGGGCCGAGAATGCTCGTCAACTCCATAGCTCGACCGTTCATATAAGCCCCACGCGGAACCCACCACTCATGACTAACCAGAGACTTAGCTCCAACAGGCAAGCTAACAAGATACTTAAGCGCCCTCAACGGCGGCTGGAAATCTCCAAGCACAGACACATTAATAACCGAAGACCTCAAATCCTCATACAACTCCTTGAGAATCAAATCCAAGTTATCAAAGTCCGAGTCCTTGAAAAACTCATCCAAAAAACCAGGAGGACACTGAACACCCCCACTACTCCCACCACCACCACCAAACATATCCAACGAGCCAGAACCAACCTCGGAGAAGATCAACGGAAGCAGAGGAGACACGTTCCTCCTCTTCTTCGCCTTCCTGGCATCATCCGATCCCCCAAACAACTCCGGATTCGCCAGGTGAATCCTGCAGTACGAAACCGCGAGCCTCCTCGCGTCCCTGGTGACGGTCTCCATCTCCGACCTCAGATTCTTGTCCTTCATCGACTGGATCTTCTTGGACTCGTCGTACGCGCGGCGGTAGCAGCCGATTAGGTACGGGAAAGGCGGCTCCGCGGCGGAGGAGGAGGGGAAGTTGTTGTTGCCGGAGAGGCGATCGATGAGGACTCTCTCCATCAGATCGCGGGAGAGGAGGAGGGGTTTGCCTTCGCTGAGAATCTCGGCGGCTGTCATCTCCAAGTAGACGACTCGAGGATCGGAGGCATCGGTGGCGGATTCGGCTAGGGTTACGTAGAGGATCTTGCGGAGGATTATGTCCTCGATTTCGGATGGAGATCTTTGGGGCTTGCTCGTCGACATTGAGGGTGTGATTGGATCGATAACGGAGACTCGGTTTCGGGTGGTTGTCAACTTTGATCGGCGATGAATCAGTTCAGAGGATTATCTATTGAACTTAATCGAGTTTAAGTGGAATTAATTATTTGTAAAAAAAATAAATAAAAAACGAAAAATTAAAATTTGCGAAAGAAGAGAGAAGCCATCGCTGAGATTATTGAAGATTAAGACGAATCCGAAGGACGCGAAACTACTCTAAATACGATCTGCAGTGTCGTCCTTGGTTCTTTACTTGATCAAGGAAATAATATTTATTTTACAAACTTGTTAGCTAAGAAATATATACAGTATTTAACATATTTGGGCTTTGGGTCTTCGGCCTGATCATTATGATTCGACATATTACACATTCCTCCATAAATATCACAATCATTTGCAGCCTTGTTTAGAATTCAGATTAATTGATGATCGACTTGCATCCAATTTTTTTTTGTTTCCATTTACATTTATCTTGAGTGAAATAATCTTTGCTGTTATGACTTGTATTCAATGTTAATTTACAGGGCAAATCTCCAAAATAGCACATTTTTAAGTTTATATCACAAAAATAGCACTCAAAAACTAAAATGACCAAAATAGCACCTTTCTAAGTTTATCCTTTGAAAATTAAGTTTATCCTTTGAAAATTTTAATTTTTTTTATTTTTCAAAATTTAAAATCTTATCCCAAAAACTCATTTCTCAACTCTAAACCCTAAACCCTAAACTCTAAACCCTAAACCCTAAACTTTAAACTCTAAACCCCACCCTTTAACTTTAAACCCTAAGTTTGTGACTTTTGATAAAACATTAAGTGTTATTTTTGTGACTTTTGACTTTGAGTGCTAGTTTAGAAACAAAAACTTGATATAGAGCTTTTGTCTTTTTCTCTTATTGATAATCGTCAAGACTCTCTAAATTAACAATGTGCAAGTTTTTAGCGGCGTCTAATATTCTTCCTAAGATATGTTTTAGTACTGTAAGATGGTACCATTATTAACAGATGAAGTTTAAGAGAAAACTCAAATGCTAGTTTTAAACTCAAATAAAGGCACATACACATCATCGAAAGAGCGATTTTATTTTACACAGCAATTGGAACAACAAAAAACAATCGAGGACGAACAAAATGGACACAATGAATTATTTTCAACCGATAAATTTAAAAACCTTTTTGGTTTTACTCAAGATGATCATGCGGTCGGATGGACATGAACATCGCGGCATACTGAAGTAAACGGCGTTCACTGTTACCTTCAACGCTATGTTCCGACACAGGACTCATCGAACCGCCTACACAGGTTCTCTTCCTGTACCGGCGCCACGACATTTGAATATTCACCGCAGCCCACGTCCTCCAGTTTGAGGAGTAGTATCTTGCAGTCCTCTTAAGACGCTCGTTTGCGAATTTATAACGGAAATGATCGGTTATGTACCTTAGATCTTCTGATCCCAGGGAGAACGCCTCGATGCTGTCTAGACAGACAAATGTTGCGGAGGAAGGAGGAAGACGGTCGATAAATGGACGTCGGAGGCACCATGAGAGTAGCTCGTCGCCTAAGTAACCGCCTGGTTCGAGCGTACTAGTGGCTACCACGCCTTTGCTTAGGCTCTGGTTACGTTTGACTCTTCCACGCATGATGAATATCATTCTCTGTACAGGATCTCCTTCCCGGATGATCTGTGACACAATAAAGAACTCATATTTTAAAAAGTAAAGACAAAAAAAAAAAACACTCTTATGATGCGAAGAGTACCTTTTCGTCTTTAGAGTAGACACGAGGCTTAGCACGATCGCAAATGTTGTCTAGGATCAAATCGTCCATGCCCCTGAACAATGGTACCTAAGAAAGAAACAAACATATTATCAGATACTTGACCTGTCTGAAAAGGATTCATCTAAGGTTTGTTTTCTAGTACCTTGTTAATGAGATCAACGCAAAGATATCTCTTAATATCTCTTCGAAGACCAGGAGGCAGATCATGTATAAGTTCCAGCTCGTCTTCTCCACCCAAGGCAGTCCATCTCTGCCTCTCAAATCTCCTAACTCTCTGTCTTAACCGAGAAGGCAGCTGCCTACGTTTCATCCACCATTCCATATCCCTACACCGTATCTGCATTTTCCTCTTCTTTGCCATCACCGCGTGTAAAAACACCTTTAAAAGAGAGCAAACAGGTTGTTAAAGATTTTGGATTCCATCAAAACACAATATCATATAAGGAGAGACTTATCCTTGCATAGTTTACCTGAATGTTTCCGATCAAGAGAGTGAAGAGTAATAACCCGCTAAGGACCATAACTATGCTGAAAACAACCTCAAGCCAGTTGCTTGTGGGCTCAAGATCGTTCCCAAATGTGCTGTAAAACGCAATCGCACAAAACAGGGTCAGTATAAAACACTTAAAAGGTTATTAAGCATTGAAACCTGAAACCAAGAAACTACCTGAGAGTCATGAGACCCCAGAAGATAGGGTAAAGTATCTTAACCGCAAGAGAGTTGCTGGAGATGACCGGAAGTGCCCAACCGTAGATACCATATCGGAATGGTCCGTTAGAGTCTAAGCACATAGGCTTCTTAACCACACTAGTGAGGTTTCCGGATAAGCATGGAAATCCAATTGTGCTAGTGGGTGAGACGAATTGGTAACAGACCTCCTCTTGGCAAGACAGACTCAGGTTACAGTTCGCGGTCCTCATGCATTGCTGTCTGATACAAGAAGCAACACGCTGTATTGCAAGAACATACCAGCATCCCCCAGCTACCTGTAACCACACAAAAAGATTCCATGAATAGACAAGCTTTAGTATCATTTTCTCAGCATGGAATTTGATATTTAGTTGTTGATTTTGTGCATAATCATTTTCTTAGCATGGACTTACATGAGAAGCGATGAAATATGCGATGAGGTTAAGAGCAAAACCCCACCAAATAGTTCCGAAAATGTAACCAGTGACCTTCTGCATCCTTCTCATCAAGCAGATGCAGTGATAAATCTTGGGGAGGAACTGGAACAAGAAGATCAGCAGAAGGATCGTCATTATCAGCTTAACCTTCTCTTCTCTAATCAGTTTTGGCACCACTAACCAAAACACAGCCTGCCAAAAAAACAACACTTTCAAATGATTCATGTGACACTAATAAGAAGTTTATGGTTATTTTAATAATATTGGAATAGTTTGAGGATTGTTCTGAAAACGTTTTTAACCTGAGGAACCGGGAGGATGACTATAACATCAAACCAGAAGCCAGTGAGGGAGCGTGCGTAGTGTGACGCGATGGCGCGTGGATCCCAAACGAGTTTCCCACACCCAACGACGAGTGACTCTCTCGAGACGTAAGCCAGCCTAAACTGAAGCCACACGTGCCAGAGGTGAAGAGCGTCGAGGCACGTGCGAACGACCGTCACAACAGCAGCGAACGCGCCGTCCATGTAAAGACACGCGGGTCCAGTAGTTCTCCCGATGGAGAGCGCGTAGAAGAAGAGCGGATCCACCGCCAAGGCCATCCCGCGAGCTAGAAGCAACGCGCGGTTCCATCTCTGCACGCGCTTGCTCCTGGGATCGAGAACTTCCCCGAACGGGCCCTTGAGACGTCTGAACCGGGCTCGAACCGGGTCGGGTGCGGATCCTTCCTGGATCGGGACTAGGGAGGACCCGGCTGAGGCGCGCCACTCCGGCGCGTTGGCTTGATCACAGCTTGTGGAGTGGAAGGCCGGTACGCCTACTTGAGTGCATGCGTAACACTCGCCGGAGCTCAGCACCGGCGTGTCGTCGCTGCTGCTCGATTCTCCAACGTTGTTTTCCGAGATTCCAGTTGTTTCCCGGCGTAGTTTCTGAGAAAACAGTCCAATCCACCTGAAAATCCGAATCGTGAATCACTAAACGAGCAGAAGAGACAAATCGATCTATGCATGGTGGCTTCAAAGGTATAAAACAGTTCAGAGAACGAAGGAATTTTCCGGGAAAACTGTTTCTCGAGAAAATAATACGTTCTCATAGAAAGCTTGTCACCGTTGAGTGAAGAAACAAAAATACATTTTCGAAATTACTGAACATTTAAACGAATAAATATAAAACTATACCTGAAGAGGAAGTTGGTGTGAGAGGGCATGATTGAAATAGAGGAACCACCATGGGAGAGACAGAAGATTTGCAGGTGGAGATTGGAGAGAGAGGTATTTGATAGATTGTATAGGGGAAGGGAGAGTGTGTGATACGTATGTCTCTGATAGGATTGGGTTTATTGTTAGGATCCGGTGCAATAGACTAAACCGAAGTTTCACCTAATTCGGAAACCGAACCGGATTTTGACGATGAGGGGTGAGTTGTCAAGTGTCAGAGATGTGTGTGGTTAGTAAAGAGGTAGCATTGGCCCACAACAGAGACACTGAACAAATTGGATTCCGTACAGATCATGAAGATTACAAGGGGACCCAATGTGGACCCGACCCATTTCAATTATTATAGAAGTTGAGTGTCTATTATAGTTGAATCATTCAAGTTTAGATCAGCCTTATCAAATGTACATGCTATAATCATTGAAGTTATTTCTTATTGCTCAATCATTGAAATTTAGATAAGCTTTAATCAAATTTACTTGCTATAATAGGACATCTTATAATTCTAATTTGAGGATATAGACGTGTAGTATGTGTACGTATAAATAATTTACTATCATACCATGAAGTAAAAACGGTTTCACAGACTTGATATTTTGCAATCAATTGTACAAAGAATATGCTTCATGATTCTATATTGATATTTGTCTCTATCATCATAATATAATCATTGATAGATTTTTTTGTTGTATGATAAATTGATACTTGTTTACTTATACGTAATGTACCTACCTATGGATTGACCACATGGGACGTAAGCCATATAACTAACACACACTCTGATATTAACGTTGTGAATAAAATAAATTATTTGATCATCAAAAAGTTAAAGGCAGAATAAACTATTGTAATGGTTGCAGAAAAAAAAAAGAAACATACTGCAAAATCTTCTCTCGTAGTTAGGCATTTTTTGGTTAACATCTTACAGATACCCACTTAATCTTGAAATTCTGAGAAAATGTGCTGCTTTATAATAATGCACCTTTGGGGACCTGTGGTATCAGCCACGTACTTGACAGTGAAGTTTCCACAAGGTGAGAGTCGTATAAAACCATACCATACGTTTATAGTTCGAGTCACGACCAATTTGAACGGATTACACCCATTTGAATGATAATGACATGGTCGAAATTTAAGTGAGAGGGATTAGTGGAATACACATGAATGGAGTGAAGGAGAAAAAGTATAATGGTAGAAGTTTCGGTCCGTAATCTTCGAAGTGTTCAGAATCAGAAGTTATTATAGATTGTGTTTTTAAATAGAGTTGAACTAGTGATCTTGATTAATGACTTTTAAGATCACTAGATCACCAACCACTTAATAATGCATATAGATTTTTGTCGACATATTTTAATAAATAAACAAACGCCTAATTTAGCAATAATATATTTCTAAAAAAATAATAGCGAAAATGTGGAATATTGTCTAATGTACTATTCGAGCATATTGCAAGAAGACAAGAAAACCATGTGCAATAACTCGTGTCTATTTTTTCTTTCTTTCATGTCCGCATGTAAGCTAAGGCCAAGACTAAAAAACTTAGGAGCCAAGTGGGCACAAGATTGCAAATAGAACGTGACATTATCTTATTCGATTGTATCTGGTTGGTCGACATTCCCTTCGAGAGACAAATTCCAACAAACAGAAACATTTAAATACCAATTTTGACCTTGTAGTTTTTGAACACGACATTTCTTTTGGCTTAGAGTTCGATACGCCAAGAAAAGCAAAGCTTTTTTTTTTCAAACTAAATATTTCACCTAAACTGCAGAAGCAACAGATGCATCATGTCTTTTTGGCAGATATACGGGGAAATGCCACACAAGCCTAAAACCACGATTAACCCGAATTCTTAGGATGAAATTCGTTAAGAACCGTTTTTAGTTTTTTTCTTAAATAAAAAATATAAAAATCGATTCTTAGCATAAATATATATATAAAAAAAAAGAAAAAAAAAGACAAAAAGTGTCAAACCCCAAATTAAAAGCATGGATTAATCATGCTCTAATAAATCAGGCCCAATATATAAGAGGTCACAGGAAAACTATATAACGTTACTATATATTGCATTTTCAGAGAATATGGATTTTGAGACATCAGCACAATAACTTATTAGCTTATGGTTTATATCTCACATTGAGATAAATGTTATCATTCTGTTCTGTCACAACCAACTCACTAGAAGCTATGTACTATAAAGTCCGAAACTTCTTGGGCTCCAAAAGGTGTCGTTTTTCAATTGCTCTGTTTTGAGAAAGCTTCTTCTTCCTCCTTCTCAGCATCTGCCGTTTCTGACGCAATCTTTTTGAATGTGAGCTTTTGCTGAGGTAACTGACCATTGGAGAACGCTGTGACCTCTGTATCGATCAGAATCCCATCTTCTTCCTTGAAATCTCCTCTCAAGATACCTTTGGCGAGCTCGTTTTCAATGTTCTGCTGTATCACACGCTTGACAGGTCTAGCTCCGTAGTTCGGATCATACCCGAGGCTTCCGAGAAGATCCACCGCCGCATCTGTGATCTCTATCTTCATTTTCCTATCCGCAATCCGCTTCTGCACACGAGCCAGCTGTGGAATATAACACAAAAAAGAGTGATTCAGTAAGGGCTTGAACAGCATAACCATGCTGGACACATTTATCCAGGAACTGAAAAACCGAATCAGATCCTATATCTCTAGAACCGAAAAACCGAATGAGAACGGGAGCCCAGAATTAAATGAATACCCGAATTTCTATAATATAGATTATATACTTGTAAATAATAACTATATTTAATTAAAATAATCAATTAATTTTAAAATATTAATTATAAACCAAAATACAGGAAAAAACTAATTACCAAAATACCTTTTTATCCAAATTATTCAAACTTTTATTTGAACTGAAAAGGCATACATACCTGTAACCGGACGATGCTGTTGATCTGCTCACGGTCAAGAGGCTGGAAAACAATATACTCATCAACCCTATTCATAAACTCAGGACGAAAGATCGATCTCGCAGCATCCATCACTCTCTGCTTAATCGTCTCATAACCAAGCTCACTCCCCTCATCATCCGCGTTGCTGTTCAAGATATACTGCGAGCCAACGTTCGAGGTCATGATAATAACCGTATTGGTGAAGCTCACCGTACGTCCCTGAGAGTCAGTAACCCTCCCATCGTCCAAGATCTGGAGAAACACGTTGAACACATCTCCATGAGCCTTCTCAATCTCGTCGAAGAGTATGACCGAGTATGGCCTTCTCCTAACCACTTCCGTCAACTGCCCTCCCTCCTCGTAGCCCACGTATCCGGGAGGAGCTCCGATGAGCCTGGAAACCGCGTGTTTCTCCATGTACTCGCTCATGTCGATCCTCACCAGAGCTTCCTCCGTGTTGAAGAGGTAAGAAGCGAGGGCCTTGGCCAGCTCGGTTTTGCCGACTCCCGTCGGTCCCATGAACATGAAGGAAGCTATCGGACGGCCCGGATCCGATAGGCCGGCTCTGGACCGTTGGATCGCTTCGGCTACGGCCGTGACTGCAGGGTTCTGACCTATTACTCGTCTATGCAGCTCCTCTTCCAAGTGTAGAAGCTTATCTCTATCGGACTGTTGAAGCTTCGACACAGGGATGCCAGTCCATTTGCTAACGATCTCTGCTATGTCGCTGCCTAACACCTCTTCTCTGAACATAGACTTGCCAGAGCTTAAGTACTCATTAAGCTCCTTCTCAGCTTCGTTTAACTGACGCTGTAAAGAGTTTAGGCTTCCGTATTTGAGCTCTGCTGCGCGGTTTAGATCGTATTCGCGCTCCGCTTGCTGGATCTCGAGGCTTACTCTGTCTATCTCCTCTTTGATGGATTGGAGACGGGACATGACGGACCTCTCGTGCTCCCACTGCTCGGTTAACTCCGCTTGCTTCTCCTTTAGTAAGACTAACTCCGTTTCGATCCGGTTTAGCCTCTCTCTTGAAGCTTTGTCTGTGTCGTTGGTAAGTGAGAGCCTCTCCATCTCGAGCTTGATCACCGCGCGGTCTAGCTCGTCGAGAGCTGTGGGTTTCGATGTGATTTCCATTTTCAGTTTGGCTGCTGCTTCATCAACCAAGTCAATTGCTGTAAAAAACAATTAACCAAATCAGTTAGATCATGTGATGATGAAATGGTAATAACAAAGTATTAACCTTTGTCAGGTAGGAACCGGCCACTGATGTAACGGTCAGAGAGGATGGCGGCTTCCACTAGAGCACTGTCTGAGATGCGAACTCCGTGATGGAGTTCGTACCTTTCTCTCAAACCGCGGAGGATCGAAACAGTGTCTTCCACGGTAGGTTGATCAACGTAAACCTGTTGAAACCTGCGTTCCAAGGCTGGATCTTTCTCTATATACTTTCTGTATTCGTCGAGCGTTGTTGCGCCTATACATCGTAGCTCGCCTCGACCTAGCATTGGTTTTAGTAGGTTACCAGCATCCATTGCCCCATTAGTCGCACCTGAAAGAAGGAAGATTCTTCAAAATCATTGCTGAATGTACAAATTGTTCTTATACAAACAAACGATGGTGCATACCTGCGCCAACAACTGTGTGGATCTCATCGATGAATAAGATGGTTTGGCCTTCTGAGTCTGTGACCTCCTTAAGTACAGCCTTTAGTCTATCTTCGAATTCTCCTCGATACTTTGCTCCAGCAATAAGTGCCCCCATATCAAGAGATATCAACTGCAAAGAGACCAGCAAACGATTGTAAGAAGAAAAGAAGATAAAACTTTGATGTTATAGTTGAATACCTTTCTGTTCATCAATGCTTGAGGCACATCTCCTTGCACAATCCTCTGAGCAAGCCTGTTTTAAAAGTAGTATATCTTGAGGCACATCTCCTTGCACAATCCTCTGAGCATCACATAAACATATGGTTTAAGTTTCTGAAGTTTAGTGTAGTGACAACTTACCCTTCTGAGATTGCGGTTTTACCAACACCTGGTTCACCGATCAACACAGGGTTATTCTTAGTCCTCCTTGAGAGAATCTGAATGCATCTACGGATCTCATCATCTCGTCCAATCACAGGATCAAGCTTTCCTTCTCTCGCCATCGCTGTCAAATCTTTACCATACTTCTCCAACGCCTCATACTTGCCTTCCGGATCTGTCAAAACATAAACACTCAAGTCTCTAGACTCTTACAAACTCTCAACGTCAAATGAAGTTACCAACCTTGGTCAATGACTGATTGTTTCCCTCTAATGGACTCAATAGCAGTTTTCAAACTCTTCTCAGATATCTGAAAATCCCTAAACAGCTGCTTCCCAAACCGCTTATCATCAACAAAAGCAAGAACCAAATGCTCAACAGAGACATAAGAGTCCCCCAAGTCTTTCTTATACTGTCTCGCCCTCTGAAACAACCCTTCCAAATCACGTCCAAGCATCGAACCAGCAGCTTCTCCATACACCTTCGGCTGGCGTTGAATGAACTTATCCGTAGCTTCAAGAACCTTGGTGTTATCCACACCGATCTTCGAAAAAATCCTGCGAGCTAAACCGTTCTTCTGCTCCAAAAGAGCTTTCATGAGATGCTCCGTCTCCACGATCTGTTGCTTGTTCTCTTTAGCCACGTCTGGTGAAGAGACTATCGACTGCCACGCCATCTCTGTGAACTCTTGCTGTGTAAGCTATACAATTCAAAGATCATGTGTTCGTTATCAGTTTCATCATTCTTACAGTAAGATAAAGCTTAAAGTTTGAGACTTTACCCTTCCATTAGAAGAAGCTTCGCATCGGACGACGAACGGTTGATGTTGAAGTCTTCGAGTGAGCCTCGCGCTCTGCTTTAGCTTCAGTGATTTGAAGGAAGTGGGCTTCGCCGGAAAAGCCACGGAAGGTTGGAGGTGAGAGAAAGAGGAAACCTTTCGGGAGTCTGATCCTACGCCGCCGACGATACTACTAAACGCCGCCGTAGCAGTCGTCTTAGCCGTCGCCATTTGCTCGGAGAAATTGAAAAACGGTGAACAGTTTAGAAAGGATGATGTACTACAACAGGGAGTTTAGCGCGAATTCGCTGAAACGGCGAGATGTTTACTTAAGAAATGAGGAAAGATTAACGCTTTTTGCTTGTGTTTTCGTGTAGTTTAGTGAGAAGCAGGAGAAAGTGGAAGGAGGAAATAATAAAGAAGGGAGTAGAAGATGCTAAACGACGCCGGAGGCTTCGTGAACCCTCGGGATGAGGTGCAGAACTACGCACTTTCTGACACGTGTTATTGCACGGAAATATAGAGTTTTCCGATGTGGAAACTAGAAATAATATGAGCCGTCCAAAAAAGAGCTGAAATAATATAGAAAATATATTTTCCCCAAACTTGGGCTAAAGAGGTCGGCCGGCCCAAGTACAACTGTAGCGGAAATCGGACAAAGTTAACCAGCCGCAGTTATGGAGCGTCGTTGTTGCACTCTCAAATATAGAGGTTGATTGTTGGGCTTTTTGCAGAATTGACCTATAACTTAAAGTCAAACACAAAACTAACCTCCTTTTTTTTGAAAATTAGTTTTGCTCTATTCATCCCACAAGTTCATATAATTTACGAAAATGCCATCAATTTTTTTTTTCTTTTTTTTTTCGAAAATGACATTTTTACTCTCTCACCCTCATCATCTTCAAGTAATTACAAGATTGTCATTGTCATCAATACCACAACCACCATGAACAACCAATTTGAAGCTCTTAATGCTCCCAAAATCGATTTACCCTTCTTCTTTTTCCATTCTTGTGAACTAAACACAACATATCTCTCACTTTCTCTCCACAATGAGCTAAAAAACTTTACTAGGCGTGTGAATCTGTACATAATCAGACATAACTTTTGCTAATCTCGAGACACTATACTGACGACAATCTCTATGCCCGTCTAGTAAGTTAGCAACATGAATTAGTCACTGATAACTAAGCCAATTCGTTAGCATAACTCATCAATAATTATACATAACTCAACCGAAACATTAATTTTAGTCACTGATAACTCAGCCAATTCGTTGTTATAACTCATGCATTTTTTATACATAACTAAGCCAAAATACGAATTAGTAACTGATATTTCATCCAATTCGTTGACATAACTCCAACCTTAACCTATGGATTCCTTTTCGATCCAGTCATCAAAATGTTGTGAGGTCTCTTCTTATGAGGTAGCCTTGGTGAATCCTTGTCTTGTGTTGGAGACTCATTGTATAAACTGAATTTATCATCTTCAGATAAGGCATCGTTCGATTCGTCGAACATATCAAAACGGCTTTTAAATTTGTCATCTTCTTCGTCAACTTCGTCTTCTCTGCCTACTTTGTTTCTCCGCCTTCCTTTTAACTAGCTCAATTTTATGTCTTTGTCGTCGCGAAAACAATAATTACCGGATTCATAAGATTTCAGAAATAGATGAATGAAAATAATAAAAATGAGAAAATAAAAGTAAATGAAGAAGATATTTCAAAATATCAGGTATGGGTATCAAAAGAAGAAGGTAGATGAAGAAGAAGAAGAAGAAAAAGATGATGATGAAGAAGAAGATGAAGATGAAGAACAAGACACGACGTCTTTAACATAAACCCTAATTTTGACTGTCGTAATATTAATAATGACTTGGAAAATAAATTTTGATGACATGGAAAATCGGTAAGGCAGCAACAAAACGAACTTATAACTCACCTTAATAAATCAGCCATAACTACAAATGTAAGTCATTCGCAGGGTGAATACTATATCATTAATTAATCTTTCGCTAATAAATCAGTAGAAACTAGACTGGAAAACATTAAGCCTGCTGTATTTTCAAATAACTTAGCCGTCAAATGAATGATATTCTAGTAATTAATCTTTTGCTAATAGGTCAGCTGTAATTAAGCTGAGTTTACTGTTAATCAAGCTCATTACGGCTGAAAATACGAAAACCAGCCATAATACCTCCAATAAGTCAGCTGTAGATTAAATAACTCAGCCAGCTCATGATCACTAAATCAGTCGGAGAAACAAAAATCAGCCATGTCTTATCTAAAAGCCTAGTGAAATTACAGCTCAGCCCCTTGTGACCAAACAAAAAAACAGAAGCCATTTTTATGAATATAGCCCTAGTAAATCGTCTGAGTCGTCTGAGATGTTGGAAGTCGTCTGGACGACTGAAGTGTAAGTCGTCTGGTACCGGTTTATTTTAAAAATAATTTATAAATCTTGTAAAAAAATATTTTGATGCGTGAAAAATAAAAATCAAGTAATTATAAACAGTTTTAAGTGATATAAATTAAGATATGATAAAATTGATTTGTTTTGAAGATAGATGAGTGGAAGTAGTGAATCATGAAATACTTTGGTTTAGGAGTTTGGCAAACATATGTTGTAGTATTGTATGTATTGTTAGGGTTAGATTTTGGAAAACTAAAATGTTTTTTTCAAAAATTAGTTTTCACCTATATGTGTTTATTTATGTGTATAGTAAACACTTTTCAAGTTTGATTTGATTTTATGAAGTCTTTAATTAGATAATTAAGTTTAGGGGTTATGTTTAGGGTGTGGACGACTTATATTTCAGTCGTCTGTTGAATAATTTACTCGGACGACGTATATTTCAGTCGTCCACATCGTACCGATCCTTTAATTTTACCAATGTACGTTTTAACCTAATCGGATCATTTTACTCGGACGACTTACATTTCAGTCGTCTGGTGAAGAAATTAAAACAGACGACTTACATGTAAGTCGTCCAGAAGAGTTTAATATTTTTAGCGGGAAATTAAATATTTTTAGCGGGAAACTAAAATAGAAGACTTTCCAGACGACTTACAAGTAAGTCGTCTGGTTTAAATTATTTATGCGGGAAAATAATTTTTTAAAAAAATTTTAGGCGGGAATATTTGGACGACTTACATGTCAGTCATCTGTTTTAATTTCTTCACCAGATGACTGAAATGTAAGTCGTCCGAGTAAATTATTCAACAGACGACTGAAATATAAGTCGTCCACACCCTAAACATAACCCCTAAACTTAATTATCTAATTAAAGACTTCATAAAATCAAATCAAACTTGAAAAGTGTTTACTATACACATAAATAAACACATATAGGTGATAACTAATTTTTGAAAAAAACATTTTAGTTTTCCAAAATCTAACTCTAACAATACATACAATACTACAACATATGTTTGCCAAACTCCTAAACCAAAGTATTTCATGATTCACTACTTCCACTCATCTATCTTCAAAACAAATCAATTTTATCATATCTTAATTTATATCACTTAAAACTGTTTATAATTACTTGATTTTTATTTTTCACGCATCAAAATATTTTTTTACAAGATTTATAAATTATTTTTAAAATAAACCGGTACCAGACGACTTACACTTCAGTCGTCCAGACGACTTCCAACATCTCAGACGACTCAGACGATTTACTAGGGCTATATTCGTAAAAATGGCTTCTGTTTTTTCGTTTGGTCACAAGGGGCTGAGCTGTAATTTCACTAGGCTTTTAGGTTAGTTTTGCATTTGATTCAAGTTTGGGTATAAGTTTGGGGTTAAAATCAAGTTGTGGGTTAGTTTTGGCAAAAACCCCTTGATTGTTTTGGTTTTTGAAGTAGTTTTTGACTTTTGTTTTTCTAAAAACTATTTTTTAGACGATCAAGCTTTTAAAGAAATAGATTTCTTATAATCTAGATAAACTAGTTTTCTTATAAATAACTGTTTTTTATAAAAAAAAAAACCAAAATGCAAGTTTTTATGGTTTCCTCCAAATCTAACGACAGTTTTTCAATTTTTTTTTTAAATTAAATTTTTGCTATATTTATGCTTTAATAACACGAAAACAAATAAAACAATAAATACTAAACAAATCAGATTTAATAAAAAGCATATGTTTAATAAGAAAATTTTTAAAACTTGTCAATAAAATTAACTTAAGTATTTAAATTTACTTTTATGTAGAGTTTACATGTTTTGTTAATAATATATTGGTATTATTTATTGATTTTTTGTATATATTCTTTTGGTAATTTAAGTTTGGTTTTTAAAATCAATCTATAAGTTAGAAAATTTTAAAATAAAAGATAACACTAATAAAAATAAGAAAAATAAAAATATTTTTAAAAAATAAAAATTTAGAAATAAAAAAAATCTAAAATCAAAAACCAAAATCCAAAATTTTATAGTTTGTTATTTAAAAAAATAACATGATCCAACTTACGTAAGTTTTTTTAACTAATCAACACATATTAATCGTGGATAATAACATTTTATTTTTTATTTTTCAGAATAAACATTTTACTATTATTAATATTTTTTATTTTTATTAATATTAAAAATAGAAACCAAAAACTAAAAACCAAAAACCAAATCTAGAACAGCCATTCATGTTTAAAAAAAAAAAAATCGACTGCAAAAACAAAAACCAAAGACTAAAAACTAAAATTTAAAAACTAAAATCTAAAAGCCACAACCTAAAAATCAAAATCTAAAGTTTAGATTGGCTAAATGTATATTGGCTTTTATTCCTGAGTTAGTATATAGTGAGTCGCTCGTGAAGGGCGTTATACACTATTCTACAGTAATTTTCTTAATTGTTTGACAGTTGAGTTTGTTCTAATGGTTGTTGGAACTTAGTTTTAATACATATGTTAAAACTGAAAATTGTTTGAATGAAAAATGTTTGTATTAAGATTATTGCTTCAATAGCACAAAATAGACAGAGTGGAGAAGTTTAACAAATTTGATAACCTTAGACAATTACATAGATTCAGAAAAATGTGAATTTATACTAAACCAAGGGCGTACACCAAGTTGAGTCAATGTAAACTCGGACTTGAGTTCGGTTTAGATAATGGTTAGGGTACGCGGATCATGATCCAACAACCTATATTGTTATATCAAAGTTTTATTTTATGTAATTGATCACTACATAAACAAGAATTTGATTATGAAAACAAACAAATCTTTTAGAGAATAAACTTGGTCAAAAGTCATTAACTCTTGTTAAGAATTAGTCTTGGTTGCCAAACTAAAAAAAAAGATTCTTTAATTTTTTGATTAATTTTGTGGTTAAAACCAAAATTTAATGCAGTATTTATTTTCACTAAGACCAAAAACGTTTTTGGCATTTTTTAAGCTATATAATGTTTCATCTGATTCCACTAACCATAATGGGAACAACAACAATCTTTTCCACTTCTTTTTATTTATTTTTCATTTATAACGAAGGTTTACTAGGTTTCTTATTCAAGTGATGTGAATAAAAGAAATATATAAAACTAATCGTGGTACAGCTGTCGCAGTACAGAACGTTTTTTTGAGTTAGTGACTCTGCAAAAACTCGTTTTCCAGTTCGTTTGACTCATGATATTTCTATAATTATTAAATGTTCCTTTTTTTTTTTTTTTTTTTTTTGTTCACTAGTTTATAATTATTCCGACTGTGAATTAAGGTCCTACAATGGTAACTTGGAGATCAGTTAATAATAACAGAAACGTATTAATACATATGTGGTACAATGTGGTTTCGTCGGTTACATTCTAGTTCACTATTTTTTTGATCAAATTTTTTTTTTTTTTTGATCAAAACATTCTAGTTCACTATTAAGAATCAGAATTACATTTGAAATCAAACCTCAAAAGCGATCAATAAAAACAAAAACAGACACATTTGTCATGTTTCAGATCATCTTTAGGGTTTCTGATAAGTTTAGGAATCCGAGCTTCTCTTTGAAACTCAAACCCCAACGTAATCAACCAAACCCACTTCAAATGTTACATGGAAAAATGGATTGACGAACTATTTTCCGCGAGAATTATTGTATAATGTCAAATGCCTTCTAAACTATTGTCTCAATTTTAAATGTGGGCGTTTGGGTTGGGTTTAGGTCTATTCGGGTTTTCGAGTTTTCGGGTTTAAATATTTCAGTCCGATTCAGAAATTTATAAATTTTGGTTCGGGTTTGACTCGAATTTTTTGTGGGTTCGATTTGGGGTTCGGATAACCCGTCTAAATTATTTTTAAAATTAGAAAATTCATATACACTTTAAACTTTTCAAAATCTAATAAATAAAAAATATATATCATATGATTCTGAATAATGTATGCTAAAATAACTTAAATTAACATGTAAATTGGTTAGGTTTGAATATTTGGATAGAGAATCATTAGATATTTCAATTTTTTTGGTGTTTTGAGTATAATTTAGGTATTTAGACATTTAATTTTAACTATTTGCATATATTTTCAAGTATTTTGGACTATTTCAAAATATCTTTTATGATTTGAATATTATTTTATATTAAATTTAAAGTAATAAAATTATTTAAATATATAAATTTGATTCGGATATATTTTGATACAGTGTTTGGTTATTTGAGGCATAATCCGTTGAATTTGGTTCTTTAGGATTGAGTCTGATTGGTAATGGTTGTAGATTTAGTTCTTTTGCTTTAGAATTTTAGCTGTAAAATTTTGACCGTAAGATTTTAGCTTTAAATTCTTTAAAAGCATGATTGGTGTACATCAGCTGTAGATTAATATACATGTATTTAACATAATATCAATATATATACAAAATTAAATGTTAAACTCATATTATTTTACTGAAAATTCTTAAACATTTAAATTAATAATATTTTAAATTTTCTAATAATCATTTTTCCTTGATAAAAAATTAATAGCAACGTTTACTCGAATATAATATTATCTTGTAATCGCTCCATATATTATCTCGAAACAGCCACTATTATTATTGCAAAATTTTTTTGCCATAGCTTAGAAATATTATAAAAATATATTAAATTTAGATATAAAAAAACTTAATAATAATGGATAAAATAGAACAGCATAATAAGATAGTGCAGAAAATATTATTAAATGAATTAAATAATTAATATCAAGTCAACAAAATAGTTCATGCAATAGGTTCATATGCTTAAACTAAAAACCAGTCCGTAATCAAATAGTTCTTGCAATAAGTTTATTATTTATTAGTATATTCTTTCTGTAAAAGTTAAATGAAATGTTACAATTTTTTGGAAAGCTAAAAAAAAATGAGCTGTGGACATTTGGCTTTCTAAAGCACTCTCACAGACGTTCATTTTCTAAATTGCTGTAGACATATGAATGTTAATAAAGCTTGATTGGTTTAGATTTTAGTGCTTTAGATTTAAAAATACTATGTACAGCACTCATAGATTTTACCAATCATCACCGATGTATATGGGATTGTCCCTTTTATTTATACCTATAAAGTCTGCCCACGTGGCTTTGATGATAATTAAAAATAAATACTATCAGATTGTCATTTACTAATCAAAGCGGCATGAGGAGGTGAAGCGATTCGCATTCCTCTTTTTTTTTTTTTTTTTTTTTTTTAAGACTGGATCAAGCTTGTTCACCGCGTCCAATCGGAACTGGAGGGTCCTGGCGGCCAAACGGAAATCATGTTAAATCCGCTGTGGCTGGGCCTCGAACTCGTGATGGCGGGCACTTCAGCCGAGGTTCCTATACCGCCAGACCACGAGGCCCGGTTTCGCATTCCTCTCTTCTCTCTTGTTAAAAGTCAGTCCGCGTCTCACTCTTTCGCTGTTCATTATTTTGATCATATACTGGTTTGATTTCATGGACTCTTTTCGTTTTCTCCAATAGTCAGTTTGTTTGATTTACAAATTAATTTGGATTTGCAGGAGTCACCATCAAGACCAATGGGGCATGAATCTAGAAAGTTCACTTGGGTGATTAAAAATTTCTCATCTTTGGAATCTGAGAAAATATACTCAGATCAATTCGTCAGCGGTGGCTCCAAATGGTAAGGACTTGTTCAGGTTCTTCTGTTTAAAGTTTAAAGTTTTAGGTTCAGGACATCAATAATAATTTTAGCATGCTTTCTGCATGTAGGCGTCTCATGGCCTTTCCCAAGGGACTTCGTAAGGATGATCAATTGTCCCTATTTTTGGTGGTTGCTGATGATAATTTGCCTTCTGGGTGGACAAGGCACGCAAAATTTTCCATTACGATAGTTAATCAAATTCCCGGAAATGCCTCTCGACAGCTAGGTGAATATTGTTTCTACTTTATGATGTTTTTTTCTTATCAAGCGGACAACCTGAAAGTTAAATGTTTTTTTTATTGTTGTTCCAGAATCTCAACACTTGTTTAATTGCGAGGAAACGGACTGGGGATTTTCATCCTTTATTCCCCTTAGTGAGCTTAATGCCAAAAATGCTGGGTTTATTGTTAATGAACAAGTCAATATTGATGTGGAGGTAGAGGTTCTTGAAGTTGTTGGCAAACTAGAAGTACCAGAAAAATCTGAAGAGGCAATCCCACCTCTGACTCTGACAAAGACAAAGCTGGATGATGGTTGTGATTGGGTAGATGTCAATGGGTTTCAAGTTCTTTCTTCACAAGTAAGAAACTAGGAAATACACACACTTTGTAATATATATATATTTTTACAGTACTCGATCCTTTTTTCACTTGCAGGTGAAACTCGTGAGCCGTATCTTTGAAAAACATTCTGACATTGCATTAGAATTCCGTGCAAAGAACCAACATCTGAGGAAAGCATGCATGACTGTCCTACTCTCCCTGATCGAAACACTCTGCCAGTCACCTCAGGAGCTTTCCAGCGAAGATCTGGTGGAAGCGCAGAATGCACTAGCACACGTGAAAGATGCGGGCTTTAAGGTGGATTGGTTGGAGAAGAAGCTCGAGGAAGTGAAGGAAAAGAAGGAGGAGGAGCAGACCGGTGAGGCTCGGATGCAAGAGTTAGAGGAAGAACTGAAGGACCTTAAGCAAAAGTGCTCAGAGATAGAAGCTTTGTTGGAGAAAGAGAAGGCAAAGGTGTCTGCCGCCAGAACTCATCTAACACTGGATGAGTTTTTCTAACTGGGGTCCTGCTTGCTGTGTTCTGGTCTGTTCGTTTCAATCTCTAGGATGTTTTAATTGTAATGCACCGAGTTTCAGTGGAAAACAATGTCTTTTTTTCCATGCCTTTGTGAACGGATAATTGCCTGTAAATAGTTTACTTAAAAAGTTTTACAGTTTTCTATATTTAGCTATCAAGATTCTAAGCTAAGTCCATTCTTTATGTGGTCACAGTTCATCAATGAAAACAAAAATCTTGATTGCTTAATATGAGTTGTTGTTTGTAACCTCTGGTTGCATGATAACATGCATTGTGGTGACAGCACCTGAGATGCTCGAAACCAATCTCCAGCCACGGCTTTGATTGCCCATTGTAATGGATCCCTGCAGCTTTCCTGATACTCTCTATGTTTGTCTGGTTCTTCTTCTTCTTCTTCTACCCGCGCTAATCAGTTTCCCGTCTTTCACTATCTTTAATTCTTTACCCCCTTCTCTGTTTCTCAACCTTTTAATATCCCATTTATTTTTTTGAATTATTATTAGCAAAGATACCAAATTCACTGTAAAAATTTGTAACTTTTCATCATCACAAAGCATTTGGATTTCTCCGTCGTTTATTGGTAGTAGTAACCCATCAACTTCAGCTCAAGTGATTACATTACAATTACAAATCACAGCAGCTTCAAATGACTATGCAGCTAACAAAGAAGATATTTTTCTAAAGAACCAGAAATTATATAAATAAGATAGATGTAGAGCAAAAGCAACAAAAGTGTTTATACATTGCTCTTCAACTATCAAACACTACCCCTTTTCTGGTCATATCACCCCCCTTCATATTTAACCAATACAAATCTAATATAATCCAATCTTTCTCATTCTTATAAAAGACTCACTAATTTTCATATTCTCTCTGAACGAATTTCAAAAAAGGGTACCTTCTATCCTACATAAAGAATGAATCTTTTTTATCTCTCCCTTTCTCTTATGCACCTGCAGCAGTAGCATCATCCCCTTCGCTCTGCAACAAGTATCTTATATGTATGTAGCAAACTAATATTTCTTAAATCTTTTTTAGAGTGAGTAAAACCTGCAGTGCTCTGCTCCTGTTTTTATCTCTTCTCTTCCTAATATCTTTCCTCTGTCTTTTACACCCGTAGTTACCTTCAATATAATCCCATCTGAAAGTTTCGTTTTTTCGCTACTCCAAGATGTGACAGTTCTTGATGAAATCATTCGAGTAGTTGACATATTTTGTCCAAAACGGCCGGAGATGCTCGAAACCAATCTCCAGCCACGGCTTTGATTGCCCATTGTAATGGATCACTGCAGCTTTCCTGATACTCTCTACGTTGGCCTGGCTCTGATAGCCTAAACCAAGCATATGCCATGACGAGTCTATAATATGGACGTGACCCTTAAACGCAATAAGAGCAGGAGGCAACGTTCCAAGCTTCCACATTGTCAGATTCGACTTCAGATTCTGCTCAAAAACCAAAAGCAAACACAGTAAGAGAGTGAGATAACAAAAAGAGCGCAAGGCTTCTTTGATTTACCTCTCTTAACCATGAGTGATACGTTTCTCTGATGTTCGTCTTTCTCCAAGCCTTTAGATCGAATACATTCATACCGTAAGCCCAAGCGCATTCCTCAGGATTCAAATGCTTTGCTATGTTCGGGTGAGAGAAATTGAAGTAGTTCCTTAACCTCTTTGACATCACACTTGCATCTTCACCCCTGCAAGTCTCCACTGCTCCGTTGACCTTACCACCAAGGTCAACATCCCAAAGCGGAGCCAAGTCTCTCTGAACAACTACATCATCGTCTAAGAACACCACCTTGTCCAAGTTCGGGAAAAGCTAAAATTCCAATTAAAAAAGAGATGAAATTAGCATATGAATGAATCACAACTGAAAAATTGAAACAAGAGATATAAAGATTCACCTCAGGTATATATATTCTAAGATGGTTGAGCAAAGATATGTATTTAGGACTTCTAGACTGCAACCTCGAAGCAAATCTTCTCGGAGTTGTTTCGCTGAGGTTTGCACCAGCGACATGACTCCCATGGTAATAGTTCATGAGACCGTTATGGCTCTCCAGAGCTTCCAGAACCGGAACATTCTCTCTCGTCAGCCAGTCAAACTGATGAACACCTCTAACTTCCACTATAGCAGGATCCACAGAGTTGAGCGCGAACCACGAATGCATACCGGCGTAGGTCTTCTTGTCTGTGATGATGTGGAAGACGATTCTCTCAGGGTTTGAAGATGACTGCACTGCGGAGGAGACCACGACCGATGCAGCCAGTATATTGTCGGTGGAGAGGATGAAATGGTGGTGAGCGTTATCCGAAAGGACAGGGAGACGCTCTGGTGAAGGTAGTTGACGACGAGCGTGAGCGTTGGAGGAGTATTCATCCGTCAGTCTTAGGGAGAGACAGTGTATGCCTTTGGGGATGGAGCTTGCTGCAAAGTGCTTGTTCGTTAGCTCTGCAAATTTAGTTTCCCTAATGTCCCGCTCGAACTTCTCCATCTGTTTCAAGGCAGAGAGATAAACACAATCACATAAAGATATTATCTGCTAATTTATATAGAGACAAAGCGTAGTACCATGGCTCGCAGGACAAGAGCAAATGTTTTGGGATCATAGTGGTTATTCTTGGTATCGGAAACAAGGTGATTAAAAGAATCTGGAAGCTTCAAACCATCTGGAATGGCTTGAGTGCTTGCTTCGTTAAGGATTTTATAAAAATCTCTAGCTAGTCTCTGCAGCAAGAGAGACATAATGGGAGTAAGAAAATACTACTAAATATTCAAGAAGATGAAAAAATAAGAGACTAAAGAAAAGCAACAACTCACCTCTGAATCATCTACCCTACCAAGAAGACGTGGACCTAACCGCCTCCCTAAACAATCTAAGAGTAAGAAGCAAAGCAGATCATTCAACTTCAGCAAATGAACATCATAAACCACATAACAAAGCATAGAACCGAGATACCTCAGACAGCATATAGAATAACAAAAAATTATTCAGCTCCACAATACAACAAAAATGAATTGATAGGAAAAAATGTAAGAAACAGATTATGAAAATTATATGTACAGCTCCTTGAGAAGCAAGATCCTACAAAATTTAACCAGTGGGGGACCTAACAAGAAAAATCCAAAAAACAAAAAAACAAAACTTGATTGACTTAAGCCCCATTCTAGTACGATCACAACAAGATGCTTGTGACAATGGACACTAAAAAGATGCAAACTTTTTTGTCAGCATGCTAAGGAAGATCCTAATCCAAAACAGAGGATCCTAAAAAGAGGTGATTTTTATTTTACCAATGGAGGAGCACTTGTTGGCACCTTCGAGGGTAACGAGAGCGGTGAGGATGAAGACGAAAGGCAACAAGAAGGCGAGGATCAAGATGGTGTGGAAGAGAGTTCGGTAAGAGATGTGGCGAGCTGCGACCTTGCTGCTCGAGATCGTGATGCTTCTCATGCTAGGCGATATGTGAAGCTGCATCATTGATCGTGCAGCCTCACCACCACCACCACGACGAAATCGAAAACCCTAATTCGTAGCAATCCCAAACACAACATCAGATCAGATTCCTCCTCCCGATTCTCGATCTAGCCTCCTTCTTCTCTGATTGGTTCCTTGTCGCCGTTCTTCTTCTTCCTTGTGGAATTCTCGTAGACCGCATTGGAGATTTCCCGATCACCAATCAAAATTTGAGATTCCCGCTCAATACGATAAATCGAAAATGGGTTTGCCACAAAGTCACGTCTTTTATACTGATTCGAATTCAAAGAGCTGAGGAAGAAGAAGAAACGAATGAAGAGAGGAATATCAAAGAGCTTTTGTTCTCAGTGATCTCTCGTTTTGCCGGTGGATATATAAAAAGAATAAAATAAAATAAAAATAAACTATACTTTATTTCAAGATCTATAATAATTAAGTGAGAGTATTAATGAATTGGTGTCTTAACCTTGAGTTTAGGGATTGTTTTGTAGAGTGCTAATTATACACTTGTCTGTCTCCACCTATATTTTCATTGCTAAGCAAAGAGTTTTGCTTTTCCATCTCTCCTCTTTTAAATGATTGATATATATTAACTAATTTTCCTATTCAAACTTAGTAGTAATGAAAATTGACAATTAAATTGCTTTTCCACCATACATGATAATTAGATATTTACTCCATCTTATCTTTTCCTAACGTCTTAAACCAGCACAGTACACCGCGTCCTCTGACATGAAAACTGGGCGTGTTATACAATTAATTTGATGTTATCTTAGCTAATTAATAGCTGGTAGGTCCAATTTCACCATAGGGGGGTTTTTCCTCAAAATTAGGTACAAAGTGCCGTACATTTCTCTGTGTCGTTTTCGTTGAACCTGAACATATTACAAAAAGTAGTGTTATTTAATTTCATTTTATATGCTCAATTATTTTCGACCGACACATTCTAGTATGACTTTTCAAATCGTCAAAAATTTTGACTCAAACCGGAATGCTGTGTGTTTTGACCTGAAATTCCTTAAGCAGGAGCAGTACTACACTTGTGTCTGTCCCAAGAGTATTTTTTTTCTTTATTTATGGATTCATCCTCTACTGATGGAACGTCTGATGACCACCTAGAGCTTTGATTAGACGAATATTTTGTTGCATAACCTGCGTTTGATGCTCAACGTTCCTCTTACAAGGTTCAGTACTAATCTCAGGAGCTGAATCAGAACACTCCATAGCTCCTTTTCCAAGCTCAGTTCTGTAAAACCTAGATTCAAAGTCACATCATTTTGGCAGTTTCAACTGACCTAAATTAGACTTGTTCCCCCAAGAAACTCGCGCTATTCTTTCCACGACGTTTCATCACCACCAACCACTCCTTTGGTTTTGGCTTCTTATCATACGTTTTTTTTTTTGACAAAAAAAATTAAACCCGAATCTATTAAAGACACAGACCTAACCACAGTGGAGGTACAACCCACGGATAGATCCTCTCCTGAGTATTCAAATGAGCAGAAAGCAATAACCCATATCCGTGTGGCTAGCGGGGTTCGAACCAGAGTTCGCCGTATTGGGTTTATTCCCTCAAGCGCCATTGGACTACCACCCGTGACCACTGAATTATCATACGTTTTTGGTTTTGGCCTTATTACCAAATACTTTTTTGGTTTTGGCCTTATTACCAAATATTATTTTTATTACCAAATATTATTTTTAAGACATGATATGCTTTGGTGCTTGTCGGTTTTGATTCTAAGGGTTTAGGGTTTTCAAGGATTTATTTTAAAAAAAAGATTTAGCTTATGTTTATGCTCATGTAGAAATGAATGTAATTTCCAACTGGAGAAAACTTTTTATAACATGTAATAATACTTGAAAAACTTACAATATATGATAACCCAAGGTACATAATTACCAACAGAAACCAAACCTAAAAATCTCTGTTGGATTTTCATAAGAATAACAGAACCGACAATTATTGTTCAAAACATATTAAAATGGAAAAAAAATTGTATGAAAAACATAATAATTCGGGGGAAAAAATGAAATAAAAAAAGCTAAGGAAGAGGTTTTGTTTGGTTTTGGTTTAGGCAAGAGCAGGCATATCCTTGAGCCACTGGTCCAACGGCTTACCAATAGAGTAAACAATAAACCCAATCTTCCTCAGCTTCTCAGCATCCACCACGTTCCTACCATCGAAAACAAACGCCGGCTTCTGCATATTATCAAAGATCTTCTCGTAATCGAGCTTCTTGAACTCGTCCCACTCGGTCAAAATGCAGATACCGTGAGCGTCTTTGGTCGCAGCGTACGCGTCCCAAGCGACCGAGACTTGCTTCACAGTGGTGGGGCTCATGGGCTGGAGATGAAGCGGGTGGTCCCAGTCGAATTTGTTCATGGTCAAGTCTCTCTGGATCTGCTCTTCAGTGACTTGCGGGTCGTAGATGCTGATACGAGCTTTGTCACCTAACAAGCCTTTGCAGACATCGATGGCTGGGGTCTCTCTCGTGTCTCCAGTGTCTTTCTTGAAGGCGAAACCGAGAACAGCGATCTTTTTGTTGGAGACGGTGTTGAACATCGAGGAGACGATGCGGTTAACGAATCTGGTTTTCTGGTAGTCGTTGATCTTGATGACTTGTTTCCAGTACTCAGCGACTTCAGGTAAGCCGTTGCATTCGCAGATGTAGACTAAGTTGAGGATGTCTTTCTGGAAACAAGAACCTCCAAAGCCAACACTCGAGTTCAAGAACTTGGGACCGATACGTGAGTCTTTACCGACAGCGTAAGAGACCTCCGTGACATTGGCGCCCGTTGCTTCACAGAGAGCTGACATCGCGTTAACCGACGAGATCCTCTGAGCTAAGAAGGCGTTAGCAGCGAGCTTGGAGAGCTCAGCGGACCAGAGATTTGTCGTGAGGATCCTCTCTTCAGGGACCCACTGGGAGTAAACGTCTTTCAAGGCTTTAACAGCTGCAAACCCTTCAGGCGTCTCGCGACCACCGATGAGGACACGGTCAGGCTTGAAGAGATCCTCAATGGCGGTTCCTTCAGCGAGAAACTCAGGGTTGGAGAGGATCTGAAACTTGATCCCTTTGCTGTTATGCGTAAGAATCTTCTCAATGGCCTCTGCGGTTTTCACCGGGACAGTCGATTTCTCGACAACGATCTTGTCGGAAACGGACACATCAGCGATCATACGAGCAGCGCTCTCCCAGTAAGTCAAGTCGGCAGCTTTGCCGGCTCCTAGACCGCGGGTCTTGGTGGGTGTGTTGACAGAGACAAAGACAATGTCAGCCTCTCTGACGTGCTTCTCAACGTCGGTGCTGAAGAAAAGGTTCTTCCCACGGCACTGCTTGACGACGTCGTCAAGACCAGGCTCGTAGATGGGGAGCTGGTCGCTGTTCCAGGCGGTGATCCTTGGGACGGAGATGTCAACGACGGCTACTTCAACGGATGGGCATTTTAGAGCAATGACTGCCATGGTTGGACCACCGACGTATCCAGCTCCAATGCAGCATATCTTCACCATTTTTTTTTTGCTTGTTTAAAACCTGAATTAAACATAAATAAACACCAAAAAAGTAAGAGATTAAATTCAATATATTACACAATATTAATGAACAAAAGGTCATTAGCAATTTGAATAACAGCTATAAACATTGACAAGTAGAATCCACAGTAAAAATCAAAACTTTAGGAAACCCAGATCCGGTTATGGAAAACCCAGATCCGGTTTAAGGAAAACCAGATGTACAAAAAAAATAGATTTACTTAAACATGATCCAATTAATATCAGAACAGTGATCAAACATTCATGATCATGCTTAACAATGAGCTCGAAATTCAACGAAAATGATAAACATAAAGCGAGAAATTCAAATCAAAATCTCAGATCTGGTACATGCAGCAAGAAATTAAAATTAAGTTACGTTTGCGGATCACCGACACAGATCGAACCCAAACACGGATCACAAAATTGGATCTCGAAAGCACGGATTAACCAGAGAGAAAGATACAATTGATCATTTTACCTTTGTGGCAAGCTAGTGGTATACAATAATCGAAGAAAACGGAGCTGGGGGAATCGCTGAATCTGGCGATGGAGAAGAAGAGCGGGGCGAGTAGGGAGTTTATATAGGTGTTGAGATTCCTAAAATGCCCTTGAAACCGTCAAAAGTGTAACGCGTTTTAAAAGTGTTTTCGGGTTACTTTAATTTAATTGCTTAATCAAAAAAATTAAATTAAGCTAATAACACTTTCAGTTAAAGATTAAATGTAAAAGGTTGCAAAGAAAACGATGGGGGTCTCACAATGTTTGGCAGGTGGTGTTCAAGTGTTAAAGACACGTTAAACATTTGACATACTACACCGTCAAGAGATTGGATCTCGACCAACTTTAATAGACTGTATTCTCGTATATGTCAACCAAAAATTTATCGCATACACGTATTCAGTTTATTAAATAGTAAATACTATGTATCCGTTTTTCTTTTCTTAGATTTTTTCTAGTATTTTAAAACATAAATGTACATTACACCAGTTCTTGTTGAGATTTCATGATGTTGTACTATAATTTATTGAAGGAGAGTACCCTTTTTTATTATTGCTAGTGTAGTGTAACCATACTAAACCAGATTTTTTCGTTAAAAATATTTTAATTTTAATTTATATGCATATATTTAACAAACTCAAAATACAAATGCAATATTAACTCATCTGTTTATATACAAAGAGAATTTGAATTGTAATATTATTTTAAAGCTAGATCTAGTTTGAATCCAAAATCAATACCAAACTGAACAAAATCTAATATGGCATCAATTAATCAGAGTGGAAGCTAAAAATAATAATAAATGTTTTAGCACTTTATTTTAGTTTATCTATCAAATTGATAAAACCAAAAATCATTAGATCCTAGTAAAAAACCGAAAATAATGCTAGATGATTAATGTTTTAAAGTTTACGTGTTAACATGAGGGATAGGTAATTGTCTCTCTAAGAAGAGACTAAATTATATTTTAGTGTTATAGATCGATTGGTTGTGTTTTTATTAACAGTTAGCTAAATCTTGTATTAAATATAAATATATATTATTTTATAAATATAATTTATTTAAAATTATGGAATTTTGTATAATAAAATGTTTAAAATGTTATTATACCATACATCTAGGCTAAATTTAAATTTTATAAAAGTTATAGTTGTATAACTAAATTTATTAGTTATGTTATTTTAAATAAATTATGATGTATTCTAGGGTTCTGATTTGAGAATAATGTCACTTATGTATTATTTTTAAATTGATGGTCATGTTTTTAGGCGTCTAGTAAAGTTTTTTTCCCAGTTAAATTGATCTGTGAATGCATTATTGAGTTTGTCTTGTCTAATATCCATATTTTGTATTAAAGAACTTTAGTTATTGGGTTATTAGTGGACTTTAACTTGATTGGATATATAAAAATTAAACGAAAGGTTAACTGAACTAAAAAAAAAAAAAAATGTACTTTTATTGTTTCTCTATCAGCCGACTAAACCTAATTTTTTTCTTTCTTTCACTATCTCATCCGGCCCGTATTCTTTTTTCATCACCTCACCTTCGTCTTCACCTCCTCACTGCATCTTCTTCATCACCTAATCTCCCTTTTCATCTCATCCATCTTCTTCGTTTAACCACCTCACCTTCTTCTTTACCACCTGATCCCATCTTCTTCTTCACCACCTAATCTCCCTTTTCATCTAATTATGCTTCGTCGTTCACTTTCCTCTTCTCTGTTTTACTTGATAAATTAGGATTTGATTCACGGTTCATCAACATAAAGTGACAGCATTTTATCTGTTTAGTTCAATTATATAGATATTTCTCAGTCTAAAAAAAAAAAACAGAAAACAGTTTAACTTAATCGATTTTTTCCAGATTTACCTAAATCGTAGGCTTAGATGTAATCTTTTGGAGTTTTTGACGCAAAAAAAGTTTGTTTAGATTTAAAAAAAAATGTTTGGATTACAGACGTGGTCTATCTCAGTTTTTTTGGTTGGAGAAAAGGGAGAATGGTGGACTTGGGATAAGAAAATAATTTCCAATAACTCATTTAATAAAAGCGGAAGGTCACTCGTGAAGCCCAAAAAAACAAATTAAAAATATGAAAAATCAGAGTTGGACACGTGTCACACTGAGAGGAATTGACTTAGTGATGTGGATTCACGAGGAGAGATAAACATTTCTTTATTATATAAAAGGGAGGATGGTGGACTTGCGCTTAGAAAATAATTTTCAATAACTCATTTAATAAAAGCGGAAGTCCACTCATGAAGCCCAAAAAAACAAATTAAAAAGATGAAAAAACATAATTGGACACATGTCACACTGAGAAGAATTGACTTAGTGACGTGGATTCACTAGGAGAGAGGAACATTTCTTTATTATATAAGATATGTTGCCTGTTGGGAACAAAATATTCATGGTCCCTTTTTCCTTTCAATCTAGTGTTCCGACCAACATAAATGCAACTACTTTAACTTAAAAGAACATTTATTATTCAGAGATTTTGCCAGCAATGGGGAAAGTATCTCTTTGTTAATTTCCACACAATATACAAAACTCTTATAATTTCCTACTACGTTTTGTACTGGTGTTAGCGGCAGATTATCAGAAAGATACATATTTGATCAAAAAAATTACAAAATCAGAAAGATACATGATAAACCCTGTTTGGTAAAGAATCGCAACGTCAGCTTCAAGCATTCAAAATAATGCCTAATTGTAAGTTTCTTGAGGCTTAAGGATGTGGAGAATAAATGGCAGCGACGTCCTCGTTTGACCAGGAAGGCAATTCCGATGAACACTGTTTTTTTTCAGCGTCACTAACATCACCGATAACACTCAGTAAAATAAGCGCATCGACACAAACTCAAAAAATGATGGCGTTAATTACCATATTTTCTTCCTGTTTTTAAGCCGCTGACGCTACCGCACTCGTCGAGAAAAAGAACATGCCTATACATCAAAACACCAGTAATAGTGTTAGTGTTTACTGAAAAAGGAAAATTCAAAAGGTTAAGGAATAACAATGCATGTGTATCTTTCTCTCAATTTACAACTTTACACGTATAGTTAATAAAGATACCCTTGTGTTAATTATTTTGTAGATACATAATACAACATTGTTTTATGTGTAGCCTTTTTTCAAAAAAAAAAAAACCATTGTTTTATGTGCGTCACTGTTCATTTGATAGTCTATGATATACTTCCCGAAGATTGGGTTGGTGTATCAATAATGTACGTCTTAATCTATTGTTATTAAAAACATTTTGTATCAGTACCTAAGTGATTATGCGGTGGAGTCTGCTGGACAAAACTTGATTGCACTTTGCTTAGAAACTCAGTCACACTTTTTGAAGTGCTTCTCAAGCTATTTAACACTAGTTTAATGAATAAAATATACCGAGAAGAGTGTGGTTGAAACATATGTAATATTAAATAAATCAAAATAAAAACCGAAACCAGATCTGAAAAAATGCGAATATAACACGGTTTGTGTACGTTGACCACCCAAAAAGCTGATTTCTATACAACTCAATAATATGGTTTGCCATGTTACCTTTGAGTTGGAATGCGGTCACATAGAACACCTTTCACTTTCAGCAATATGTACTCAATACAGTTTTTCTGTCAGCGACTCAGCGTACTCCATACCGTTATGTAATCAAATGTAGTAATTGCTAGATTTGATCAAAAAAAAAAAATAGTAATTGCTAGATATGGTAATTTTTAATATATTAAAAATTTACGAGTAATCTCATTATTAACACATTTTACAAAGTTGAATAGTTTGACTAACGCAGCACTAGTTCAAACGCAACGGTTGCAGTTGCGGGAGTTTGCGGATGCGGGTGATTGCGGTTTCTAGCGGTTCTAAGAGATTTGTACGACTGGTTCTGCGGTTAGAAATTGGCGTGTTTGTAGGATACTTATGACTGCGGTTAAATAATAAATTAACAATATTTACATTTTATATAATTATAAAATATAAAAAATCATAATATTATAATAAATATAAAAATTATATTTAGAAAGTTTTAGTTTTAAATTTAAAAAATTATAGAAAATATTTTATTTTAAAATTTTATAATATTAATTAAAATATAATAGATATATTTTAGTATTTTTATAATTCCAATTTTAATTTTTATTGAATATTTTTATTTTTGTATTTATATTATTTAAAAAAATTAATCTCCATGTAACCGCCCGCAACCGCAAACGATAGTTGAACCCAACTTTTGAATTTATGAGGTTTATAGCGATTTGAAGCTGTTTAAATCGGTTTGAGTGATTGTTGCAAAACACCAACAACCGCTACCAACCGCAAAAGCTGCGATTGCGGGTGGTAGCAAGGAAACCAGTCATACCCTAAATGTTCATTAATGCTTCTACATCAAAAAGTCTAGAGTTCAAACCCCAGAAAATCCAAATTATGCAGATTATGGAAAAGAAAAAAATGTTACAAGAGTCTTCGGCATGGTGCATAGCGTACCATCGGACATGGATCTCATAGGGCGGCTTGGAATGACGCAGTCAGACGTGTATTCTCATAAGGTGGTAGAATTGTCGGTTGTAGAATTGTCTATGTAATATTTTTCATCGTTGTAATAGCATAATTAACTAGACGTTAAAAAAACACATTTTACAAAATGATATCTTACAACAATTGTTTGTAGAATATTGTTGTATCGTAAAAGTATATGAACAAACATAAATATATCGTAGTTCACATTATTTTGAATAAAATTTAAGATATGATCATTTAAATAATAAATATTAATACATGAGGTTCGATTCCGGTTGACCACCAGAAAATTTACAAATAGCGGTATTTTTGGGACCCACAAATTAGTTGGTTGATTTTGGTTGCCGGACACGCCTATAAACTATTCATGTTTTAAGTCGAAATTAATAGTTACATCATGATGACTGTTATTTATGTGATCTTCTCCGGTGGATATTTCTAAATAAATACAGAATAAATAGTAAAATTAGAAAGCCAAATCAAGATCACCTCTAGCTTGATCCAACGTAGTGAAACCCCAGTCTTGGATTCACGCACCTTGGTTCGCTCAGACTGTACTTATTTCCAAAACCAGACCACCAAACTATAAATAATCAGAATAATGAACCTCTTTGCATACACATAGGCTTGACAGACAGTAGTTAGTAGAGGACCTACTTAGAACAAATGAGCTTATTAGTAAAAGCTGATACAATTGCTTCTTGTTATTTTCCTCTAACCATTGAAAATGTCGAGCAGGCATTCAACTGCACCACTGAGACCCCAAGTTTCAAATACCACAACACAAGATGATCAGATGTAGTTCATCTTCTTGGAGCGAAACTGGTTCCTGCATGAGCGATCTCTATTCTCTATTGTCAGTATCTTTGAAAAGCTTTGTTAATAATATGATCTACCACCCAAACAAATTAGAAATATTTCATATTTCTTTATAAAATTCGGTTTGCTCTGGTTAAGTTCTGGTTCAGAAAGATATAACTACTACCTTCCAGTATTTTTACCCAAAAAAAAAAACTAACTTCCAGTTTGAAATTGGATTAACTGCCATATAAGATGAGCTTCATAGAATACTAACAGGTGGGGCAAACCTACTTTTAAATTTCTGTGAAGAACAAAAATTCAACGGCTTCGTATTTGTTAATGCAAAATCCGCTTTGGAATGGGTATATTCTGGCTATTTCAACAGCCATTTAAAACATAAAACCCCTATACAAGGTCTTTCTACAAATAGTGTCCACCTTCAGAAAGGAAGAAAAAAGTATATACCCATATGGGCTTTTATGAAACGAAGGCAGATCTGATGGAAGCAAGTGCACCTTCTTAAAACTTGCGGAGGTACATGCCATTGATCAGTAACACATCGATCGATGGGGGTTTAGCTGAACACATACAGACATACTATATATAACACGGCACGTAAAAATGTATATAAGGGGTTATTCAAAGAAATAAGAGATACAGACAGTGAGGCACAAAGAAAGACACGAGTGAAATCATGAGAAAGTGAGGGTTGTCCCTACTAGTAACAACAACAAGTATTGACAAAGTTTGTTGAAAGTTAGTTAAATTGGTGTTCTTCGTAAGTATCGAAACCAGAACAAAAAAAATAGGAGAAATCAAATAAATAGTGTAAAAACCAAGCGTTCGTGGCTTGGTGGTAAAGCAGGTATAGCTGTACTGCCCGCCACGCGGGTTCGAGCCTTGGCCACAACGGATTTAACATCCCTTCCGTTGCGGCGCTGGACCCTCTACGGGAGATAGTTGGGAATGTGGCTGCCTAGATACCAAAAAAAAAAAAAAAAAAGTGTAAAAACATCTCTCTCTCTATACCATCTCAATAGTGTAAAAACATACTATTAAAAAAAAAAAAAAAAAAAATAGGAGAAATCAATAGTGTAAAACATCTCTCTCTACCATCTCTTCTTCGTCGTGCTTCCTCGGTTACATCGTCAAACTGCATTTTCATCCTATCTCAACAATGGCGTCATTGTCGGTTCCTTACGCCAAGATCTCTGCTCCTAACCGGCGGGTCGAATCTATTCCTGGGATCCGAAGGCAGCCTCAACCCAGTGGGATCTCTTTTCACGTCTCCCATGTATCTCAGGTTTCTTTCTTCTGCTTCTCTCCTCTATCCCTGTAATAAAGTGTCAAGCTTTCTCTACGAGATGTGACACTCATGTTGAACTATGGAACTTTAAAGTCGTCCTTCTTCTGTATCGAATGGAATAATGTGATGTGACACTCTTGCTTCATAACTCATGTATTCATTTCCTACACATATTTTATACTACAAGGACGGTCAAGTTGCTGTCTTAGTATACACTGATTCATAATCCTCTGTTTCCTTCGTCTTTCAACAGACTCAATCTACAATCTGGAGGTTGCGTGCCACAACCAATGAGGTAAAAGCTTTCTTGCACAGCTAATATAGTACGATGTAACCTTCTTGTTACTCACTCATTTTCGACTTTTTTTTTCAAACCCGAAGGTTGTGTCTAATTCTACACCAGTGACTAACGGTGGATGTTTGAACGGAAACGTCAAGACCAATGTTCCTCCTGAACCCGCCGCCGAGCTCTCTGACTTTATGTCTAAAGTCTCTGGTCTTCTTAAGTATGTCATGTTCCCTTGCCAATCCTTTTAGTTTTGTTTCTCTACACAGAACTAATCAAACTTTTGTTTTGTTATGTTATTAAGGCTTGTGGATTCAAGAGATATAGTGGAACTTGAGTTGAAGCAGCTCGACTGTGAGATTGTTATTCGGAAGAAGGAAGCCTTACCGCAGCAACCAGCTCCAGTTTATCACTCGATGATGCCTCCTCCTCCAATGGCAGGCCTTCCAATGCCTCCATCTCCACCAGTGTCTCCTCCTGCTCCCTCCTCAGCGAATACAGCAACCGCACCATCCTCTTCTCATTCTCCACTGAAGAGTCCTATGGCTGGTACTTTCTACAGGTCTCCTGGACCCGGTGAACCTCCTTTTGTCAAGGTACAAGAAGATGCCAAAAAAAAGAGAGAGAGAGAGAGAGAAAATCATCTGAATGAAATGTAATTGAACATTTCAAGTGAGTCCGGTATGTTTTACGCAATGTGCAGGTCGGAGATAAAGTGCAGAAGGGTCAAGTTGTTTGCATTATCGAAGCTATGAAACTGATGAATGAGATTGAGGTGTGATTTTTTTTATAACAACAGTACATTGTCAATATATTTGGGGGTTATATGTGTTTGTGTAACATGTGAAGAAGATGTGTGTTGAAAACAGGCTGAGAAGTCAGGAACCATCACTGAATTACTGGCTGAAGATGGAAAACCCGTCAGCGTTGATACGGTAACCACTAATCTTTCTCTCTCTCCCCCTCTCCCGTATATTATATGGATTGGTTTTGAGATCATTAACTTGTGCTCAATACTATAATAAACTGTGCAGCCTCTGTTTACCATCGTTCCTTGAAATGAAGAAGCTGTCATTTTGAGCTGCTTCAGAACATCATCAAACTCCTGCTTATACCGACGTGCTGACAATCGTTAAAAGTAATCATCTCGGTCAGGTTGGTTCGGGTTCGGCTATTTATATTTTTTTTTTTTCTCTCAACTTTCTGAACTCACTTTCTTTTGAGAATCAGGTAACATATCAGTTATGCATGTCTTTCGAACAAATCAGACAAATTAATAGTATGCTGTACTATGAATTTGCCTATTAGGTGAGAAAAATGTCTGTCTGTCCATTAAAAGCTCGATCAATTATGGGATATCCCATCTATTAATATATAGTCTGGTCAAACGCAACCAGTGTATATACGCAGTCTCACCTAAGAGGCTACGAAGATTCAGTAAGCAAAACCGAAACAACAAACCCACCAAAAACTACAGCAGAGTTCTAAAAATTATAATTACCAACAAGCTGTAATAACTCCAGAAGATAAATAAAGCTAACAAGTTGATAGACAATGACGCCATTTCCTAAACAATGAGAAAGGGGCAAGGGGTACAAATCAATAGTGAATACTGAATGCCATCCAAAAGCAAACTGACAAAATACCTATTCTAATATTCTTCTACTTCAATTTCTTTTCTCTTTTTCATCCTAACAAAAGGTTATACAACGTGCGTACCAATTCGTTCCTGGCTTCCTAATTTTGTAAGAAATCATACTGTACATTGGGGTTATGACTTATGAGAGCCTAAAATAATATCGCCAATTCTGATTCTCTTTTTCGTTGCTGCTGTATATATAGTAGTGATCTAAAACAGGAGCCAGTGCCGTCTGACATTACCTTCTGTTGCTATTTCTGGTACTGTAGTTTAGTCTCCGAGCAGTCATACCACTGCTTCCTCCTCCATTCCAGCCTCTGTCACCATCGTCGTCATCATCATCGTCCTCATTGTAGGCCACTGCTTTCTTAGCAGATCTTGAGCTTTTTCTTGGCGTTGGGCGTTTTCTCTTGACGTTTGATGAATAAATGGTGTAGTCAAGTGTATCTTCTCTCATCGCGTTCTTAAACTCCTGCAATAGAGAAGTTGAATGCAACAAAATGATCATTTCTTTACCCATGGATCTAAGATTCTAGAGGGGAGGACAAAAATTCTAGGGCGGCTTTTTACCTGATATCTCAGAACCAAGTCTTGATATGTTGAAGGTAAGTCAGTGCGAGTTTTGCTGAGGTCAAAGGCAATGTTCTGTTTAGACAGAGGATCTCCTGGCTTCAATGGTTCCGTTGGAGAATAGGCCTGAGAACACAATCACGTTTTCGTGTTCAGCTTAAAGAAAAAGGAAAGCAAAAAAAGGTATTCAAGTTCGAAAGAAAGAATCGTACTTGGCACCGGTCATCATTTAAGCTGTACGTGACTTTTAAGTATCTCTTGAGCTTCAAAAGAAGCTGTAAAGCTATAGCTGATAAGCAATCAACCTGAAAGAGCACCAAAAGAGAAACTGCCATGAGACTAAAAACGCCATATATTTATAAAAACAAGTAACGATCATATTAAGAGGTGCTCAAATTGGATAAATCATATGTAATGGAACTTGGCCGATCTGCAGCCAACCCCAAAAAAAAATGTTGTAAAGAATCTATCTCCACAAATTGAAACATTTTAAAAACAATTTGAGTATATATTTGATTAAAATCAAACCATAGCCTGAGCTGTGCAAGACCCGGTTTACATTAGTTTAATCTTCCTACCGAAGAGGTGAAAGTTTCAGACCCAACTCTAACACCCTAGGAATCAGAGGAGAATAAAGTATGAAGAAGTACCTTAATTTTCTGCAGATCATCGGTGGACAATGCAGGCGGATCAGATGAGGTCATTTCGTTCACATTTGCTTCTCCATTGTGGGTTTGATATGAATTAAACTGATCCCTCGGATCTTGGTATACTATTCCATTGAGATCAATTGGAGCTGGATGACCATCCGAATTCCAATGCGTTTGTTCTTCTTGCATTTTTGTGTTTAGGTCCATCATGTGAATCTGTCCAAGAATCGGATCTTGTTGGTATGTTCCATTTCCATGCTGAGGCTTTGCAGAATCTTTGTGTAACAAAGCCTTCAAATTTGACTCGATTGCACCAGCGCGGATTTGTATAACTCGGTTTATGGAATATACAAGATAGAGTGGCTCATCAGGTGTTGTGAATGGAAGTAACGCAAGGGTTTCAGTGCAATACCTGTTAAGAGAGACAGAAAAGTTAGTGCTTATTTTACCTAAGAGAGACTATATAGTTTTTTTTGTAGCAGCGAAAACTCACATCAGAAAGGATATCACTGAGCCACTCCAGGTTGGATTATCAAACTTGCGAACAATAGATGTCATAAACTTGTTCCGAGAAATCCGGTTTCCACGGATAAGCTTGTAGATCCTAGAGACTCCAAGTCTAGCTTGTGTGAGAGTGGTATTATGATCATTTTTTCCCGACATGTTTGTTGAACCCTTCTGCTGAAGATTTTGATTTGATTCTGAAGAGACCTGGCTTATCGATTGCATGAAGATGAACGACATTTGAAGTCCGTCACCGAGACGGCTTTCAAAAAATGCCGGATACCTGATGAAAATGTCGAGGTGTGTTAGTGAGCCAATTATTGGTGAGCGAATAATGTAAAATTTTGTAAAATACAATAAGAGGATTACTTCTCATGCATATTCATTAGTAAATGATGGGCCAGCTTCTGGTTAGCCTCGAGAGGATCTGTCTCAAGGGCAATCAAATAAGGAACACATGTAATAGGATGAACAAGACCTTGACGTAGCACAACTTCCACTATCTGCGGGAGAATATCTCTCATTAATTTACAGTAGAACAAAGAGACATGAGCAAAGATTATATAATATAAAAAAGCAAACCTTGAGAGCAATCTGGCGAATTTGATCATCAAAGTCCAAGCATCTACCTAATATCTTATCCCAATACAACTGCACAATGCCTCCGCAAATGTTGGTGTCACCTGCACCAGCGGCCACAGGTACAGTATGTCCACCTTGCTCAATTGGGTTAACCGTGATATCACCAGCTTTATCGGATCCCAATTGTTTTTCCGCATCAAGAAGGTAATCATACATGTTTTGCAATGCTTGCATCTGGAATGAGCATTAAAATAAAAGGATGTAAGCATATGCATGCCTAAAACAAATGTATGCCATAGTAACTGAAAACACACAAATAGATGGGCGATATTTACCTTCATACGCCCGTTTGCTTCATCTGATAATGTACTCTCGATTATCTTTCCAATGTCGTCTTCCAACATGTACTCAGGCCGCGCAATTAGAATAAAACCTAGAGCCTACATGAGTTTGGGGTCACCATTATTCTAGCATAATGCAATATTGAGAATGTACAAGACACTAGCACAGTATGTACTATACCTGCAGAGACCTGACTTTCAACGAAAAATCTTCCACGCGGAGATGTCGTTTGAACAAACTGAGACAGCCGGAGAGATTAAATTTCCTGCCACCTGAGGTGCTAATAAGAGAGTTTCCATGGCGAATAAGCAAGCCAAGACAAAAAAGGGACCGCCCAGCAATCTGCGTTAGCAAGAAATTGTTCACCATTTAGCTTCAAGGTAACCCGTTGCTGGACATTGTAAAGAATAACAGTCATCACAACTCAAACGACACTCGCCCTCAGGTGGGATATATGTAAACATTGAATATTACCATCTTAGGCAGTAAAACCACAATGAAGATCAACATCAGCAAAAGAATAATGATCTTATAAAAGCAAGAGCAAAACGACATCACCTGTCTCTGCTTAACTATAAACAAGATACCAGTCCAACTAGAATAAAAAAAGGCCCAAATTAAAGTACAGATGCAACTTGATTTACGCACACAAACGCAAGCTACAACAGTACAATATACCGACCCCAGAAAAAAACCACTTGTAAAATCATGGGCATGAAACAAGAGTAAAACAAGACTTAAAATGTTGAACCACAATAAAATTCTAGTGCATGATCTTTTCAAGGAAAACTCACCTGGTTGTTATCAGACCCATGGGCCTCCAGCCGCTTTAAAAAGAACTGAAGAAGATGCTCCACTACACTAACACCTTTTCCCGACAATTTACTCACAGAACAAAGACACCTGCGAATTTGAAGGGTAGCACTAATCAGATAGAAGGTAGTATCCTTAAAAAACAGATGAGTGGTGTTTCTTGACTGCATATTCCATGTAGATACGTGATCGTCCAAATAAAAATGAACGTATGTGAAAGCCAAAAACGATCTATAGAGCCAGGAATGAGGGTTGCTGAGTAATAAAGGGTACCTAACGCATGCATGAACAACCGTTAGAAATGAATGCCGAACAATCATATGCTTTAGATCTTGCTCCAGATCTTCTGTGACACTAAAAGGAAGCTTGCGGATCAAGGGTAGAACAGAATCGATAATGAAAATAATACTCTCTAGTAACTGTGCTCCTATTCTACTATCAACCTGCAACAAACACATGACGAATTGGAGGTTAGCAACATTTAAAAGCTTGAGATACTATTACGGACACACCTTTCACACATGATTTCTTCTCAGGATAACTACCACCATTTTTCAAAGAAAACAAGCATAGCGAAGCTCATAACAGAATCATTTATTTACAAGAATCTTAATCATAGTGGCCATATATAACCTGACTCTTCAAATACGGCTGTAGGGTAATAACAAACTTCGTAGGGTCTGAAGCCGGTGTACACAGCCCAGGATCCACCAGACAGAAAGCATGCAAAGCAAGTACATAAGGAAGCACTTGCACGTCTCCCTCTCCACGGCTCAGTTCTTCTACCTGGCAGAATAAAGGATGTTAGATTTTGGTATTTGACCAACCCAGCAATGCACAGACAAGAAGCATCAATGTTGACCTGTAATATATTTTCCAGTAAGCACTTGCACATCATCTCGCAGCGCCGGCGTACCGATGCAAGAGCAACTGGGTTGATACCAGCAGCTTTGGTTGCTTGAGGGAAAAAATCAAGGGCCAGGGCACGCTTAATAATTGTTACAAGAAGCTGGTGATTCGGGGTCTTCCTTAACAACCCCACCATTTGCTTAGTTTTCGTTTCCACTTCCACTGGAATGGAGCTAGCATCACTAGCAAACTGAGTATGATGCCCTGGAGGTTCCTCAAACCAGAATTCATAGAAAGTTTTGCACACAAGATCCTGCGGATAATTTTTTTTTTGTAGTATAGATCTTGTAAGGCCAAGAAAGATCAAACAGCAATGCATACTGAAATACAAAGATTACCTGGATACTAGACTCATCATCACTGATACGAGATAATATCTCGGTACATGCACTTGTAAATTCAGAGAAGTTGGGATTTGAAGTACACATGTCACGTATTATCTTGATGGCTCGTTTTCGAACACTCACTCCAGTATCCTTAATCCTTTCAGCTACCTTCTCAAAATACTGCAAAAAAAATTTCCTTAGGTCCGCAAAGACACAAAAAAATTTCGTTATATAACCATAACGATACGGGAAAAGGGTCAATTTACCTTTAAACCAACATCAGGATGTGATGCAATATGCCTACCAACAAGTTCCAGTGCTGCTTCTCTAACAGATATTGCAGAATCACAAAACCTTCCTTCAACAGCCAACTGAACACGCTTATCACACAATACCTCTGGATCAGCTTCAACAATTATACTAACCTGTTATGGTCAATATGAGAATGTATTATCATTGCAAGAAGAGCATAACTACATTCTGGTTTTACCCACAAACAGAGATAATTATGTGTTTCAAAACTTTGCTCACTTACTGCTCGCATAGCTTTGGCCCTAATAATGGGAGAGTTCTCTCTTAAACTAGCCTATAAAAATAACACAGTTAGAGGAAAGAGAGAATAAAAAGGTAAAAAAAGATACATACTAAACCTTTCACTAACCAGGAGCATGTGTAGAATCTTATCAAATCCTCTGGAAAAAGAACTGTTTAGTCCAAGAGCTAAAGTAATTTTCTTAATAGCATCTCTTGTCAAGAACGAAGTAGTTGCTCCAGAGTTACGGATTATTGACTTCGCTTTCAGTCTGGCAATGAAATATTTGAATTTCTGCTGAGATTTTGGGACATCTTTATACCAAAGGCAAAGATAAAACCTGCACAAAGTACATTCCATATAAGACCTACCTAAATTGCAAAATCCGCATGACAGGAGTCAGGAACAAACCAGCAAATGAAAGTATGCACATCATCAGCAGATCCAGCATCCTGAAGGTAATTCAAGAGCATCTGTTGCGCCACTTCTGTCTGTGTAACCACATTTGGATCTTCTTCTGACTCCAAATTTCCAGTGCCCTTGGTGTCAGTCTTGCAGTAAGACTGCAGTACAAGAAGTTGCCTCTTGCTTATGCAAAATGGGCAATGCCAATTTCGACTTGGAATGTCTAGTTCCTTTAAGCCCAAACAGTCTGCATGAAATCGCCTTTGACAAATTTGACAGCCTAATAAGTTCCCAGCCCTTTTACCTAAACAGAGAGCGCAATCTTTTGTAACAGATTGGTCAAGTTTGGTTTCAGTATCTGATTCTAGTAGCGCCCAGAATCTGTCTCCACTGCAGAGGACAGAATCCTGTTTCAACCTTGCAGCAATTGTACCTAGCAAGTCGATGGCCATTGACCGGGCAGAGACATCTTTTGATTTCAACCCTCCATTATGCAGAAGTATGACGCAGAGAACCTGCAAGAGTTAACCTGTCAGAGTGGAAAAAAACATTGACTAATTAAAACAAACACAGTAACAAACTACGTTTACCTCAAGAATCGGAGACACTGATGGATATTCAGGAAGATTCAATGCTGTCAGTAAATCATTAACAAGGTTCTCAATCATCACTTTTATCTCAGAGGCATCTTGAGCCTTTGCACTGGCAAATCGTTCAAGGACACGAGTCCAGAAAAGGCAACATGTTTCTGTAACCGCCTCATGACATTTAGTTAGGTAGCCATCATCAACGGGCGTCTCCATTATGGAGTTTGCACATGAAGCCTGTCTCAGTGTTTCAGGAAGGCTTGTGCTGTTGTGAACCAACTGAATGAGCAAAGCCGTTACCATTTGAATCTGCTTCTGTTCTTCATCAGGGAGAAGATACGTTCTCAGCACTCGTCTCGAGGAAGGTAACTTCCATAGCAATTGAGATAACTCATCTATCACATACGTTCGGTGTTGAGCGTATGAATTATATATCTGCATTAAAGTCGAAATTTAACAAAATTTCAAGAAAATCCTGACAAGAAGACACTGATATAAAAAAACGAAAACACAACAAAGATGTGGATTAAGTTTAAAGTCTTACACCACCGATTAAACTAATTGCTTTAAGTTGCAGAAGTTGGATATTTTCCACCAAAAATGTTGTAGTACTTGTCTTCAACAGTTGTAAAATGCAACTGTCAGACAACCTTTCTACGAACAATAGGTCCTTGAGTAAGCCAAGAATAGTGCAAAGTTTCTGTAATGCAGTATTCACTGCTCCAGAGATCCTACGGAACAGAGATATCAGATGGGAAAATAATATCACAAAATTTTGGGTACAAATCAGTAAACCTGTTCACTCCCGACTTCTTCATTTTGCCACTTTTTCCCGTTCGTCGCCTTTTACTGGCTGAGCTCATGTCAGGATCGAGATCATCATCATCATCACCTAGGAAAGCATGTGGCATATATCCATATGTCAGATTATTGTAATTAGAACATAACTTGTGCAGTCCAAAGGGGTAATCTCTGAGCTTACAGACAAAGATAAAACTAAAGTTCTAGATATAGGGAATCACATGCCATGCACTATACAGAATATGTACAACACACCCAACTTCCAAAGTAAATCGGAAAACAACCTTCAAATGCCACATTATCTGCCGGTTTACTTGCGCTGCGGTAAGATGGATCATAAGCAGACATAACAGCCATCATTTGGTGCCTAGAAAACTCCAGAATTCTCTCAATTACCTGATTGATACAAATTACAAAAATAAAAAAAAAATTGAGTCAGTTAAAATGGTGAAATGGTGGCAGTATGCACAGACGTATAAACGTAAACAGATTACAGGGAAAACAAGACCTAAGAAGCAATCACCTCTTCCTTGTAGAGTTGCTTTGGCATATCACTGTTTGCCATCACTGCAAGCGATGCATGGATGGACTCAAGGGCACCAAGAACCAACCCCACTGAATCTGAATCTGACTGAAATGTTTTTGCACCAGGAAGTGTTAGCTGAAAAGAAAAAGACATATTTGCCATTTTCATAATACTAAACGTTAACACACAGTAAAAAGAGCTCATCATTAAGCATTCTTGCAAGTCCAAGAGAATATAATTCAAACAGAGAAAAAACAACTATGATTAATAGCTAAACTGTGACGATAAAATAGTCCATGCGTCGAGCGGAACATGAAAACAATCCCACATAAAGCAAGAGAGAGACGCAAATAGAAAATTACTCACATGCTCACTATTAATGGACAAGCCTTCTGCCCTATGTATCTGATGATCCAGAGTGTGCAATAACCTCGACAGAATATCAACAGGTACCATATGCAGAAGCATTTTTGACCTTATAGTCATCAACTCAGTCACAAGAACACGAATTTCATCAACAGGCACGACTGACCACTCTGCTCCATCCCTATCATCACCAGGGACTTCAGCTCTGCCACAGAACTCCTCCACCATCTCACAAAAGCTTTTAACGATGGACTCTAAATAATCATTCGCAAACTACTATTATTTCGTGGGTAGGGGGGAAACTGCAAAGAGAAAAAGAAAAAGGACAGACAGACCGACCTTGAAGCACGGATGAATCTGGCTGAACTGAAGACGCACCAGGGCCAGCGCCATCTTTACGTTTCTTCTTGCCCTTTGACTTCTTCGAAGCAGAAGATTCCTGCAATTTATTCAGTTATGTCCACGGCACATAATATACTTATAGAAGAAGATTGTGGTAATAGTCTTACATTCATGGTGACCGTTTCAGGTCGAGAATCAAGAGTTGAAATATCATCTCTTGGTGACTGGTTTATCGAAGGTTTGGAATGCCAACTATGATCTTCAACATGATTTGATCGTAATACCCTTTTCACAGGCTCGGGATTGATGCTCCTACCTAAATGATGATCAGCCTGTCGTTGAATCTTGACAGGAACACTTGGCTCAGAACTTCTATGCTGACGCTCTTCATCGGTACAGACTGGTTCGCAGGTCGGGCCTGATAAACTTAAAAGTTGTAGTAAATAATAAACACAAAGATATAAAATCTATCACACACTGGCGCAATAACAAGTAAACAAACAATCATTAAAGCTCAGAAGTCAGCACAAGTGGAGCCTAGCATAGAGGTTTACTACTATCTGAATGGGGTGAAAAGGGAAGGAAGACACTGCTAGTATCAAGCATTAAAGGCATCTTCTTAAATCTCAACTAAATAATCTAATACTTAAAAGGTTTCTCTCCCTAAAGACTTCCAATATTTTCCTCAAAATTTGTAGCACTCTCCACACTATATAACCAAAAAGGAAAAAAAAAATGAGAAGGATTAATTTACCAGGGGTGGCATACTCAAATGCTCCAGGATTGCATCGTAGAACTTGGTCATATAACTGCAAAGGCTCCGCAGAATTACAGTTCAGCGCTCTAGCCTCGTTTCTAAGATCCCTGCAAAGATTAAATCAGAAAGCAATAAGTTGATGCCCTCTACAAGCTACGCTACGCTACTGCAGAAATAAACACAATCTGAATCTCAGAAAACACTCAAATTCAAGGTTAGCCGTGAATTTAACCAGCACATAACCAATTTGAGAGATAGCCGACTTACAAAATTAGCAACGAAACAGATTCTTCATAAACAATATTCTCTGATTTCAATTCTAGAGAGTGTGAAGGGAGAAGAACGAGTCAGATTCACTTACAGGTAAGAAACGTCAGTTTCTTCAAGCATATTAGCGATTCTCCTAGACTGCGAGAGAATCTCGCTGCGATTCAACGACCTGTTGCCGCTAACACCTTCGCCAGCCTCATCGAACAGCTTGAACTCTCCAGGCTGAGTCGAGCCGCAGAATATGGGTAGCGAGGGGAGCGGCAAGTGAGAAGCAACATCCGACTGCACTATATTGGCCAAGCCGATCCCGAACTGAGTCAAATTCGAACTTGAATCCCATCCGGAACTGCTTGGATTGCTCATCGAAGTCGCGGATTCAAAAATTAGCGTTTCCAGAAATCAGATTTCGAAGAATTTGGAAGATTTTGGAGGAAGTTTGTGAGTCATGGAGAGAGAGTTGAGCCCTAGATTGACAAATTAGGGGAGAATTGAGATGCAATTGGCGGGGAAAGTAAGAAGACAGCTTCTCCTGCAATTTTCCTGATTTTATTAAATACATAAAATGATAATTTAAGGTAATTTTTACCCTGTTAAACTACCGATATACCCCCACAATCTTTATTGATCGGCAGTTACCCCACTCGGTAAGTAGGCAGGGATAGTTTCGGTACTTACTTGCACCTTTCTAAGTTTATCCTTTAAAATTTTAATTTTTTTATTTTTCAAAATTTGAAATCTTATTCCCAA
>NC_027756.1:48465301-48496631 GCF_000695525.1 Brassica oleracea var. oleracea | reverse complement strand
TCTAAACCCTAAACCCTAAACTCTAAACTCTAAACCCTAAACCCTAAATCCTAAACCCTACCCTTTAACTCTAAACCCTAAGTTTGTGACTTTTGATAAAACATTAAGTGCTATTTTTGTGACTTTTGACCTTTAGTGCTAGTTTGGGAACATAAACTTGATTTAGTGCTATTTTTGTCTTTTTCTCTAATTTTTACCCTGTTAAACTACCGATATACCCCCACGATCTTTATTGATCGGCAGTTACCACTCGGTAAGTAGGCAGGGATAGTTTCGGTAGTTACTTCTATGAAAAGATATTTTTTTGGCAACCTTCTATGAAAAGATATTATACTCTTCATTTAATATTTGAAATATAATTAATTATAATTACTTTCAAAAATTTATTATTATTTTTAACCCTAAAATACACCAATATTATTTTTGATTGTTTTTTTATTTACAAGCATGTCGAAGCTATTTAAGTTTGTGATCTATTTAAAATTTGCTAAAAATAGTATATAGCTTTATTAAACGCAGCGGCAATAACTTTCGATAAAAAATATCAAAGGCCACGTCAACAACTCATTAAAAATAGTATATAGCTTTATTAAACGCGCGGCAATAACTTTCGATAAAAAATATCAAAGGCCACGCTCAGGCCTTGGTTGGTAGAGCATTAGTATTAGTACTATGCTCTACATTATCCAATCAACAATTGTTAGAAAAGCATTTAGAGAAGCATTTACTAAATGATAATGCTCTCAAATGCTCTCTGGCCAATGCTCTCAAATGAAGCTTTTAAAAAAGCATTTGCATTTATAATTTATAAATTAAGGAAAATATATAATTACTTCATTTATTTTATTTAATAATATCATAAAATTATTTTTATATCCAGAAATAAAATTTTTGATTTTTAAAATTAATTGAAAATAAAAATATTTTTAAATAGTATTTCACATTTAAAATATAATTTAATTTATATAATTTAATTTACTTCAAATGTGAAATGTTATTTTTAAAAATAGATACTTTAATTATAAAATTTATTTTCAAATAATATTTTTTCGATATAAACATAATTTTTAAATTATTAAATAAAATAAATTAATTTTATATCTTGTTAATTTTATAATGTTAATATATTTATATATATATTAGAAATATATTCATTAAAAATAAATATATTATATATTATATACTAATTTTTATAATAATTTTAAATAGTATACTCATACTGCTCTACCAATCGTCCTATTAAACAATTTAACAAAAGCATACAGCTCCTGCAGCATACTCCTTCTATAGCATACTGCTACTGCTATTGCTAATGCTCTACCAATCAAGACCTCGTTGAAAACAGCTCGTTTGAAGATGTTGCGACTCAATTTATACACAAAACAATTGTTGCCGCAGCAGTAATGAAGTTGTTGTTTTTTACGGCGGCTATTAAAATAGATGAAATAGCTTTAACGTCAGTTGCCAGGGACTGTTATATAACATGACAGTTTCGTTATTTTTCTTCATCGTTTGTTATTTTTTAGACGCTCATCTTTACTGTCGCCGCGTCTAATAAACGAACATGGCGTATACCAAACGTTTGACCAAGAAAAAAACAATTAAGACCAAACAAAATTTAATATTATAATGAAATGACTCGTAAAATAAAATTAGTGTTTTTTCGTTCTGTAGAGGTTACTCTACTAAATATAGCTGAAGATATTAAAAAAAAAAAGATTTCATAAGACATAGACGGTTTCTAAATTTAACCTAATAAGATATTCATTTTGTTTCTTAATAAGTGTCATTTTAATATTTTTCACACAGATTAAGAAAATGATTGAAATGTATTTAAATTATTATTATTTACATTTTTTTGATCAATAATATTTTAGATAAATAAAATTATTTATAAAATTAATGCATTTTGCAATTAATTTTTAGCTGAAAGTAACTATAATTTGTAGTGAGATATTAAAATGATATTTTTGTGTAACAAAAAAAGTTAAAATAACACTTATTATGAAACAAATCCCTTATATACGAAAGTGCAAGTCGCCTAGCGAATCAGATAATGACACGTGGAAACGTTTTTAAAATTTAAATAATAAAAAACGTAAATGCTGAAAAAAATCAAAACAGTTCGGTTGAATTTTATTTATTTACCTTATATTAAAAAATGAAAATCCCTAAAAATTCTCACGCTATATCCATGATCTCTCTATCTTTAAAACAGTTAACTTTTTTTTTTTGAAATGAGATTTAACGTAAATTCCTAAATTGTTTGCTATAACTCCATTTATTCTTTCTGAAATTTCTTCTTCTAATAACCAGACAGATCAAAACTTAAAAAAGAAAAAAACAGATTCATCAAAAAAAAATTTATGATCGTAACTACAATTACACTGCAAAATGTACAGTTCTACATGAACACCAAAATAGTTTATTACCAAGTGGTGTGCCACACCAATATTCTTCGAAAGGCATTTCTTTCAATGAACAGAGAAAAAGAACACAAACATGGATACATCAAAGTTTGATAGGCGGAGCATACATCAAATGTTGGCGGATGAAGATTAAACTCCAGGTTAGTAAAACTATAAATGCCCAACTCAAGTAAATTTTGAACCTTTTTTCTTATAACTTAACTATAACCTTTTTCCTTTTCTGGTTTTCTACATTATGGCAAAAACTAAATACTACATAGTGACAAAGGTAAACGTAAACAAAATATATCAAAATTGACAAAATCTAAAATTACTAAACACCTTAAATTTTTGAGAATCGCCACAAGAAGAAGAAAAAAAGTTGTGGGAATAACTAAAAGGAAGAGAAAGGAGAAAGATTCATGTGTCTAGATCAATCCTGATCACGTAGGATTCAAATATATACAGTGTTTCTATATTTTATTTGTAGATATTTTAAGAATACACTGTACGGCTTTAAAATGAAGAAACGTAAAAGAAAATTACAAAAAAAAATTGTAAGAGAAGAAGGTCCAAATTAAGGTTGGTATTATGTATATATATACTTACAAAAAAAATGAACATGATAACAATTAAAAAGGTTGTTCGTCACAATCTTATTTTGTGTCCCTCAATTTGATTTTTCATATGTAATGGTTTATTGTTTGATAAACAGATTAGTATATGATGTTTATCTTGTGTCCACATTGGAGTATTGTAAGATATTTAAACAACAACAATAAATATAATCCTCAAAATACATATTTTTACTCCAAATTATATAACCTTCAAAATAATATTTATTTCCACTCTAAATTGCGTATAACTCAAAAACATTTTTCATTGTTTATTACTACCTCCGTTCCCGAAAGTAAAATTTTCTAGATTTTATTTTTGTTCCACAAAGATAGATTTTCTATATTTTTAAGGTACTTTTGTATACTTTTTTGAGAAACATTAATTATGAATATTTGAATTGATTTTTATTGGTGGATAGTTATTGAAAAGTGTATAGAAAAGTAAAAGTAAATTAAACTTTAAAAAAGTATTACATCCCCAATATATTATTTGTGAAATATTACAACTTTTTTTGTAGCTACATGTCATCACTAGGATGATTCTTAGAATTATTAGAGAAATATGTTGGTCCATCTAATTATATAATAAGCTTTCTATTAAACTAACCATAAATTCATTATTAATGTCATTTATTATTTCCTTAAATAAAGATTACAGAATTGCCTAATGTGGGTAAAATATATATGACAATTAATGATTTTGAATAATAAAGATCTCATAAAAAAATGTATCTTCTATCAAATTTGTTTAATTTAAAACTATTAAAATAATTTTAAAAAAACACAATAACCATATTATAAAAATTTATATTTTTCTGTATATTTTATATTTTGAATTTTAAAAAATGACTATAAATTACCAAAACTGTTAAAAGTTTCACATTCAAATTTTGCGATCCATGGTTTAAAATTTTTGTTATGAAAAAATACAAATGATTACAAAATCATATAAGTAAAAGTCTAATTTAATTAATCATTAAGATTTAAAATATATATGTATATATATCATTCTAAATTAAACTATAAACCATATTGAATAAATAAATATTTTAGTTTCAAAATTTACTTTGAATAATTTTTTTTTGATAAAAGTTTTGAACTAAAATTGATAAATTTTTTTAAATTATCAATTACTAAAATTATTAATCCCACAATGAAAATTTTATTATCAGTAATTTAAAGTTTTTGCAATTAAAAATACACATGATAAAAAAACATATGAGTAAAAAGCATCATTTAAAAAAAATAGACATTAATATTAAAAATACACTATGTATTAGTATCATTTAAACTTAATTACTTATCCTATCAATTTTTTTTAAAAAAATGTTTGGATTAATAAAATTGATTTATACGTTCGCACCAATTTAGTTATATATGTAATAGTTACTGACTTTTAATTATTCAATATATATTTATTATTTCATAATATGTAAGAACATATAATACATAAAATAATTTATATATATAATGTTTATTCCGCGCAAAGCGCGGATCTTAATCTAGTTCTTAATAAACGTGAAAACTCTAGAAAATATTAGTTTCGAGAACATATGAAGTATAAGACATAATAAAAGCATGAACCGGTTCAACCGTCGTAGCGACAGATTAAAGGAGTTTACAAAATTTTTGACCTATCGTGCTGAGCAACAAGGATAAATTATATTTAAAGAAGATTATAGATATTTTAACCCTCCAGTTGGTATATAATAATATAACATTGCTCTCTTGAGCCGACACGTCGTTTTACTCGATTTAGGGTCATATAAGTAATCTAATCGTGAGCGATAACCTTGCTTTCGTCAGTTTTATCCTGATTTTTGCGTATATATATTAACCAAACAAATTTAATACTTCACCTTTCATTTTCAAAATGTTTTAATATTCCACTGTTATAAAAAACGTGATATTTTGTATGAGTGGATAATTTATTTGTTTGTCAACATAAGAAAGTTAACAGGAAAGCAAAAGGATCACTTGGAACTTCCATATAGAAAAAGTGGTCAATGTAGTGGGAAAAATAAAATAGAACCCTTCACGTACACATCTCCTGTATCCCGAAATCTATTCTATTAAAAGATAATTACTCTGAAAAAATCTACTTATACAAGTTTGTTAGACCCTTTCAGTAAACTATTAATATTTTGGTCTTATCTTAAATTTATACTAACAATATATTACCATATATTTCTTTAACAATGATTTAATCAATTTAATAGGTGATATAACTAGATTTCCTAAATTTTTTAAGATTTGCCTTAATAAAATATTTTAAATTTTTGTGACATGAATCAAAAAGCCATCCGTGATACTTATATATTTGCCGATCATATCTACAATATAGCCTAAAAGATAATTAGCTATATATTAATTAATAATAAATAATACTCATTTATTTCATGTAAACAAAACATTGTGAGATTCACGAGTGAACTATCATTATTTAAACACATGACATATAGACTATGCAATCAGAAAATATTTACTTACAGTTTTAACAATTTATGGTTCACGATTTCACATAGTTTTGACTGGTAAAGCTAAAAATACACATATCAAACACATATCAGACCTATTGAATACACAAGTTTAACAATATTGATTTTTATATTTGTTTATAGTCCATGGAGTTTATATTAAAATGATTTACATTTATAATTTGTCAACCTTAGAGCAGTGTCCCTAAATGTGTATATATGTAGAAAGATAATCCTAAACTCTAAATCCTGAGTGTATAAAATATATGGTCAGTGAAATTTTGTCTACCTTAATATATTTACAAAATGGTTCAACTAATTCCCCTTAATAAAATGGTTCAAACAATATAGGTTTGTTAATACTTCACATCCACGCAATGTGCAAAATCGCTATAACAATCACAAATGTTTTTATCTGTTTAATAGTATAGATATTCTTAATACTGAAAAATGTGAATCACTCAAAAATGTGAATAAAAATGTGAATTATTAATACTGAAAAAACTGAATCACTCAAATATTCTTATAAGAAATATTTAAATTTATCTGAATTATCTGACATTTCATCCAAAAATAAAAATATGACTTTTACCTGAATTATTTAAGATTATGCTTAAAGCGAGAACCAAAACAGAACCGAATTGAACTCAAGATTTTAACAGGTTTTTAAATTTGGTATCTAAAACAAACTAAAAACCAAAACAACTAAACTGAAACCAAACTCAAACTTATAAATAACTAAACAGTTCCTATATTTCTTAAATAAAAAAATCAAAAATCGAATCGAAACCGAACTAAAACCTTAAAAATAACTGAATCGAAACCGAACGCGTAGCTTTAAACATATTAGTGAACTAACAAACAATAAGTTTATCAATAAAAAAAATCCCGCGCGGGTCAAAATCTAGTAACATATTTAAACTAGATTACTGTTTAGTGCTAAAAATGCTGTTGACCAAAAGTAAACATTAATAAAATTATCATGCGTAATCATCGGATCTAATACATAAATATAAGTATATTGCATTTTGCGTTTTGCTTTTTCATTACTTGCAACTTTTATATCTCTTCACTCGATCTCATTTCTCTGTATCGCTGACATCGAAGGAGAAGAGTCAAAGATAAAACAAATTATGAACGAGAAGGAAGATTTCATGTCGGAGCCATTTATCGTAAAGACAATTAATGATGAAGAAACGACGCTTCATGAGTGGTCAAAAAAAAAAACGACGCTTCATGATTATCAGTTCGATAATAATTCACAGGGCAATACCTCTTTCTCCAAGACTTGTTTCCATGCCATTAACGCTTTATCAGGTTTGTTTTTGCTTTTTCTTTCGTGTTTTTGTTTTTGTTCCTCTGGCGCCTCATTACTTTAGCTTTGGGAACAAATACAAGATTAAATACAAGGGGTATGTCTTTGGATAGCCTCTGCCCTCGTTGTTCTAGTTCCCCTGAAACGGTGAACCATCTTTTCTTCATGTGTCCACTTTCGATTCAAACATGGAGGTCGAATCAGGTTACCTTAGGCTACTCTGCAACGTTTACTGACGACTTGGAAAACAACATGAGACGTCTGTTTGATCTTCAGTCTTCATCAACCCTGACACTGGAACAGAAGTTGACACCTTTTTGGATACTTTGGAAGATTTGGAAATCGAGGAATAACCTCATTTTCAAAAATCAAGTTATCAACCCTCAACGCGATGCTGGTTATGTTACCGCAGAAGTTCGTGACTGGTTACAAAAAACGGTGCAAGATACTACTCTTATGAGAAGTCCACAGCGTCAATCTATGTGCCGTCGTCCAACGTTACCTTATTATAAATGCAATTTCGATGCTGCCTATAATGCTCAAAGCTTACAAGTCTCTGCAGGGTGGATCATTCGGGACGTTAATGGCGTGGTAAAATACTGGGAAATGGCTAGTTTAGGCACTTCTCTTTCACCACTTGAGGCGGAGGGTCAGGCCTTATTAGCAGCCATTCAATGTGTGTTTGCCTTGGGTTACAAGAATGTGATTTTTGAAGGTGATTATGTCTGGTCTTAATGAGATCAATCTATGCAGAACATGGTGATTTTAGTATTGCTACGATTTGTAATGATATCAGAAGTTGGGGTAGCAGACTTGAAAAGGTTCAGTTTACGCATGTTCATCGAGAAGCAAATGGGGTGGCTCATATTTTAGCTACAAAATGTAACGCTGATGTCTTATTTACATCTTCTACATTAATTCCACATTGGCTTTCCAATGTGATTTGTAATGATTACATTAGATACTAATGTACTTAATAAAGTTACTTTGTCGGAAAAAAAAAGAAGTACTGTTGAACAAATTTTGGAAATTGCGAAGTATAGAATTTGTAAACAGTTTCTATTCTTATTCAAGTTCTATACTCACGACCAAGGATCCAACACTTAGCTTATCCAGTTGTCCACATGTGTTGATGTATAAATAACATAGATATGCATCTAAACATGTTATATTTTCTAGTTCAAGCTTTTGACTCAAGATTTTGACTTTATCTTGTAGACTTGTATCTAGATTGGCGCGTATGTACGTTCAATCCTATACAAGCTTCTTAAATCAAATCATATCTTGATAACGATCTTGAACACAGTTTCTTTGCGTGTGTATTTATAATTTGTAAAATACTTGTAATATGTTCACATATGAACACAAACAAAATTACAGTTGCTTGTGTGCTTTAGACAATCAGTCATTCACTCGACCTTTGTTATTTGTTCTTCTTTAGGTATTAGTGTATTATCAGTCCCTTATGCATTAGCATCCGGTGGATGGCTAAGTCTGATCATATTCTTCACCATAGCCATTACAACTCTCCATTGTGCCATTCTCATTAAGAGATGTATGGACATGGATCCACTTATTAGATCTTACCCGGACATTGGCTACAAAGCCTTTGGAAACACAAGACGTGTCGTTGTCTCCATCTTCATGAACCTCGAGCTTTACCTTGTCGCTACTAGTTTCTTCATCTTAGAAGGTGACAATCTTAATAAACTCTTCTCAAACGTTGGGTCCAACTTCACGGGTTTAGAATTTGGAGGCAAGCAAATGTTCATCGTCCTTGTAGCTCTTATTATTCTTCCCTCGGTTTGGCTAGACGACATGAGGATTCTTTCTTATGTTTCCGCGAGTGGTGTCTTTGCTTATTTGTTGATTCTTGCTTCTATATTTTGGGTTGGAGCATTTGAAGGAGTAGGGTTCAAGAACAATGACTCAAAGATCTTTCGTATAAATGGAGTCACTACCTCCGTGAGCTTATACGCGTTTTGTTATTGCGCTCATCCGGTTTTCCCTACTCTATATACTTCCATGAAAAACAAACGCCAATTCTCAAACGTACATTATATCAAAACATACCATTATATAATATGATGGTTATATACTAAATTTGTTTGTCTTTTTGTTTTATTTGTAGGTTATGGTTATATGTTTCACAATATGCACATTCATATATGCCTCGGTGGCGATATTGAGCTACTTAATGTATGGATCAAATGTAGAATCACAGATACCACTGAATCTTCCGACTGATAAACTTATTTTAAAAGTGGCGATATGTAGTGGTTACACCTATTATGGACGCATTGAGGAGCCGGTTTTCATGGTTTCTGCCTAACAAAAAAGCCACCGGTTTGATCCTTAGTACGGTGTTGGTTGCTAGCAATGTGATTCTAGCATTGCTTCTTCCGTTTTTTGGTGATCTCATGAGTTTGGTCGGAGCATTCTTGAGCGCAACTGCGTCAGTTATATTGCCATGTTTGTGTTACCTAAAGATCTCTGGCAAATACTGACGACTCGGGTTCGACACGCTGGTTCTCATCGGTATTATACTACTTGGTATCATGGTTGTGATAACCGGAACTTACCAAGCGGTAAAGGACATTTTTGGTCGGTTTTAAAAATTTTAAAAGTGAAGTCTAGTTTGAGTTTAATATCAGTACCATAGTATTATTATTATTTTTGTATTACACACTAATCAAATCTTTGATTCGAACTCTATCATCGGCATTCAACGGTTTGTCAGTGTAGATAAATGTTTCCCGAAACTCGTCTCCCGTTAAGGTTTCCTTGTCCAACAAAACATCAAACATCAACAAACTCTTTAGAATGATCAAAACATTAGACAAAGAAATAAAACTACCAACCAGAAATATAGAACTGCATAAGAACAGAGTCCATAGATAAATGTTTGTATCATTAACTAGGCATGAAGTCAGAACAAAAAGCAAATAATAAAAGAAACAGGAACACATTCAGAACCTAAAATCTAAATCATTGTTCTTCACTAGAACCAGTTTTCTCCGCAAAATCCTCAACTGTAAGAGCAACTCCAATGGTAAGAACCCATTAGGGGCTCTAATAAATAATTTAATAGTTAATTGTATGATTTGAAAAGTTTAGAACTTTTGTTAGTGTAATTAATTTTTTCATGGTCCAATGGAGAGAACCTCTTAGAGGTTCTTAATTTTTTTTTTATTTTTTTTAAAGAAGTTGAATGATTAGATTTTGCAAAATACTTGTTAAGTTGATATAATAGTTCTTTGAAAATCACACACTTGGTATAATCACCATAACACAAACATTCTACAAGAGTGGATTGGTTAAAAATCATAAAAGATGACCAGAGGAGAGTAAGAGACTTTCCTTGAACACACTCTTTAACTTTATCCAACACCACTTGTTGAATCTTCTTCTCTACTTCCTCCATAGTTTTTCCTGCATCGATTATCTGCATTACCATTTTCAAGGTTCAGAATCTAATCCTACGGAGTAAATAAAACAAAGAAAGAAAGACTCTTAATGCATTCACCTTCCGAGAAGAATCACACAGAGTTTGATAAAACTCAGAAACTTTCCTCTGAAACTCAGAAACTCAGACTCTTAATGCATTCACCTTCCATGTACGTACACAAGCAATGATCATAAACAGAGGGCCCTTCACATAATGAATATAGCTAGCTGCACACTGAATTCAGAAATCATGGGCCTATGGAGCCTTTATTCCATACTATTATCTCTCTCAAGAGTGGGCGTTTACAGATAAAGAGACCATGATGATACTTTATCAACTTCTGTTTTTTTTAACCTCTTCTCAGTTATGTGCATTTACTAATACAGAGACAATGATAATACTTGGATCACAAGTCAACCTTACTTGCTAAACCCCAACGACCAAAGCAAAGACGGACAAGCAATGAGAATGAACCAAGAGAAAAAAGAAGGAACGATACCGAGAAATTATCAGAAATAGTCTGACGATTGAGTCCTGCTTCAATGGTAGTAGTGAACTTATAGAGAATGACAGCAATGACACATGCCGAAACTGCACCAAGAAACGCCTGAGCCGCCGATGGTGTCGTCGACTTACCACCACCTTCTTCAATCGGAGCCGACCCCATTGCTTTCAGTTTCTCCACCGCTTCATCTTTCAACGACTTCTTCACTCCAGACGATCTAAACGTCTGCAATTCTCACACCAAGTCGAAAACTTTCAATTCGGAGGAAAGATGAAAACTTTACCATCTCTTTGGAGTGTTTAGCTCGCCGTCGAATCGATCGGAAGAGGAAGGTGGTGATGGCGCTGGTGAGCATTACGCTGGTGGCTAGCTGGAGAGGAGTGAGGTCATCGGAAGTGGCGAATATTGAGTTAGTTGACGAGAACGGAGATATGGCCGACGGAGGAAGCTCGACAGGACCGTCTTCTACCTCCTCCGCCACGTCGGCGGTTTCTTCGGCGGTGGATACTCGGATTCTATCGGGTCGGGTCCGGGTGAAAGCGGAGAGCGAAGGCAACAGAGAGGTAGATTCCGGTGGACGATAGAGAGAGATGAGACGAGACGTTGAGGGAGAGAGAAGGAGAAGAGATCATTTCTCGATCAAAATCGACGAAGATCTCTTTCTCAAACCAATAAAAAAACATCGACTAAGAGGAGAGAGAAGGCATTAGCCAATAACAAAGAAACACGTATAGGGTCTTTACCAGTTCTAAAAATGTTATATTTAGGCACTGGTTCTCTCTTTTTAACTTATTTTTCATTTATTTATTTTTTGTTTTTTTCTTTAGAATCTCTTATTAGAGTCTCCAATCGAGGTGGTCTTTGGTCTTTTATTTAAACACATGGAGAGTAACATCATATTAGATTGTGTAAGAGATGTGTAGCACAAAAATTAGGAATGTCTATGAAATAGTGAAGCCACAAACACCCAGGGCCGTGCTTCAGTGGTAAAAAAATAAATATTCGCTTAGAGCATGTTTATTGGGGTAACCCCTAAGTGGACTCTTAATCAATATTTTAGTATTAAAATTAAGAGTTTATGTTAAGAAACACCTAATTTTAGTCATCCAATGGTAGTTTCTTAAGTCAAGGGTTCTTAAAAAAAAAATCAGACTATTTACATTGTGAGTATAAACATGAACATGTGAACTTCTTTGGCTCTTTGATATGTTACTGCCGGCTTTCAAATACGGAGTGGGAAGAAAGTCTTCATCTTCGTCGTCAGACAACACTTCACTTGCAAAATCTATGTTGAGCAATGGTGCAGGCTCCTCTTTAAGATTCTCCAAAGGAATGGGAGTCACTAGCTTATGAGGAACATCGTCTCTGAAGGAATGGGAGTCACAAGCTGGACTCCTCTCTCATCAATGATGATGGTCTCAGGCATATGATTCTCAACCGCCTCAATCATAATCTGTGTGAGGTTTTTTAAACGTTACAAAAACGTTTTACTTCAAGGCTAAGCTTTCATACACTTACATCGTGCTGTAGATTCACATTTGGAATTTGCATCCGCCTGGCACGGCCGATACCAGAGTGAGGAACATCACCATCACCACCAATCTCGTTTGACGTGTCAACAATCACTACGCGTTTCCTGTGCTCATCAGCTAACATCCGTGCGATTTCTCTATACAAAACTAACTAATCTTATCACATGTAACATCACAACTTTGTTATATAATATGTAACATCAATGTACCTGATTAAAGTTGTTTTGCCAACTCCAGGAGATCCTATGACCAAGATGGATCTTCCTCCTTCTATCAAGTCTCTTATGATCTCTGCACTTCCCGATACAACTCGTCCCACTCAACACGTTAAACCAATTATTTGGAGTTTCCGGTTACGTATAGCGCTTATACGATGCAAAGATCTGTTAATCTTTGATCGGTTATCATCCGAAAAGTCACCAACCTATATCGAAAACCTTCATCAGAAACATTCCAATCAAGCAGTGACACTATAACTAGTATCAAAGACACCACACCTTTGATACGGCGAGCTTCAGATCTTGCTGTGTAACCGGCATCTCTGAGATCACCCAATCGCCGGAAGGGAATCTAGCAAGTGGCTTTCTCCCTAAATCCATCACCAAAATCAAAGACATAAGTTTAATCAGCGAAAATCATATCAAAATATGATTGTCTACAAAGCTCTAAACCCTCAAGAGTTATCATAGCTTTTACAAATGTAAATGTTTCTCATTTCCAGAAACTGTTTACAGGACAAAGGGATCAGCAAATTCACAGGAATTGAAAACAAGTAGTGAGTAAGCTTCGTAGGTTGATTATCAAAAAATCAAAAACAAGGGGAGTAAGCTCCGTTGGTTGATTATCAAAAACAAGTAGTTAAATTAAACAATCTACGCTGTTCGATCAAAATACAAAATTTACCAGAAACCCTACCTGATCTGGAAATGGAATCGTCGCGAAGAGTTAGAGATTCTGCGGAGATGAATTTGAAAGACGATCGAATAGACGCCGTTTTTCTTCCTCGTCGAGAGACGTGGCTCTTTCGTCCAAGAGAGACACCAATCAGGAGAGGAAGAAACGAGAGGGAAGCAACAACACACCTAAGACTAAGAGCAACATTATCGGGCGGCCCTTGGCCCGTCCCGAACACTATTTGGGCTAAAAAGAAAATCAAAAAGAAAAGATTTTGTTTGGTCCGGGCCTTAATTAAGGTCTTTTTTGACGCGCCCCGTGAGCTACGTGGCAGCAGAAGAGAGGGAGATGTAAACGAAGTCGATGAAACCTACTCCGTGTGTTTCTCCTCTCTTGTCGAAACTCAAGCGAATTCGATTCACCGCTGTCGATCTGATTCGCCTCAATCCGCTTCTCCTCGATCCGTTTCTCTTCGCTTTGTTTCCTCTGGCTCTCTTTCTCGTCGATTGTTCGTTCCTTTCGACATCGATTCACTCCACTCCACCTCCGTCGGTTCCTTTCGACATCGTTTCGCTACAGCTCTGTCGGTTCCTTTCGACATCGATTCAGTCCACCTCCGAACCGGTTCCTTTCGACATCGATTCAGAGTCGACCCAAACTTGGGAAGGTATGTGTCAAACTCATTTGTAATTTTGAGAAACCGAGTAGGGGTGTGTAGATTCAATGGTTGTTTGTTGATTATATGTTTGATTTGATTAAATGATTGATTTGATTCGCTCTTCTCGTTCATTGTTTGATATGCTCCGCTCTTGTGATTGAAGTGGTTGTGAACGGAATAGATATATAAAAACGTATTGATTCGTTGGTTCTTTGATGCTTGCATCAACTTTAAGATTGAATGGTTGTTTGAGAATGAAAACTCGTATAGATTGATCGATAATTCGTATAGCTTCTAAGCTCGGCTCTTGTATATATATTTGATTTAATGGTTGTTTCATAATTAATATTCGTATAGTTTTATTGAAAATTCGTATAGCTTCTCTAGCTTTCAAAATCGTATAGCTTGATAGAATTCTTTGGCCTGTTATCTGTTTAAATTTGAAGTATTTTAAACAACTTAGAATTATGGTTTACATCTCTTCACTCTTTACTCAACTAGAGTCACACCTCTTTAATTTCACTCTTTACTCAACTAGACTCACACTTCTTTAAGTCTTTACTCAACTAGACAAACTAGTTCTACTGTCGTCGTTACTTGAAACCGTAGATAGGTTAGTAATAAGTTCAGATTAGACATATATGGTTTATGGTTAGTCTTTATGTAGAAACTTAATACTCTTCACCAGCTAATATTAAACTCCCATTTCAATCCCCTTAAATATACACACCTGCCTTCTCTCTTCTATCATCTCCTAATCTACAACTCTCTCTCAAATATTTATCTTGTAAAACTCGTATGGGTTCAATAAATTTTCAAAGTCAGTCCTCTAGTTACGTAGGACTGCTTAACAGTCAACAAGTAAGTCGTGTCGATGAAACTAGTGGAGAATGGGAGATCCCTCCCTTTAGTTCACAACAAGCTGAACATACGCCAGTAGACACACCAGTGGACCGTAATGCTAGACGCAAATGGAGCCCGGCTGATGACGCGGTTCTAATCTCTGCTTGGCTTAACACTTCGAAGGATGCCGTTGTTGGAAATGAGCAGAAGTTGGGGGCCTTCTGGAAACGGGTTGGAGATTATTATGCTGCAAGTCCACATGGGCAACATGATCGAGAGAAACCGGGAAAAAGGCCACAACAACCTTTGGAATGATTATTTTAGCGACACTCCAACATATCCGCACAATTTGTTCCGCCGACGATTTCGAATGAACAAGTCATTGTTCTTATATATCGTGCATCGTCTCTCTACTGAAGTTGAGTATTTTAAACCCAAAGAAGATGCAACCGGACGGTCTGGTTTATCTCCTCTCCAGAAATGTACCGCAGCAATTCGTCAATTGGCGTATGGTGGTGGAGCTGATCCCGTAGACGAATATATACGACTTGCTGAAACAACATCTCGTAAATGTTTGCACGAATTTACCGCCGGAATAATCCACTTGTTTGCCGATGAATACCTCAGACGTCCCACAGTGGAGGATCTTCGGAGACTACTCCATGAGGGTGAAGAACGGGGATTTCCCGGAATGATTGGAAGCATCGACTGTATGCATTGGGAGTGGAAGAATTGCCCCACTGCCTGGAAAGGAATGTATTCACGAGGAACCGGAAAACCAACAATTGTGTTGGAGGCCGTTGCCTCATATGACCTCTGGATATGGCACGCTTTTTTTGGCGCTCCAGGTACTTTGAACGATCTTAATATTCTGGATAGATCACCTGTTTTTGATGAAATTATTAACGGGAAAGCTCCCCAAGTAAACTACTATGTCAACGGAAGGGAATACAATTTGGCGTATTATCTGACAGATGGTATCTATCCAAAATGGGCGAATTTTATTCAGTCTATACGACTGCCACAGGGTGCAAAAAATTCTTTATTTGCTACGCGTCAAGAATCCATTCGAAAAGATGTCGAGCGGGCCTTTGGGGTCCTCCAAGCTAGGTTCGCCGTTGTTAGAAATCCTTCTGATCTATGGGATAAAAACAAAATATCGAATATTATGAGAGCATGTCTCATACTCCATAATATGAATATCCAAGATGAACAGAATTCAGATACTCTTGAAGAATTTCAAGATGACGATTTTACATTTACCGTCAAAAAGGCTAAAAAACCCGGCAATATAATTGCTCGTCGTAAAGAAGTTCGGGATCCACATATCCATCAACAATTAAAAGAAGATTTGATTGAACATATATGAGATAAATTTGGACATCTTCCAAATAACATATAATGTGTTTTTGCTTTCTATGAATTAAATAAAATGTTTCTCTTATTTTATTTATGAATTTTGTAATTTTTTTTCACTCCTTTGTATTTTCCCTTCGGTTTTTAATTTTCATGTTCTATGTATTTTAATTTTCAACTTATCTTTTTAATGTCATTAGTTATTCAAATAATTTGTCTTCAATTAATAAAAAAAAAAGAATTCACTAAGGGACTTTCATAAGTCCCACCAATAAACTAATTTCTAGGGAAAATTCCTTAAATTTGTCCTTAACTCAAAAATAACCTTAAAATATTCTAAGGGTCAAAAAAACAAGTCCCACCGAGACGTAGCTTGGTTCTCTTAATTAAGAGACACCTCTTGTGTTTTTCCTTTTTTTTTCTTTTTTTTTTAATCGTAATTAGCTTAAGAGCATGTTTATCGGGTATCTTAAGTATGGTTCTTAGAACATGATTATTACAGGGTTGAGATTCTTATCGGAATATAAGAACCTGAACCAGTTCTTAAATATTTTTAATTAAAAGTTAAGAGACGGTTCTTATATTCCGCTAAGAATATCATTTTAAAAACCCCAATAAATCATGCTCTTAGGATAATTATGAATTAAAAAAAAAAAGCTAATTATCTAAGGAACTAATCTTAATTAATGCATGGAAGAACTGGTATTGGTTTTGTGATAATGAGAGAAAAAGAAAAGTCGAAGTCGACGAACGAGATGAAGTTGGTGCTTTCCTCGATCTTTCAATCGGTGCTCGCGTCAAAGAATCTCGTCGTTGTCTTTTGTCGAAGAAGAAATCTCGTTATGGAGTTGGGTGAAATCGAAGACAATTGGCCATGGAAGTTACACAAGGAGTCCTCCTGAAGTGAGGGCGGAGATGTTTTGTCAATTGACGAGTGGACTCGATGCTGCTTGGACCAAACTCAAAGGAGAAGGTTCGTGTAAATCTCTAAAGCTCATCTCATCGTCAGCTTCTATTTTACATTTCTGTATCTTGTTTTGCTTACCGTCATTGGTTCTGGACTCGTTTTTTATTTTGTCGGTTGTTTGTTCTTTTGGGAGGAAAGGAACCGTTTTTGTTATACTGCCTCACTCACCTTTAGCTTGTTTTTAAGAATACTCAACGAAAATAAATGCTAGTCATCGAGGCATAGATTGAATCGCAGTGTATAAACGTGGAGGCACACTTTTCATATAGTTTTGCCTCTAAAATTATCCGCTAAATCTCTTGTTTGCTTATCTACCTTTTAGCTTCGATTGGTCCCAATTGTATTTGAATTGAGTGGTGAACTGTATACAGAATCATATGGAACACGTGAATCATAATTAGTTAAAAAAAAAAATCTCTAAAGCTATTAGCTTTTGGTAGTTTTGGCTCTTGACCCATAAAACAGAAACTTGTATCTTAGACAAAGAAGTGAGAAACCGTTCAATGGCAGTGCAATATTAAATATTAGCACTAACAGATGCAGAGAGGATGAGTAAGGTTAAAATTTAGTTATGTTTATTTGAACTTGCAGATGTCATGACCAAGGAGAATATTGCTGAGCCAATGAAGGATATCAGAAGAGCTCTCCTTGAAGCAAATGTGAGTTGGTGTTTCTTGTTCCCTGTCATAGGGGAACATGGAAGGAAACCGGCGACCCTCATCCAAAAATAGGGGAAGGTGCATTGCTTGGAGCCTGTGTGACTGTACTTGGAAACATAAGCATAGGTGCTGGGGCAATGGTAGCTGCAGGTTCACTTGTGTTAAAGGACGTTCCTCCGCATAGGTATAAAAGAAAGTGAGTCTAAAAAAATCTTCAATGTTTGTGGGTTAGTAACTATGTACATCCTTTTTTGGGATTCTTGAAGTGTGGTTGCTGGAAATCCTGCAAAACTGATCAGGGTCATGGATAAGCAAGACCCGTCTCTGGCAATGAAATATGGTGAGTTTGTAGATTCTTGTATACTTCTTGTTGCCTCTTTTGTGTTTCTTAAATGGATCATGTAATGGATTCTTTCTTTTTCAGAAGTATTAAAATTCATGTTTGTGTCTATCGTGTTTGATTTCAAGTTCAAATTTGTGTCTATCGTGTTTGATTTCAAATTCAACTCTGTGTCTATCATATACAGGTTTGAAGTTGCGGCTGCTACAGAAAATGGGAGTGGAGAGCTTGAACGTGATGTTGCAGCTGGTTTGTTTCTTCATCACTTGATAGGTAAGTTGTTGATCTTGTTCTCGGTTATGGCAAAAACTTGTAATGCTTAAATGATCTCTGTTTTATGTTGCTCTTGTTATGCAATTGAGAGAGTCACAAGACAATGAACATAGTTGTATTTGTATTCTTGTTATGCAATTGAGAAAGTCAGGAGACAATGAACCTTTAACATAGTTGTATTAGCTTAAAAAAAATGTTTTTAAATTTTTTTTAAGAACTTTTAACTTAAGAACCTAGCATTGGAGGACTAAAAATTAGGTGGTTCTTAGCATAAACTCTTAACTTACTTTTAATACTAAAATATTGGTTAAAAGTCCACTTAAGGGTTATTTCAATGAACATGCTCTAAGATACTTAGTTAAGAGTCAGCGATAAACATGCTCTTAGGGCATCAAACTTTTTAAAAAATTCAAGGACATCCATCATCTTATGTAAACATTAATGGCATAATATAATAATAAAAAAACATAAGATTATACAATGAAATCACAGTGGTATTTAGGTTAGAGAAAACCATGGATTACGATGAAAACATGGGTTACATAATTAACAAATATGTAAATCTAACCTATACTAAAAGGGTTATATGAGCATCAGGGAGACCATCCACGTCAGCCATTAAAATCAGCCAATGGGATGAGTTTATTTGTCCACATCCCACCGGTGCTGGGCTGCTTTTTTTCTTGATCCGTAAATTGAAGTAGTTGGCCCATAAACTCAATTCAAAAGAAACCCTAAAACAGCCGAAGCTGAGTCGATGAATTCATATGTCTTTATCGTTCCAAATTCCTCCAATTATTCATTTATGCTCTTTACGATGAAATCCTTCCACCTTCCTCTCTTGCTCCTATATAAACCCGTCGTCAAAGCTTTCATGGAATCATATTCAACAACTTGGATCGATGGCCATGAAATCAGTTCAATCCTCCGGCAAGTCTCCTCTTGCATTGTATTTCAACAATCTCACACCATGTTAGAGTTTTTATTCTTTACTGAAGCTTGAAAGAGAATTTAAACGTCCTCAGCCATCCATGTCGAATACATAAGTTCAAAGGATTATGAAGAGCCAATCATATGTTTCCTTGGATTTATCTGTTTCATCTTTTTGTTTCAACTGCTTTCTCTCTATTTCCTGACAAATTCAATTTCTTTTCACAGCGGCTCCATATTCCTTCTGGCTCCTTTTGTGTATGTTTATAATGGTATAGTCGTTTCCATAATATTTGAAGATATTTTTGATGTATTTTTTCACGTACCAGTTTCTAAGAGTCCTTTCTAAAGACAGAGGGATGTTTGTGTTGGTTGTTTAGTTAAGCTACTACGACGCCGTACAAGTGGAGTTCTGGTGATTTTGATTACAGTTCATGTGAACTTAGGAAGCCATGTTCAAAAGGTAGTGAAGGAGCTGGTAAAAGCTCCGGCTACAAATCCACCCGCCAAAGGTATAGTGAATATTGAAATCAATAGTTGCAGTCTAAATCTGAACCAAGCCTTTCCATTTTCTAGATCTAGAAGTATACACTGTCAATATCGGCCAGATCCCCCCAGCGCTAGCGTCATGGATTACCGGAGCAATCAACAGTGGATCCTTCTGCCGCATAGATCCTGACATGGAAACATGGTAACAATGGCTGGGTTTTATTTGAAAATACGATGTTTGCAATTTGATGTTTTATTAATATGTCTCTTATATTTCTTCTGTGTAGGCTGATCCCTAAACAGAAGCTACTAGACATAGCAGAAAGCAAGAGCTCATGGCTCGACATGGCACTATATTTTTTCGTAACCTTCACTTATGCCGGTTTTATCTTTTTCAATTGGGAAATTTTTTATTTTAAAATATTTTTGCCTCATCTTGAACTAACCTAATTAGAAGGGGATCCATGGCATTCATCAATGTAGAATCCAGATCAAGACAGAGAACCAGAAGATGCTAAAAAGTGTGTGTGTCTATTAGTTGAAAGGAAATTGATTTGATTCCCCATTCTGGAACTAATCTATTCTCTGACTGGAACATATGTATAGGGAAGCTGAGGACCATAAACAAATGATGCTTAGTCAAATGTTGTGTTCCCAAGCCTGAGAGAGAAGTAAGTCCCATCTAAATGCTTGGAGTTCATCTATTTTTTTCTTCCTTTGTTTCTTTTGGGTCTGAATTGTAGTTTTATCCGTGGAATATTGCAACTGGTGCTAAGGCTAGCGTGGATGCATAGGTTCTTGGGAATTAAGAAGCTTATTTTTTTGCACAAGAGAGCTTTGGTTGTTGTTGTTACCATTTCAAACCAGTTTATTTATTTGTAGATGTTGTAGGCCACATACAGTCTGTCCAAGGCTCTGCTCTCAACAACGTCACCGCAACTACTCGAGTTGTAGTCCATTTTCTCATTGCCCCGTAAGCCCTCATCAAACATTTTGTTGCTTTGATTTTCACTTATTCGGTCATATTTTAAAAATAAATTGAACACTCTTTCAACAGAACTGTGGTGGTGTACTTTTAGGAGTTCAGTATTTTACCTAACTCATGGTTCCGAACTTGCTGTGATTGTGGTCATAGATGCAACTATTGGTGCTTTTGAAGCTGGCTTAGATAATTTGAAAGGGCAGACAAGGAGCATACACGGGTTCTTATAGCTTTTGGTGTGGATCAAGTCATAGTCACAGCCAACAAAATAGATATTGTTGCGTATTTAACGGCCATATTTGATTTGATTAAGCTAGCATTAGTTGGTAATCAAGCGCAGTCAAAGCTTGGAGAAGCAGAGAGAAAAGCTGAGAATTTAAAGAATCAAGCTCAGGTATCACAAAACCATTGTGTTGGGGTCCAAAAAGTAAAGAGTTTCAAGAAGAGAGTAATAACGACCATAATGGTGGAAGAAGACACTATTATATGGAGTTCTTTTCTTTGTGCTTGCAGGAAAAGTTGAGCTTGCTCAGCAAGCAGTAAAATGTTTGATGAACCTGGATCCAGATGACACTTGTGGTTATGTGCTCATGACTAATATTTATTCTTCTTTTGGGTTGTTAGAAGAGGCGGTTGGACAGAGGGTTTTGATGAAGGAAAGGCAATTGGAGAAGGAAATAGTGTGCAGTTCAATGGAAACGAAGTTCACGACTTTGTTTCTTGCGGTGAAAGTCACCCTGAATCCTCAGAGATTTACAGTTTACCCGATGTGTTAACTGGGAAGCCTCTGCTCTAAAATCAGAAGGTACTGCTCAGTTTAGTGACCATCTTGGTCATTTAAAAGGCACCATACGATCTGATGCCATCGCATAAGAATCAAAACAACAAATTCAGTGTCAAAGTATAATCTGAATTTTGAGCTGGTGGACGAAGAGGATTGCTGTTACTTCCATGCAACCAAAAAACACATTGTACAAGCTCGAGGTGGAGACATCTTTGATGTTTACAGAATGAATAGAGTACTAGAAAATTTTGAAACTTTGTATAGCGTTTTTCTTATGATTTTTTTTCTGTATGCAATTGTACGAGACTTGGAGTTTAGAAGAAAAATATTGTTTGTTCAACGACAAGTACTGTTGTTTGGTTTGTCTGGATTCATCATTCATGTAATTTTTTTTTCTTTTATGTGTTTACTCCTATAAATGTACTTGAATTTCTCTTATGCTAGAAATCTGCAACAAGAATGGGTTTCACTTGGCTAACAAAGAAATTATCAGTCTTAGAGTTTTGGGAAGTATTCAAATGTTGTCTTTAGGAAATGACAATTCAGTAATAGTAATTACATACAAGATTCCCTCTTCTAAACATAGCAAATAAACATATTCTGCAGAATTATATACGACCTTCTTTTAATAGTTTGTGGTTTATCTACCAAAGTTTCACATATTTTTCTTGATAACTTGGCATAAGTACATGGCAAATAACCTTCAGCTTATTCAACCTATATAAGGTTTTTTTTAGCTACTATTCAGCAAAAAAGTATTGTTTTCCATTCTAGATAGTTAGAAAACGGAATAAGGAAATATACTATGATGCTAATGTGATAGGCATATTGACCTTTTTGGCATTTTCTCATGAAATTACCCAATAAGAAATGACCAGTGTGTATGATTCTTGACATGTTTAAGTTGTCAGAAATTACTTTAACCAGTAACATTCACTTGGGAGTTGGATCAAGGATAAAAAATAAACCAATTAGGGATAATGTAAGAAAAACATATAGATGTATTTCCAGTTATCAAAAATATAGAATCAATTGACAACAAATTAATTATGTTCAGCGTAGGACAGCAGAGAAAAGTTTTCATACCTTCTAATATTATAATATCTCACTATATTAGTGGTTAAATCAGTTTTCTCTAGCACAAATACTCACTCCATTCTTGTAGTTTAAGCTTTTCTATCTGATGATATTAGTAGTTTGATAAAAAAAACGGTTGAACTGTACATTGTAATTGGAAAAAGAAAACAAAAAAAAATCAACCAAAGACTTTTAAAGTATATGAAACAAAAATTGAAAATATCAATTCTCTGCAATAAAAGAATTAGGCAATAAAATTGTAAAAATACAAAATAAAACAAAAAAATATACACGGAAAGAAAGATTTAGTAAAATAAAATCATAATATAATTTTCATAATCGATAGTGCTCAGTTACACTAAAAAGTCTAGATTTACAACACACACAATTTTATTTACATCTTTAAACATATTATCTAATTAAAATGATTCTAAAAAAAATGTCAGCATGAAGAGTTAGAAAATAAATGATAAAACATAATACATAACGTTAAAAATACATTATCACTGATCACTAAAAAACCATGTTATTAGTAATAAAAAATAAAATGACAACACATTTATTAAACCCATAGAACGGCACGCAACAAAGTGTTATTAAATATACAAACTACAAATTAAATATGTTCAACACAAACAGAGATAAAAATAAGACATCATATTTGGATATATATAAATAAATAATTTTAAATATATTATATTCTTGATAATTTTAAAATTACTTAAAAAGAAAGTAAATTATTAAAAAGTTAATATACAAATAAAAATAAAGCAATATTTTGTAACGTCAAAATAATAAATGAATAAGAAATATATTATGTTAATAAAATAGATTGTAGCTTTTAAAGACTTCTAATTCATGTAATATTACAACATTCAAAATTTGTTTATTACAATTAATATTTTACCATTAGATATATTAAAATAATATTCTAGATCGATATTCAATTGTCATTTTTCTACTATTACACCTAAAAAAAATATTATTAAGTACATTTTTTTTAAAATGGGGTTTTATATTTAAAGTAGGATTGAAGTACTTTTTCTTTTCGTGAATTTATTCGAGATGAGATTCCGATCTCTTAAAATAAGATAATTTATGTTCTATACATAATTTTTTTTTTTACATAACTCTAAAATCTCGAACTTGATTCTTCATATTTTATTAGTTAATTGTGTTACATATAATAGAAATACTTATTTCAAACTAAAAATATATAAAAAATAAAATTTAACAACTAATTATATGTAATTTAATATATAAAAATTTACATACAAATAAAAATGATAAATGTAACAAATTTAAATATATTATCCGCCCGTAGCGCGGAGAAAGGATCTAGTAATTGTTAATTACTAATGAATAAGAGTAGTTAGAGTGGTTAACAGTAATAGTTTTAGGTGTATTTTCTAAAATATTTTATTATAAAATTTTATTTTTGTTGAAACATTTAAGTGACTTAATTATTTTTATCTAAAATATCATATTTAAGGATAAAATCTTAATAATTTCGTAAATATTAGATAAAATATCGTTTGTTAGTTTATTTCTTATATATTTTTATTCTATAGTAGTTTGTATTGATATTATTTTCTGAACATTATGTATTACTTAAAAGATAATTAATGTTTTATAACAAAAAAATTTCAAAAAGATACATACATTTTCTAGGCATGTTTTATTAGTTAATAATGATGAATTACAAAATTGAAAAAACTTAATAATGATTCTAAAAATCCTAATAATATAAAGTTATCGGTAATTGGTAAACACAAGAAACATTACATTTATAAATAATATTTAATATGTTTTCTTAATACATATAAAAACATATAAATTTATATCATTTGGAAACATAGTGCTTATTATTTTTAATGTATAAACTTTTATTTTAAAAACAATTCGCCTTGGGCAGCCGTAAATGTTCGCACAGCTCTGCAAACACCAATCTTACTCCTTTAGAGTGATAAAACATTAGCCAAAGAGAGGCACTCACACAAACCTGCAGAGGTAAGAAATGAGAGGACAGTTTTGGTCTAAGGAAGATGATGTGAAAACCGGCAAAGAAAACATAAACAAGGATGAAAAACAAGCGGAACTTACCAAGCGGTCAAGGACATTTTTGGCCGGTTTTGAAACTTTAATAGGTGAAGTCTAGTTTGAGTTTGTAATACCAACACTAAGTATTATTATTTTTTTTGTATTACACACTAATCAAATCTTTGACTCGAACTCTATCATCGGCATTCAACGGCTTGTCACTGTATTCAGCATGATTGCTCGAAATCGTCTCCCGTTAAGGTTTCCTTGTCCAACAAAACATCAAACACCAGTCTTACTCCTTTAGAATGATGAAAACATTAGACAAAGAGAGGGCACTCATACAAACCTGCAGAGGTAAGAAATGAGTCTAAAGGAAGATGATGTGAAAACGGAAGTCAAAATAGGGCAAAAAACATAAACAAGGATGAAAAACAAAAGAACTTAAAAATAGATATGAGTATTATTGAGTACACAAGTCTTTCGATGAGGAAGGAAACAAAACAAGTAAAATAAATAGGTGGGGGAGCTAATTAATTAAGTTGCACTAAGCTTGGAACATATGAGCAAAGAAATGCATCACAATGACGGTCTGCACATTCTCTGACATCTGCTGCTTCTTTCAAGGATCCATCTACTCCAATGATGTAAGCTACTTCGCGAGTGGGGTTTCGTATATCAGTGTCTTTATCAAAAACCACGGCGACTTTCTTCTCCTCGTCAATGAAGAAACTCGCAGATGCAGGAAACTGCCACTGAGGGTGAATGAGTTGTTTGATATTGGCCGATAAGAAAAACTTGTTGTTCCAGGACACGGCGTTAGGGTCATCACCAATCTTAGTGGAAATCCAGATCTCAAACGTCAATATATCCCAGGTCTGGAATAAAACCACAAGCTGATCTTCTCTAACACTAGATTGACTCACGGTATCTTGAAAATAAGCCTCACACGGTAGAGACAAAGGCGGTACCTTTGACTTTCCCTTCCAACCTGAGATAAAAAAAGTTTTCAAAGGTTTTAGTCTGCGAACTAAGGTTCAAGGCGAGAACAGAACAGTCTATATGAAGCATGGCACTACGTTACCTTTCCCAAGTATAAAGGATCACATGACAAACTCTCATCCATGGCTAGCAGATTCTTCGACAGCCCAATTGTCCTGAAACATCACATAAACACACAGAGCTGTGTTTAACTCTAACACTCTACCCTGGCTAAATAATCCAATTCTCTATCAATTTGACATTCCAAATGCAGCTTATTACGGGGACTCGGAAACAAAGAAGAATCGAAGTAACGAAAAAGTCAGCAACGAATTTGGTTCATAGACATACCTTTGGATGACAGAAACCATGACCTCTATCATCTCACTGGTTTTGTACTGCTCAGGGTCCTCCAACAATCTCACCACTCCATCTTTCTGGTTGATAAGGGCATGTATCTGACCATCCTGTATCTGCATATAACAGCACTTCTAGTTAAATAGCTAGCTTCCAAAAATAAAGTGTGGGACACACAGAATACACTACCATCTGAATCACATGCGTTTCCGCCTCCTTAGCATTAGCAGTTTGGACCATCATGTTGACAATATCTTGAAGCGACAAGGTCAAGTACTTGTGAGTCAATCCCAGTATGTTGCGCTTGTAAAGGGATGACACTGCTTGCTTCACTAATCCAGTGTCCTTATCCTGAGAAATAGGATGATGAAGATTAATCAGTGCGTGTTATAGGATGAATGAAGATTAATACCAGTGAGATATTACAGTTCGTGTCTAGGGGAGATTTACCTGTTCAAGATCTGAGCTCTGGGCCACAACCACTGCCTCTAGTTCACTGATCTTCCCATCGTTGTAATGATTACCCACTTCGTAGTAAGGCTGAGAAAGGAGAATCATAAAGTCATAAGCTTGTACAGGTATGGAGTATCATTGTAATGAAGCTCCGATTGTAAAAGTTCATGAAGGCTAGCAACATGTGAAAAAGGTAAAATAGAATGCCTTACATTGTAATGAAGCTCCGATGTCTTCTGGAATCTCTTCAGTCCAATGCCATTCATTTCACTGTCAAAAGTGCAGAGAATATTATAAGAAAGTTGCTTTTGATATATTAACATAGGGATCAAGGACGAGAATCAAACAGGTGGACTAATGCTGTGACATAATCATCGACTGAAACAATCAAACTGATATAGCAAAGAGGAAAAGAGGCTCACTCATAACCAGCTTTGTAGCACTTGGCCTGGAGACATAGCTGAAGACAATCCGGATGCAATACAGTCAAACAATTAGCAGAGACCTGAACCTTGCGAACAGCTGACACCAGTGGCGCCACCCCTCTTATCGGATCCTTAAGCTCCAAAACTCTGTCTTTGAATCTCTTACAAAGAGTAACAACTGCAAGAATCAAAACAACAACCTCATCATCATCATAATCTCTCTAAAACATAAAACACACAGACAGAGACGAGAAAAGATTACATTTTTCACGGTGTTTAAAATGGCGATCGCCTTTTGCGCGAGGCGCACTCAGGCAATGGCTCTGTCGCCATGTACCTCCTAGGCGAGGGTGGGTTCCGTAAGGCGCGCGCCATGTTGAAAAGGCGAGCGTAAGGCGAGATTAATGTAAACCGTATCTAAACCAGGTATGAAACCAAGCCTTAATTAATAATTAAACCTAGGACTTCAAAAAAACTTAACCGTCAGGAAAACTTAAACGCCTAAATAACAATGAGAACCCTACCTTTATAAAAGAGAAGTTACGTAAAACATAAACATAAATCTCAAGGTTTTTTTGCTTAAGGTTAGAACTCTCTAGTCTCTACTCTTTCCAATCTCGTTTATGCTTATTCTTCTTATAGATTCATGTGCTCCTTTGTCACAGATTAGAACGTACTGCAGTTGCTTTGGTCGGAGTTAACACACATGGTTAGTCTTTTACTCTCTGCACTTTCTTTTTTTTTTGTTCTCTTTTTTGTCTTCATTTTTTGTCAGTGATCACAATCTAGTTATGGATCATAACTTATGATCAGTATGGTTTTTTTTACTTTGATCACAGTTTTATTATGATATTATCTTTTGGTTTCTACATTTGAGACTTTGTTTTTGGGTTTTCTTTTTGAATAATTTTGTTTTGATTTAAAAATCTTCAAATAATAAAGCTTGCAACTTATTTAAATTTAGTGTATCAATCATTGCATAAGTGTTTTCTACGTTTCTTCTCCAATACAAAACAAAACGTAACTAAAATGTTCTTCAAGGCGAGCGCCATATTGCGCGAGGCGCAACGCTCGGCACGTCTCGCCATTTTAAACACATGTTTTTCATCAATTAATAGAACCACACCAGAAGCATTCCCATTGGACACTAGACCACGCGCAAGAGCCTCGCTTGAACAATCAAACGATACAAAACTTAAGATAAGAAAGTCACACAAACGCAGCAGAACCTATACACATCAGGATAAAGTAGACTCACAGGTAGCCGAGAGAATGAATTGAAAGGTCGAGCTGTTCAAGATGAACATCCGAGCTGCCAAGGTTCACTAAAAGACACAGAATTTTCAAGAAATAAGGATACAGATCTAACAAATTGATACAAAGTGACAATAAAGATTTGCCCTTTTCGCTTTCATCAAGGTCCGGATCATAATCGGGGTCTCCATCGACATCATCGGAGTCGGAGGAACTCGTGGAATCTTCTTCGCCTCCATCCTCAGCCGCCTCGTCAACGCCTCCATCCTCAGCCGCCTCGTCAACAACATCCTCGTCCGCGCCACCGTCGTCTTCTGCGGGACGAATCAGATAGTGTACGACACAGAACTCGTGAGCACCGCGGTGGTGATTCCGTCGGCAAAACAAATCGCCTTCTGACCTCTCCATAGTCGCTTCCGTATGAGTGACCTGAGCCCCTTGTACAGGTGGTCCTGATCTGCAGTTCTTTCTTCTTGTCTCTTCCACGTCGTCCCACCCAAAGCGATCTCTGAAGCGACGGGCGCAATAGAGAAAGATGCCCTCCTCTAGCGGTTCTGGCCCCAACGCTATAAGGCTCTCGGGGAAGGGGATAGTCGCATGCCTGTCGTAGATCGCCTTGATTTAGCCAATCGAGCGTGGATCTTTGGAAAACTTCTTCGATGTCATCGTCAAAGTTTTTGTCCTGAAGATTCGTCGCCGCCATGATCTTTCGGAGCGGGAGACTGAACCTTTCGATTAGGTTACAATTGATTTTGGTTCTGGTTCGATTTTACAAGTGTTTCACCGTCTTTTATTAACCGAAAACCAGATTAGGCTACAAATTGATTTTGGTTCCGGTTCGACTTTGCTAAACCGGAAATCATATAATGAATAACCGAGCGAAACGAAGAAGAGGCATCACCTTACGCCCTTTAAAAAAAAATTTAAATCAATTATATACTCTACAAATTCTCAATACCCTTCTATTTTATTAAAGTATCTGCAATTATGGAACCCACCCTCGCCTAGGAGGTACATGGCGACAGAGCCATCGCCTGAGTGCGCCTCGCGCAAAAGGCGATCGCCATTTTAAACACAGTGAAAAATGTAATTGAGAATTCTAAGGCCAATTTCGTAATTGCCGATACTTTAATAAAATATAAGGGTATTGAGAATTTGTTGAAGATATAAGTGATTAATTTTTTTTTTTAAATGGCGGCGTACGAGGTGTGCCTCTTCTCCGTTTCACTCGGTTATTCATTATATGATTTCCGGTTTAGTAAAGTCGAACCGGAACCAAAATCAATTTGTAGCCTAATCTGGTTTTCGGTGAATAAGAGACGGTGAAACACTCGTAAAATCGAACCAGAACCAAAATCAATTGTAACATAATCGAAAGTTTCAGTCTCTCGCTCCGAAAGATCAAGGCGGCGACGAATCTTCAGGACGAACTTTGACGACGGCATCGAAGAAGTTTTCCAAAGATCCACGCTCGATATCAAGACGATCTTGTGGCGATCTACGACAGGCATGCGACTATCCCCCTCCCTGAGAACCTTATAGCGTTGGGGCCAGAACCGCTGGAGAAGGGCATCTTTCTCTACCACGCCCGTCGCTTCAGAGATCGCTTTGGGTGGGACGACGTGGAAGAGACAAGAAGAAAGAACTGCAGATCAGGACCACCTGTACAAGGGGCTCAGGTCACTCGTACGGAAGCGACTATGAAGAGGCCAGAAGGCGATTTGTTTTGCCGACGGAATCACCACCGCGGTGACAACCAGTTCTGTGTCGTACATTATCTGATTCGTCCCGCAGAAGACGACGGGGGCGCCGACGAGGATGTTGTTGACGAGGCGGACGAGGATGGAGACGTTGACGAGGTGGACGAGGATGGAGGCGTTGACGAGGCGGCTAAGGATGGAGGCGAAGAAGATTCCACGAGTTCCTCCGACTCCGATGATGTCGATGGAGACCCCGATTATGATCCGGAGCTTGATGAAAGCGAAAAGGGTAAATCTTTATTGTCACTTTGTATCAATTTGTTAGATGTGTATCCTTATTTCTTGAAAATTCTGTCTTTTAGTGAACCTTGGCAGCTCGGATGTTCATCTTGAACAACTCGACCATTCAATTCATTCTCTCGGCTACCTGTGAGTCTACTTTGTCCTGATGTGTATAGGTTCTGCTGCGTTTGTGTGACATTCTTATCTTAAGAGATAGCCGACTTACAAAATTAGCAACGAAACAGATTCTTCATAAACAATATTCTCTGATTTCAATTCTAGAGAGTGTGAAGGGAGAAGAACGAGTCAGATTCACTTACAGGTAAGAAACGTCAGTTTCTTCAAGCATATTAGCGATTCTCCTAGACTGCGAGAGAATCTCGCTGCGATTCAACGACCTGTTGCCGCTAACACCTTCGCCAGCCTCATCGAACAGCTTGAACTCTCCAGGCTGAGTCGAGCCGCAGAATATGGGTAGCGAGGGGAGCGGCAAGTGAGAAGCAACATCCGACTGCACTATATTGGCCAAGCCGATCCCGAACTGAGTCAAATTCGAACTTGAATCCCATCCGGAACTGCTTGGATTGCTCATCGAAGTCGCGGATTCAAAAATTAGCGTTTCCAGAAATCAGATTTCGAAGAATTTGGAAGATTTTGGAGGAAGTTTGTGAGTCATGGAGAGAGAGTTGAGCCCTAGATTGACAAATTAGGGGAGAATTGAGATGCAATTGGCGGGGAAAGTAAGAAGACAGCTTCTCCTGCAATTTTCCTGATTTTATTAAATACATAAAATGATAATTTAAGGTAATTTTTACCCTGTTAAACTACCGATATACCCCCACAATCTTTATTGATCGGCAGTTACCCCACTCGGTAAGTAGGCAGGGATAGTTTCGGTACTTACTTCTATGAAAAGATATTATACTCTTCATTTAATATTTAAAACTAGATTTCGATCCGCGCAACCGCGCGGTTTTTTGTTTTCATTTATTTTTATATAAATATTTTGTTTTCAATTCTAAATTGTCTATAAATTTTTAAAACATAATAAGTTTACTGTATATCTTTTCATTGAATAGATTGTTTCAAACTTTCACATGTATTTGTATCTTCTTCTATATATATATTTTCGGTTATTATTTCATTATTACAATCATAACTATATATATAAAGATTAATAAAATATTGTTTTATTGTCATATTCAAAGATATTGTAACATTTCACAAATTTAGAAAGTTTTAAAAAAATTAAACTTTTCGCTTCATAGATTTATATTATCGAGT